>NC_133976.1:26732538-27071109 GCF_047716275.1 Strix uralensis | reverse complement strand
TATTAATGTTTCCTGTCCTGGTTTAACCAGGATAGGGTTAAGTTTCCCCAGCAGTGTGGGGGGGGGAGTTCTAGCCGGATTATTCAGATACCATGCGGACGTCACATCCTGGTGCGTCACATCCTGGCGCGGGAGCGCAGGGCGCGTGGTTTTATACATCTGCTCCTCTCACTCCTGTATTGGTAGATATACTTTGCTCTGTTCATTGTTATCACTGTTATTCTTATTGTTGCTGTTTGTTGTGTTGCTGTTGCTCTGTTGTATTAAACCTTTCCTTATCTCAGTCTCGGGGCTTTGTATTTCACTCCCTTTGTGGGGGAGGGGCAGCGGCTGCGTGGTCTCAGACCCTGGCAGGGGCTAAACCATAACATTTCCGTATGGTCTTCTACAGAGTCCTGGTAGCCAAACTGAAGAAATAAAGACTAATTGAGTGAACTACAGGTTGGATGAAAAAACTGTCTGGACAGTAAGACTCAGAGTAATGGGCAATGAGTCAAAGTGTACTTAGTGATCAATTATAAGTCGTGTTTCTCAGGAACTGTTAAAGGAGATGATATTATTTAAAAAAATTTGACAGTGACCTTGATAAGAATTCACCTTTATCAGGTTCTTAGATGACTTCAAATTGGGAGTCATGGTTGATATGCTGGAGACCTGAGCTGTTCTTGTTGAGGAACCTCAACAAGTTGGAAAAATGAGCTAATAAGAATCTCATAAAGTTCAAGAAAAACAAACACAAAGTCTTATACATGAGATGCAACAAATCCTCAGTCCAGGCTAGGGACAGACTGGCTGGGTAGCATGTCTTTGGGAAAGGACCTGGGATCCTACAGCACAAGAAGATACCTTTCCAGCAATGAAGACTAAACACCTACTGGGCTGTATTAGCAAGATTGTAGTTAGCAGATTGAGGAAAATGGTTATTCTTCTCCATTCAGTGACTGTGAATTCAGTGTGTGCATCTGAAATACTGTGTCTTGTTTTGGACCTCTGGTAAAAGACAGATATCAGCAAACAGATTCTAGCGAAGAATCACAAAGATGGTCGGAGAGACTGAAGAACACGACTTATCAGGAGAGGCTGAAGAAACATTGTTTGCTTAGAATGGAGAAAACAAGAGTAACTAAGGAAGAATATAATTTCAGTCTTTCATTACCTAGAAGGGAGTTATAGAGAAGACAGGAAGAGATTTCTCTCTTGGATATGTACAGTGAAAGATCAAAAGCTAGTAGCCACAGTCAGCATGAAGAGAAATTCTCATTTGGTATATTATTCACTGTGACAGGGGTCAAGGACTGGAAGAGGCTGTGCACAGAGGCAGCAGAATGTCCCTCCCTGGTGATTTCCAAAATTCAACTGGTCAAGCCCCTGGGCTGTCCTGCTTTTAGCAGGAGGTTGAATAGACCTGAGTCACTTGCCCTCCTGCAGTTTCCCCCTTACAGTAAAAATGAAAATAACTGACAAACCTTTTCACCAAAAACACACACCAAAACCATTTTATGTTATTCTTCTCCGTCTCACTTCTGATATATTTTTACTATGTCAAAGCTGAATCTCTTAAGCTGCTGTCCAATGATAAGGTAGTCTCATGCATTTACAAATCCTGATTAGGCAGCAAATTACAATTTTCAGTATGCCCTCCACAAGTCCAAATGCAGCCCCTGACTTACAGAATTGTCACTGAAGAGCCAGGAGGAAACAAGAAGAGAATCTTTAATCAAAAAGATAGCCTATTTCCAAACTAAGAGTGTAAATTGATTTCCAAACCTCCTCAAAATATTTCACTGTAGAAAAGAAAGAGAATGATGTTTTAATATTTTTCTCAAACTTCTAAAAAATGTCAGACAACAGATTTATTTTCTTCATGTCCTTTTTATTTTCTTCCTTTTTAGAGTGGAGAGATTCAATTTACAGAAGAGTGCAAGCAAATGAATAGTGAGACTTATCTGTAATACTACCAAGCTAACACTATAACATGCTTCTGAGTGTTTTCAATACAACTATTTCGCCTTGTTTGATTGTATTATGACATTAGTATTCAGCCCACATTGGAAGAAAGAAAAAAAGGCAATGTTACAGTTTCCATTGTGCTTGTTTGTGAATTGAAGCATAAGCTGACATCCTGTAGTAGAATCAAAGAATGCAAGCAACACAGTTCATAAACGTGCTTTTCTCAGGTTTCACCGTGTTAGAATATAAATGTTTGAGGCATATTTTACTCAGTAGGACATTCTACTCCAGTTTTGCTCTCAAGAAAAAAAACAACTTACCTAATTTTATTTGCTATTTTAAATATTATATTAATATTGGAGTGAGTTGTAATTTTACTGCCATAGCACTGGATGAAGAAGAGTGTAAACAGATGCACACAGCATGTTAGAAATAACATACCTCAGACAGTTACAGTTGAAATAAGAGAATAAGCAAGTGCAGCATAACCAGTAAATATGGTTGTACTATTCACCCTGGATATAAGAGGCAGAAGTTCAAATACTGCTGCTTTCAGATTTAGATCGGGGATTTGAACTTGAATATGGCTGGATAATTGTGCTAATCACCTAATCACTTTTGAACACTTTTTCCCTTTCCTTCCCATTTAGGGAACTGTAATATTTTCCATCAGATAAAAGTGGAAGACTGTGATTTTATCAGTTCTAAAATTTAATGACAAAGCTTCTGTCCCTGAATATAAGGCCTTTGTTTGGTGCTAGTGAACAGTTTTTGTCTCCTGAAGATTGTAGTTGAAACATAATTCAGGTATCTCCATCAATCCATCTCTAATTTGTCAGTATCTAACATTGAAGTCAAAATTGGTAATCACTTGGACTGCAGTATACCTAATTCCAGATCTCAGTACAAGGCACTGACTACAAGTTAATTACCTCAACATCATCATGATGTTTATATAGCACAACTTCCTCCTGCTGTGTGCCAAGACAAACCACAGAGGTTAGCAAGCAATGCAGCATTAGAGTACAATGGCTTCAGGTTCTTCAGATCTTGAAGATCCAAGATCTTCAGAAACACTCTAGCCTTTGGATCCCAATGTTCACCTTCACTCTTGAGATCCGTGTGGGGATACAGTATGAGTCTGCTTGAGGCTTACAAATGGTTTGGCTTCAGTTCCCATGCCAAAGCAGTGCCCTATTCCTGGCAGCAGGGCTGTGCTGGAAAGCAGGCTGTTGGGCAGTCCAAGCCCAGTAGAATGGCACTTACTGAGAATGAACTTGCTAGTTTTCAAAGCTCACTCATACACCCAACTAAACCCTGTGATCGGCCACTGAGAAATGGAGGCAGCCCCTGTCATCTCCTACTTGTGACATGTCCCCTGAACACTTCCTCCCTTATGAAGAGCTTATGAAGTCTTTGGTATGCACATTTTGTCTAATGGAAGATATGGATCTGTGGTCCATAGTGTCTAGAAGACTTTTCACTACTATAGTAAACTATTAAACTATTTCTCAGGAACACTTTTCCTTGGCTGCTGATCTATACTTTGTTGTGTATCATTCCACTGTGGTCTTGCAATTGAAATTAACCTTTAAAATTTAGACTACAGCTGAGAACCTTCTTTCTGGCTCAGAATATTTTAGAGCTATATACACTAGAACAGAAAAAGGTATCTGTGACATATGGGTGAAAAAGTAAGTATGTTTGATGATTCAGGAAAACCAGATAACTTAAATATGCCTTTTGAGTCTTAGCTCTTAGAAAAAAATAAACCCTCAAACTTCTCAGAAAATGATGAGAGCTTCAGTGGTCATTGTCACAGTTATAGATGTTCTAAGCATTAGAAGTAATTCATGTCTAAGCCTGCCTTCTTTTTAATACACTTTTTAATATTTTTTTTTAAATTTTGAAGATGAAAATTATATTAAGTAACACCACATGTCTTAGAATACTGCTAGGGAAATATTTGCTTTTCGATAATCACTGTCTTGAAATAGAGAATTTCTGAAGTTCTGCTTCACAGTCTGTGCATGTAGAAAAGATGGTATTAACAGTCTGGCATGTAGGCAAATGATGATGAGCTACTGATACAACAATCTTGTTGCTAGACCAAGAGAGTCTAGCATGGTTTTTTTTTTTTCTGTTATAATCAAAATTCTTTATTTTAGATAGTTCTTTAGAACAATGTTTTTAGGGATAATAAAAATGTTTTTTAAGGCATCTTCTAGTTAGTTTGCTAGGTACTCATAGTATATTTTATTCAGCTGATGAGTTCTTGTGCATGCCTTATACTGCCACTTAACGTACAGAAAATTTTAAATTTTAACTTTTTGTTGGCTTTTCTCTCTGGAAATTTTTCCATGGTAACTCCACAGAGATCTATTCAAATTTTCTAGCTTCTATATTGAAACATCACATATGTTATGGGTAAACTGACAACATAGTTAGTGATCTTCAATTCAGTTCATGAATTAACTTATGTGCTTTGTTATATTTACCCCGAATAATGCCCAGCTCAGCAGACTTCTACCTCTATGGACATTAGACTTTCCACCACTAAAACATCCTGTGTGCTTGCATTTGTGTTGTTCTGCATCTATTTTACAACCAGAGTCCTGAAGGGCATTTAGGTAACCCAGGTCCTTCCAGATTTCCACATTTGACAATCCCTTTACATATTCTTCTTTCTAAGAATATCCATCATCCAAACCCTCTCCAGTTATTAAAGTAGCCCACTGGTTCCTACATTCCTCTGCAGCTGTACGACACTTGTCTTCATGTCCATCCTAGACTCACCTTAATGTGTACCTGTCTTCTATCCAATTTAAAGCTGGACGTTGAAATAACAGTCTGTTATAATAAGAGTATCCTAACCATTGTTTCATAAGAATTTCTGGAAGCTCTCAAGAGTTTCTGAGCTTTCTCTCAGTGTTTCCACTTGACGTTACTCCATTTTCCATAACTTAAACATTCACCAGGGCAGGCAAATACTGCAATTCAGTAGTGATTATGCATCCATGTGATATAATTAAAGTCCGTGTTCCAAATCAATATTTAAATTATTGTACATGGTGGACCAGGTTCAGCACAAGAAAATGAGAAATGCTGCAGTTTTGTAGGAGACGGGATAGCTACTGGAGTCTAATTCCTGCTCAAATTCAGTAAAAGAATGAATTGTGCAAGGGTCACCCATATTTCAGGCACTCCCAGACCACTTTAGTATCAGGGAAGCTGAGAAATCACTGCTTCCTCCTTTATTTGCTGTGAGTTCAGTCACTGAGCTTTAGAATACAGTTAATTTCCATCAAACTTGAGTGGCCACAAGCATGTCTCTGCAGCCCAAGCTAGGTCTGATAGTTCGATTCTCCCCTCTCCTAGGAATTTCCTACTGGTTGCACTAAATCACTCCAAACAAAATAGGAAGTACTTATTATTACAAAAAACCCCACATTCTACAAGAAGAAATATCAGCAGGATATCAGCTGGAATACAGACATTTCAGTAAACAACCACTTGGAAAAAAAAAAAAGTATTCAAAGTACTCAGCTCTCAAGGAGTTTCTTGTAAGAAACCGCATTTATTCTGTTACTGAAGCAATTGACATTTAAGTCAGGTAGATGAATGCTCTTTTCTTTTACAAATCAGTACAGCAGCAATATGAACAGTGACATTTTTAACCATCAGCATTACTAAAACAGAACCAGCGACATCACAGACCAGTTGGGCACCTGAGAAAAGGGGACAATGACACTCAGACGTGTCATCTAGGATCATTACAGTGTGCCTACAGCTTTTCTGCAGACATTTTATACAAGCTAATAGGTAGTTTACTAAGTGGTACAGCAAAGCTAGAACCTGAAAAAGGAGGAGCTTGTTTCTGATAATAAAACCTTTGCCAGCAGTCAAGCAAAAGTATAGCTCACTTTCCACCAAGGTGTTCCATATGAGATACAAGACAAAAAGACACTTGCATACAGTTTTTGCAAAGAGCAAAATATTTGTGCTCTTCAGCTTTGTACTGCCTACAGACATGTTGCTTTAAGAGCTGAACCAGCCGCTGGCTTAAATGGTACTTACACAGCAAAATGTGAGAACTACAACACCAAGAAAGAAATATATACATAAAAAAAGAAAATTTAGGAATACCTACTTGATACTCTACCAAAGTCTCAACATTTTTTGTATTATGAGAGTACAAATCATTAATATCTTCTGAAATGATCAGACAGTCTCACATTTCTCACATTTGTCATGGTTTAATTGCAAGCAAAGTTTAGTGTTGTTCTGCTGTACATAGTATTTTACTATGACTAGAATGACTAACAATGACTACGATCCCACTGGCCTGCAGATATATTACATATAAGGGTAGGTGAATAAAAAAGTGGCTGGTCACCTCATCTATACAACCAAGACACACTTGAGCCCAGATCACCTATCTCTGTATTTTGGATCACATTCTAGTTCTGATTCAGAGTAAACCAAAGGTGGGCCCTCTCTGGAAGGAAAAGGAAGACTTGGTCACCCAGGATATGGAGAAGGCTGAAGTATTCAATGATTTTTTGCCTCAGTCTTCACCAGCAAGGGCTCCAGCCACACCACCCAAGACACAGAAGACAAATGCAGGGACTGAAAGTAGGAAGAACCACTCACTGTAGGACAAGATCAGGTCTGAGACCATCTAAGCAACCAGAAGGTACACAAGTCCATGGGACCTGATGAGATGCATCTGCAAGTCCTGAGGGAACTGGCAGATGAAGTGGCTAAGTCACTATCCATCATATTTGAGAAGTTGTGGCAGTCCAGTGAAGTTCCCACTGACTGGAAAAGGGGAAACATAACCCCCATTTTTAAAAAGGGAAATAAATAATACCCAGGGAACTACAGGCCAGTCAGTCTCACCTCTGTGCGCAGCAAGATTATGGACTAGATCCTCCTGGAAACTATGCTAGGGCACATGTGAAATAAGGAGATGATTGGTGACAGCCAGCATGGCTTCACTAAGGTCAAATCATACCTGAAGAATTTGGTGGTTTTCTACAATGGGGTTACAACATTGTGGATAAGGGAAGAGCAACTGATGTCATCTACCTAGACTTGTGCAAAGCTTTTGGCATTGTCCTGCACAACATCTTTGTCCCTGTATTGGAGAGACATGGATTTGATGGATGGACCACTTGGTAGATAAGGAATTGACTGGATGGCCGTGCTCAAAGAGTTGAGGCCAAAAGTTTGATGTCCAAGTGGAAGGGGGTTACGAGTGGTGTACCTTAGGGTTTGGTATTGGGACCAGTGTTGTTTAACATCTTTGTTGGCGACATGGACTGTGGGATTGAGTGCACCCTCAGCAAGTTCACCATTGACACCAAGCTGTGTGACGTGGTCAGTACCCTGGAGGGAAGGGATGCCATCCAGAGGGACCTTGACAGGCTTGCGAGGTGGGCCCAAGCAAACCTCATGAAGTTCAACAAGGCCAAGTGCAAGGTCCTGCACATGGGTCAGGGTAATCCCATGCACAAATATGGGCTGGACGATGAGTGGATGAGAGGAAAAGGACTTGGGAGAGTAGTCATGGGATGGAAAACCGCCTATGAGCCAGCAGTGTGTGCTTGCAGCCCAGAAAGCCATGTGTCCTGGACTGCATCAAGAGAAATGTGGCTATCAGGCTGAAGGACATGATTCTCCCACTCTAATCCATTCTCATGAGATCCCACCTGGAGTACTGTGTTCAGCTCTGGGCTCCCAGCAAAAGAAGGACATAGACTTGTAGGAGCAAGTCCAGAGGAGGGTTACGAAGATGATCAGTGGGCTGGAGCACCTCCCTTATGAGGACAGATTGAGAGAGTTGGGGCTGTTCAGCCTTGAGAAGAGAAGGCTCCAGGGACATTTTATAGCAGCTCTTGAGTACTTAAAGATGGTTTACAGGAAAGGTGGGGAGGGACTCTTTATCAGGGAGTGTAGTAATAGGACGAGGGGTAATGTTTTTAAACTGAAAGAGGGTAGATTTAGATTATATATAAGGAAGGAATTCTTTACTCTGGGGGTGGTGAGACACTGGAACAGGTTGCCCAGGGAGGTTGTGGATGTCCCCTCCTTGGAAGTGTTCAAGGCCAGGTTGGACGGAACTTTGAGCAACCTGGTCAGTGGAAGGTGTCCCTGCCCATGGCATGGGGTTGGAACTAGATGATCTTTAAGGTCCCTTCCAACACAAATCATTCCATGATTCTACGATTCTCTGATTTTGTGAGGACAGTCAGGCCTACTCAGGCTCCAAAGGGGACTGCCTCACGGTCAGTGCTATATCTCTACTGGCAGTATAGATGAAACCAACTTGAGACACTTGACTTTGGTAACCTGAGTATAGACACTGGTAGCATTACTGATGTAGCCAGTAGGAACAATTAAACCAAATTTACTTTTAAGGCTGGTATATACAAAGATGAATGAAACAGTTACAACATGAAGAAAGGAAGCAAACAGTAAATACCTAGGGATTGTTTAAGGTTACCTGACAAATAAATTAATATTCTAGTCTAAACTATGTTGCACATTCATTACCAAAAAATATAATATTCATTATTATGGAAAGCACAGTTTGGAAACTAAAAGTTATCATGCGGCTGTCAGTTTTTCAGGTCTTTCTGCAAATATGTCTCTTAACCTGATAAAACTTCATATTGGTTTTTATACACTGCAATACACAATGACATTGCCTGCTTAGGGTAAATAGCCTGTGGAAATATTAGTTCCACCAATATGATAAATAACATAGGATCAGGGACCACTAGTCCAGAAGCCAAGTGGAATAGCCTAGCTGCATCTAATTTGCACAAGATGACCTTGGATTTCCTCTTAGTTACAGGTAGTTCTCACACATTAATATAATTTTGCTTACGTTTTTCTTTTTGAGTGTGGAAATGGATAGTGCTGAATGATTACACAAAACAGAGGAAAAAAAACCACTATAGACCTATCCATGCTGCCTGTCGTGAATCATCTTTGTCACATGCTATTCCCAAAATCATGCTTCTTGGAAAGTTCCAGTAAACCCAACAAAGTTAAAATTTAGGTAGTATGGACAACCAATGCTCCAAAGCTGAAACATGTTCCCTTTTTCTTTTTAGCAGTATAGATTTGATCATTGAAATCACGGCTTTAATACTTATCTAGCAGTGGAATTAAGCATATTGAAATTGCCAGAAATCTAGTTTCCGTCACATCCACATTTTTAAAATTTCATCTATAATGTCGCCCTATATTTGCAGCCAAGTCCTTCAATCTTTTGTCAGACAACATTCCTATTGCAATCTTGAAGAAATTAAAAGGTAAGATCTAATAGCATAAGTAGCTATGGGACAGAAGTTCTGGGATTCATCCATGACTATTCTGCATTGATTTTCTACCCATTTTAAAAGCTGGATGAGGAAAAATTACATTAATGGTAGCCTGTTCTTGTTTTGCAATTAATCTTACCTTGGTGTCGTGGGTTAACACTGGCTGGCAGCTAAGACCCCATCAACTCACTCGCTCACCCCCCTCAGTGGAATGTGAGAGAATTAGAAGAGCAAAAATCAAGAAAACTCATGGGTCAAGATTAGGACAGTTTAGTAAGGGGTGGGGGGTGGGGAGACAGGGAAGAAAAATACACAAGTAATGAAAAAGCAATCAATCACCACCAGTAGACCAATGCCCATCCAGTCCCCAAGCAATGGTTATCTTTTGAAAAAGTTCCCCTTCCCTGTTTTATTTCTGAGCATGATGTCATATGGCACAGAGTATTTCTTTAGCCAGTTTTGGTCAGCTGTCCCACCTGTGTCTACTCCCAACCCCTTGCCCACTTCCAGCCTTCTCGTTGAAGGGCAGTGAGAAACAGAAAACCTTGACACTGTGCAAGGACTGTTCAGCAATAGCTAAAACATTGTTGTGTTATCAATGTTGTTTTGGTCACCAGTCTAAACAGCACCATATGGACTGATGTGAAGAAAATTAACTCCATTCCAGCCAAACTCAGTACATTTGGTGTTCATACCCTTCAGTTTGCTGGGTTTTTTTTACTTTCATTTACTCCCATCTTAGTTATTGTCCTGGCAACCTAAATATATGATGCAGTGCTGCAGCATTTTATAACAATTACTAATTTAGAGCTGGAATTTTTCATCTTTTCACATAATCTGTTTCTCACATCTCTGTATTCATTTTTCTATTTTGATTTGAATTATGATAATTCTGATTGTAAAACTTCAGACACCATCAAAATTTTTAGAGACTGATTGCATTGATATGGGTCAGACAAGTGAATAGGTAGATAACACAGACTAAACACATAATCAAAAGGATCAATAAACTTCCCCTGGTTATAGAAATCACAGTATTACAAAAAGGAACTTATTGCTAAAAAAATATAATGTAATTATTTTGGCAACAAATTTCTTAGAACTCAGATAATTGATTCCTTTTGTCAGCTATACTTTCCTTCTGGAAACAAAACCCCTTAAAAATTCAAAGTTTGTAAAGGAAATTGCTTTTCTTCTTTGCCTTTTGTCTGTCTAACTACTGAAATGAAAAGTGACATAACTGACATCATGTAAAAAAACATTTTCTGAACAGGTGGCTTGGAAATTGTACTAACGCTATTCTTATTAGCACTGAATATAATACTTTCAGTAAATTTACTGTTAATAATTGCACTGTAATTTTCAAAATATTCCTTTTTTACCCCCACAAAATAACTGTTCAACTTCAGGAACATCACATCCTTGTTAGAAAAATCATACATAAATGTATGACACTGCCTTTTTTCTAAGCAGGGGCTACAGTATAGCATAATTGTTTAAATGGTTCCTGTCAATCATATACTTTCTGAGCAAGAGCTGAAACGTAGGTAATAGTTTTAGACAATCTACAGCTCTATGACTATTACTATCTCTCAGTGCAATGTATTAGGTAATTAATGTTCAATGTTTTGAAATGGTATTATTACCTTAATATTAGGATTTAAATGTCTCACTAAACATACTCTTCATTCTCTTGGATACTGCAGCTGGGAATTCCTTTTCTTTTCCTTACTGCAAGCTCTAGTTCCATAGCTTTGTCTATGAAGCAAATAACTTAATCCATGCATAACTTCATTAAAATCTGAGAACTCCATAAAGAGACAGTATTCTTGCTTAAGAAATGAAGTTGAAAAGTCAGAATCAAAGTTCTTGCTCGGCCATGTTTAGAATCTTGTCTAGATCACCATGATTAATATTTTACATTTCAGGCTCAGGGAAAACGATAGATATCCTTATAGTAAAAGGCAAAAGAATGTTTAAAATTATTAGTTTTCATATTGAAGATTTCCTCTCAGATAATAAGCTACAAGCAATTGTTCCTTCCTTTCTGTAAGTTTTGGATTTTTTGTTTTAAATTCCTATTATGTCATGTAAATTTCCCTTTTTCTGAGAACAGCTGCCTATTGAATTCAGAACTTCAGCTATTGTTCCATTCTTCAAAAAAAAGCTTTGTGATTCAGCAGTATTATCTAACCATAGGCTTATTACTCAATTATCTCTGTTGTTAAGTCATGGAACAGAAGTTTTTTAATTACTTGCAATATTTTTTTGAGAAATGTTAGTGTCACTTTAGGGAAAAGTATAGGACAAAAGTACAGGACAAACTTTATGTTCTTTATAATTCAGTAAAAATGCCTTTTATCTTAATAAAATGGACCTAAAGTTAATTGAGTTCTTTAATGATACAAAGTGTTCTGCATAGGTCAATGGAAATTTTAGTAGTGATGTAATTGGTTAGTTGAAATAGAAGAGTAGACCTTTAGGCCCAAATCTTCCAATTTGCAGCCAACACCTGTGTCCCTGTAAAGCCTTCTGACTTCATCAATTTTTATAATTTTTACTTTTATTAGAAATTAAGTAAGCTCTGCTTCTTCTTGCAGAATTTCAAGGGTACATTTAAGGTGTGTGCTCTGAAGAGGATGTCAGCAGTATCCAAGAACAGTTCCTCAAGGTGTTGAAGGTTTAAAAGGCTGATGGATTCACATCAGCCTGCAGATATCAAATGCAAGACCATGAGACCTTTATAAAACAAGTATGGTTTTAATTAATAAAATAAATCAAACTAAGTGCTGTTTTACGACCTTTAACCACTATTCAGGGAAAGCTAATGCTGTTGGTTGACAACAAGCCAATCTTTCCTGTAATGGCAGTTATTAAATCCATGAGGAATCAAGTCATTATCTAATTCATACCAATTAATCTGATACCTTGGCTAAACGGAACTAATATCCTACTTTGTTACTGGGACCCATAGTAAAACACAATAGCTGTACTATAGGGGTCAGTTTAGTAGTAAACCCAAGGTTTTACACCCAAATTTCTTTGCTTTTTATTTGTGTTCCAACCTGGTTTTAATTAAAATCAACTTTCCTGTTCTTGTTTTGTGATATATATAACAGTTTGCAAAAAATATGAAGCGAATATGTTGTGGTCTTTTAAAGCATCTGACATTAGTGAATGGCAAAACTGCAAAACGAGAAGGCAGAAGCCCAGGGAAGAGAGAAACCCTCAAGTTGCCTCCCCCCTGAGCGGGAAGAGTGAGCTGCGAACGAGGGCAGCGCTGACTCAGAGTGGGCAGAGACTGAAGTAGACATCCCACGTCCTTCACGTGCAAGAGCAGCCCCCAGGGACTGCGAACGACCAGAAGTGCGGCAACAGGGAGGGCAAACAGGGCATGGCACATCAGAAGGGTGAGGCACGTCAGTTGGCGCAGGCAGGGTGAGCGGACAGGACACAGTCCATCTTTGGGGTCTAGATCTTATCTTAGCTAGTTGTTATCTTATCGTCCTCCACGAGCAGACTGAACCATGGTCTCCACTCGCATCAAAACCACCACCACAAAGAACGTGGTGACCCAGACGGAGCTGTTACGCAAACATGCAGCAGTCCAGGTCCCGGGCTGCAGGGAGTGCCTGAGCCTGTCAGTCCTGCCGGAGGGCAGCAGTGACAACACCTGTGTGCGCTGTGATAAGCTGGATGACCTTCTCAGCCTGGTGGCAGAACTCAAAGAGGTCACAAGATTAAGAATTATTAGGGAGTGTGAAAGGGAGATTGATTGGTGGAGTAGCACCTTAGCACCTGTGAAGCAACAGGAGCAAATGGAGGCTCCAAACAAGGCAGGCAATGCCTCATCCTCCTGCTACCAGGCAGAAGGGGACTTGAGAGATGGGGAAGGCTGGAAACAGGTCACTGCTCAGGGAGGCAGGAAAATCCTCTCCTGACCTCCCTCACCCTCCATGGTGTCCCTTCACAATAGATTTGGGGCCCTGGAACTTTTGAATGAAGAAGATAAGGAGGAAGAAAATGAGACAAACAAGGAGGAAGACCAAGGCCGGGTCATCCTGGACCAGGTATTAAAACCAGTTCTAAAAAAAACCCCAGAAGAGTCATTATAGCGGGTGACTCCATTCTGAGGGGTGTCGAAGTCCCCATATACAGACCGGACCCGCTTCATAGGGAAGTTTGCTGCCTCGCTGGGGCCCGGGTCAAGGACCTCATGGCTAAACTCCCCGCTCTAGTGAGACCCCAGGACTACTACCCTCTCTTGGTTTTTCAGGTAGGTAGTGACGACATTACCAGGAGAAGGCCTAAAGCAATGAAGAGAGATTTCAGGTCCTTGGGGAAACTGATTAAGGGGTTGGGGGCACAAATTGTGTTCTCCTCCATCCCTTCAGTTGGGGGGATGGATGAAGAAGAATACCAGAGAACTCAAAAGATGAACTTGTGGCTCCAAGACTGGTGTTACCGACAGGGCTTTGGATTTTTCAATCATGGGTTGGTATACAAGACCCCAGACCTTTTGTCATTAGAGGGGAAACACCTGTCCCAGAGAGGGAAAAGAATCTTGGGGCAGGAGTTAGCTGGGCTCATTAACAGAGCTTTAAACTAGATTTGAAGGGGGGAAGGGGGCAAAACATCAGCCCATCTGAAGTGCATGTATACCAATGCACACAGCATGGGTAACAAACATGAGGAGCTTGAAGCCATGATGAAACAGGAAAATTATGATGTTGTGGCTATCACAGAAACATGGTGGGATGCCTCCCATGACTGGAGCGTGCCAGTTGATTCTATAGGCATTTAGGTGAAATCTCACAATTGCTTGCCCTTGTTCTTGTGGGAGACTTTAACTTCCCAGACATCTGCTGGAAATACAACACAGCAGAGCGGGACCAGTCCCGGAGATTCCTGGAATGTGTGGGAGATAACTTCCTGACGCAGCTGGTGAGTGAACCTACCAGAGAAGGTGCCCTACTGGACCTCCTCTTTGTGAACAGAGAAGGACTGGTGGATGATGTGATGGTTGGAGGCTGACTAGGGCACAGCGATCATGAAATAATAGAGTTCTCTATTCTTAGGGAGGCCAGGAGAGGGGGAAGCAGAACTGACATCCTGGACTTCCAAAGGGCTGACTTTGTCTTGTTTGGGCATCTGCTTGACAGAATCCCTTGGGAGATGGTCCTGAAGGGTATAGGGGTCCAGGAAGGCTGGACACTCTTTAAGAAGAAAGTCTTAATGGCTCAGGAGAAGGCGGTCCCCAGGTGCTGTAAGAGAAGCCGGCAACACAGAAAACCACCCCGGCTAAACAGGGAGCTTTGGCTGCAACTCGGGGAGAAAAGGAGAGTTTACGGCCTTTGGAAGAAGGGGCTAGCCACTCACAATGATTACAACGATGCTGTGAGTCTATGCAGGGTGGAAATCAGGAGGTCTAAAGCCCAGCTGGAAATTAATCTGGCTTCAGCAATCAAGGACAACAAGAAATGTTTCTATGTCAGCAGCAAAAGAAAGACCAGGGAGAGCCTCCATCCCATGCTAGACACAGGAGGAAACATGGTAACAAGTGATGAGGAAAAGGCTGAGGTGCTTAATGCCTTCTTTGCCTCAGTCTTTAATAACAAGAGTAGTTATACTGAGGGAATCCAGCCTCCTCAGCCAGAAGACAGATAAGGGAGAATGACCCCCCCGCATTCCAGGAGGAGATAGTCAGTGACCTACTGCATCACATAGACATACACAAGTCTACGGGACCAGATGGGCTACACCTGAGGTTGCTAAAGGAGCTGGCTGGGGTGCTCGCCAAGCCACTTCCCATCATTTACCAGCAGTCCTGGATGACCGGGAAGGTCCCAACAGACTGGAAATTGGCCAATGTGATGCCCATATATAAGAAGGGTCAGAAGGATGATCTGGGAAATTACAGGCCTGTCAGCTTGACTTTGGTGCCCGGGAAGCTGATGGAGCAGCTCATCCTGAGTACCATCATAAAACACATGTGGGACAACCAGATGATCAGGCCCAGTCAGCATGGGTTTATGAAAGTCAGGTCATGCTTGACAAACCTGATCTCCTTCTATGACAGGGCGACCTGCTTATTGGTGGAGGGAAAGGCTGTGGTTGTTGTTTAGCTTGACTTCAGTAAGGCCTTTAACACCATTTCCCACAGCATTCTCCTGGCAAAACTGGCTGCTCACGGCTTGGATGGGCACACGCTTCACTGGGTAAAAAACTGGCTGGATGGCCGGGCCCAAAGAGTTGTGGTGAATGGAGTTAAATCCGGTTGGCGGCCGGTCACGAGTGGTGTCCCCCAGGGCTCAATTTTGGGACCACTCCTCTTTAAAATCTTTATTGATGATCTAGATGAGGGGATCGAGTGCACCCTCAGTAAGTTTGTAGATGACACCTAGTTGGGTGGGAGTGTTGATCGGCTTGAGGGTAGGGAGACTCTGCAGAGAGATCTGGACAGGCTGGAGCAATGGGCTAAGGCCAACTGTAGGAGTTTCAATAAGGCCAAGTGTCAGGTGCTGCACTTCGGCCACAACAACCCCCAGCAGTGCTACAGGCTTGGGGAGGAGTGGCTGGAGAGCTGCCAGTCAGGGAGGGACCTGGGGGTGTTGATTGACAGCCGGCTGAACATGAGCCAGCAGTGTGCCCAGGTGGCCAAGAAGGCCAATGGTATCCTGGTTTGTATCAGAAGTAGCGTGGCCAGCAGGGACAGGGAAGTGATCTTACCCCTGTACTCGGCACTGGTGAGGCCACACCTCGATTACTGCGTTCAGTTTTGGATCCCTCACTACAAAAAGGACATTGAATTACTTGAGCGTGTCCAGAGAAGGGCAATGAAGCTGGTGAAGGGTCTGGAGGACAGGTCTTATGTGGAGCGGCTGAGGGAACTGGGGTTGTTTAGTCTGGAGAAGAGGAGGCTGAGGGGAGACCTCATCGCCCTCTACAACTACCTGAAAGGAGGTTGCAGAGAACTGGGGATGAGTCTCTTCAACCAAGTAATAAGCGATAGGACAAGAGGTAATGGCCTCAAGTTGTGCCAGGGAAGGTTTAGACTAGATATTAGGAAGCATTTCTTTACAGAACGGGTTGTTAGGCATTGGAATGGGCTGCCCAGGGAGGTGGTGGAGTCCCCATCCCTGGAGGTGTTTAAGAGTAGAGTCGACTTAGTGCTGAGAGATCTGGTGTAGTTGGGAACTGTTAATGTTGGGTTGATGGTTGGACTGGATGATCTTCAAGGTCTTTTCCAACCTAGAGAATTCTGTGATTCTGTGAATATTATACAGCAAATTCTCTGGAAATAAAACATCAGCTGAGAAGGAAATGTATAATGGATAAATTGCTTCTGAATCTATTTCTTTGTCATATCAAGGCAAATATGTAGATTATAATGATGTATTTCTGAAGGAAGGAGGAGTATTTCAGTGGGGAGAAAATGAAGAAGAATCCAGACAGCAAACCAAAGTGTTACTTCATATCTTAGGGCAATTAACTTCACCCTGCCAAAGATGTTCTCTTTAAAGAAGTTGTTTAAATATCTTGTGACATTCACTATAAGGAATCCTCATAAGGGAGGTTAGTGAAAGTCATACTAGATCTTAGTTGAATTTGCACTGAACAATATTAAATTATTTTAATATGTTTATAATATTATATAGCTAAAATAACAAAATATCCATCATCCTTTAGATATTCAAATATCCATTCTATTTCTCTCACCGTCTGATGGGTTAGTGGCACCCACTGGCTACCTCATGAAAGTTATAACATTTTGCCAATATATGACTATATAGAATGATTTTAGTCATATATAGCTTTGTCAGGCTTTCATCCTGACATAAGTTATGGAAAGAACAGACCAACATCCAGGTCTCTAGGGCTATGTCAGTAGTCCAAAGTCTTCCCATGGGTTTATACTTTTGGTTCATATATTACTGTCCATTTTTCTCAGACTGCAACACTGATGAGTGTTAGCAAAGGGGACATCAGCTTTTAGTGGCAGAAGACATGTGACTCCCTGATGAATATCTAAAGATCCAAGAATTGAATGAGAATACTAAAGATGAAAAGCTTTACTGTGCAGATGGGCAGGAGAAGGATAGTGTGGGTGTATACAAGATTGTCTACATCATGTGGAAACTATGCAGAATCAATCCCTAACATTCCCAAAGGACTGAGTACGCATGGTACCACTCTTGTGAGTGACCACTCTAGGGGCATATTTTGTAAGGAACTTTCTTTCCTGCTTCTTTACCACAGCATGGACACTTTCCTGGTAAACCTTGTAGAAAACTTCATAAACAGTAAAACACGTCTCTCCAATCTAACTGATCTCAGCAGAACATAACTGAGATAAACTTCTATACAGAATAAAATAGTATATTCTTTGCCTATATGATGTATTTGAACTATTCCACAGTGACAGAAGGAAAACAAGACAAAAATCACAGGAAGCAGTTGTAAATTAGGCAAAGATTAAAATCTCATGAATTCTCTTATCATTTAAGACAATCAAAATGGGATCCAGTGGGAACAAAAAGTAGACATCACTATGAAGGGCACTGGTGGAAATCAGTGTAATGAAAAATGTGGTTTCAAATCCTTTTTTTCTTAAATGGTGCATGCAATTGCACATGCAATTTTCCTCCCATGAGAGCCAATTGTGAAACTGCTATTTCAACAGGAGGAACCTTAAAACACAATATGATTCAGCAAAAACTTAAAGTTCCTGCTTAAACACCAAGAAATTCTTGCTAATTTTTTAGAGATGTGTGAGTGTATGCAGGTATATCCTATCAATATTAGCTCTAAGGTGCTTGTAAGCATAGAACCATAGAATCATGGAATCATATAATGGGTTGGGTTGGAAGGGACCTTTGAAGATCACCTAGTTCCAAATCCCCTGCTGTGAGCAGGGCATTCTTTCACTATATCAGGTGATGGGGCAGCCACAACTTCTCTGGGTAACTTATTCCGGTGTCTCACTGCCCTCATCATAAAAAATTTCTTCCTTATATCCAATCTAAATCAACTCTCTTTCAGTTTAAAACCATTGCCCCTTGTCCTGTCACTACAGCCCTTGGTAAGAAAACTTTCTCCATCTTTCTTATCAGCCCCCTTTATATATTGAAAGGCCGCAATAAGGTCTCCCCAAAGCCCCACACCCCAAGTTCAGTAGTTTAAAGCAAAATTCACTAAGTCAACCAGTCTTGCAGCAAAGATTCTCCCTCCTCTTTTAGATAGGTGGATCCCATCTTTCCCCAGTAATATGTATTCATCAAAAAAGGTCCCATGATCATAGAAGCCAGAGTTTTGGTGATAAGATCAGCCACAAAACCTGGTGTTGATCTGCATGATGTGTAACTCTGTCTGCACCTGTGTCTCTGGCAAGATAAAGAAGATCATTTGGGCCCCTGTACCCTTCACATGTGCCACCAGGGCTCTGAAGTCCTGATTGATCTTACCCAGGTTATGTTTTACCATGCCATTGGTGCCCGCATAGAAAAAGCGTAGGGAATAGTAGACTGTGCTTTTAACCCATTGTGGCAGTCTCCTTGTGACATCCATCAGGATCTCAGTTCCTGGCCAAGCAGCAAACTTCCTTTGACTGTGTATCAGGCCGGCAGACGGGTGCCTCAGTGCCTCTCAGCAGAGGGTCACCCACTACTAGCACTCTCCACTGCCTTTTGCATCTTTTAGTGTGTGCAACCACTGAGAGCCTATGCCTGAATGACTCCACCAGAGCACACCTTGTGAAGGAAAGCTGCTACAAGTATACTTGAAATTGCTAATGTACAGGGACCTGTAAAATAAGACATTTAGTTTTAATGTTAGACATCACTTATGTTTTACTAGCTTTTATTTTCATTTTTATTTTTATTTTTATTTCATTTATACTTTTTCCTAACTACCCTCTGTAGTTGTTACCCAGTTACCCACTTATAAGATGTTTTAAAACCTTTAACTCCTTGCCTAGTAAAGATAAGACAGACCTTGGACAGTCTGAAAAACTCCCTGAGTACATTCCTAATAGCAGGAACCTAAAGAAAACAAGGACCTAAAAAGACGCCAGTGTCGAGATAAGTGCTGAAAGCTGGAACAGGAGCTGAAGGAGGATGAAGTAACTCTATGACCATAATCGGACACTAGAGACCTAAAGTTCACTAACGGACAGTGTGAGAAAGGCTGTGTGGACCCTAAGGAGGGGAGAAGATCCTCACTCTATTTTTACTATACATGCTCAAACTATGTAAATGAATTCTAAGAACCTATTAGCATAAGACTGCCTTTTCTAAGAAATCTAATACATATGTATGCTTTTTGTGTATATTAGTCAGAGAGTTTTGTTAGTAAGTGCGGCACTTATGGTGGAGTGATCCCCAGTGCTGCCCAGTGCTGCGAATAAAGAATACCTGTTTAACAGTTATACTCAATCCTGACTGTTGAGTGAAGCTCTTTGTTTCACTTGCACAGGTGGAGCTTGCACTCTCCTCCACCCAGGACTGTGGGGTAGTGTGCAGTCCTCGACCTGGGCAACAGGTTACTTGATAGGAAACTTTGTTTGGTTGGCCACCTCCACTTGTCTCAGGTAGCCTGGCTAGGTAAATGGCTGCCAGTTGCTGCAGATCACAGCCCTTGCCTTGGTCTCTATCCCCACACTTCCAAAGATCTCAAAGCACTGCCTAATGAGCCCTTCCAATTCCCTGGAAACCTCAAGTTCCTGGGTAGGTTTGCACAGGCCAGCGGCTAGCTGGGGTGACTGTCAGGGCTGCAGCTTAAGCCTGGAGGAGAACAGAGCAGGCAGCAGCCAGACAACTGACAGAGTGTGCTGCACTTCTTGCACAAACTGCCAAGCAAACTGCAGTGCCTTCCTCTCAGATGCTGTGAGAGACTGAAGTGTCAAATGATTGTCTCAAAGCTTGCTTGTGTGTGTGCTGTGAGTCACGGGGTGGTGTCACTAATGCCTAGACTATTCATCAAGGACCAGCTGTGGCCTTTGTAATTAATCTAAGGAATACCACCCAAGGAAGCAGGAGTGTATAGAAGGATGCACCCTCCCACTCCCTTACAGGTGTATTGGCAAACTCCTTAATAAGCCTCAAAGAGGTGGACTGAGTGAAATCAGATGTTTCTCATCAAGCACAAGGACCACTGATCACAGGCCGTTGTATAAGCATGATACTTTGTGACTCTATTGTACTGCTAATAACTTTGTGCCTTTGCCATTGAACTGATAAGAGGTGAGGGTTGATGCACCAGAAACTGGATGATTTCTCAAGAAGCATGGAGTCAGCAAAAACCTAAGGGAACAGAAGAAAAGCTAAAGGTGGGGAGATATGCTAATCAGCTGATAAGACAAATTTAAAAGGTGACCAAGAGTTTTGCTCTGTGTGTACTCACCACTGAAGAACTGAAGACCAACGGGATGCAGCTGGATCCATGATGGTGACTACTCTTGCAACTCTGTTCCAGATGCTTTCTTGATTTCTGTCTTTTCCTTCCATTCTGTCCTATGGCTACCCCTCTTCACTTTTAATAATAAAAACTGGTTTGGGTGTACAGCACTTGACTTTTGTGTCTTAATCTTGCTCTTGGGATCATATCAAAACCTCCCTCGACAGTGGATCAGGACAGATGTCTCTCCCTGTTTGCACGACCCGTTCATGGTGCTCCTGGTCACTAACACTCCCCAGGGGTCAGTTATATGCAGCTTCCCATGGTTTGAATGGGCTGCAGGAACAGCCAAACTCCAGAGACCTCACAAGCCTCGCACACTTCTCAGCCTGTGGCAACAGCCGCTGCTGCTAGCAGGGAACTAAAGCATAAAACAGTAGATATTGTGGAGCTGGAAGTACTTGATTTAAACTATTTTTGCAACAGTTACTTATGGGAAATATCAGCAGTAAAATGAAATTAAATTATACTGGTTATTTTTAACAATGGCAAGACACACCAGAAATGTCTCAAAGTGCAAAATTATTGTAATGTAAATATGTGATTAGGTTCTTTTTAAACTAAAATAAACAACCACTGAAACAAATAGTATTAATACTTGTAAACAACTCAGAGATCCCATAGGATAAAAGCAACTATCAAACGCAAAATATTATGCTTACCACAATTCTGGTTAACATAAATACTGTGCAGAATGCTACTAGTAAGGCATTTTTAATACAACTATGATAACTTCTTAAAAAATAAAAAAAATTATCATACACACTTAGTCAATGAGGACTTTGGACAAAACAGCTATTACCTGTATCCTAAAATGTGTGTTTTAGAATACATAAGTCTTCCAATAAATGATCCATTATACAAGTCTTGCAGTTAAGCATAAAGCTCTCTACAGTCACAACAGGAGAACCACCCCATAGCTACTGTTGTGCCACATAATGGAGAAGGCATACTCAGAGCCAGGCAGGGCTGCTGAAGTGAGGGAGATGTGTGTTTTAGCTTTCTTAAACAACTATCTGCTGTCTTCCATCAGGAAAAACTGTACCTGAATCAGTCATTAATTTCTATACATTCTTCTTCAAATAGCAGCATTTTAAAAAGATGCCCATGGTTCTGCTATAGCTGTCTCTACACCTACATAAAGACTCAGCCCAATCTTTTAATTTTACCTCAGTTGACTTTAAAATGCACTTAAAGTGGAATCACACATGCTTTACTGACTTAAGCACAGATACACTGATACATACACAAAGTTTCACTTGCTCTCAGTTACCATTGGCTAAAACCAACATTTCACTCTTACCGTATGTGCTCTAAGCACATTTTGGCTAGAAAAAGTCAGACCACACTGACTGTATTATAGCTTGTTTCTAAACCTCTGTATTTAATAAGGTTAAATATTTTGCTGGCAAAATTGCATAAGAAAGCTAAGCTTCAGTGCAAAACAAACCCAACAAAACCTCCCAGCATGTACAGCTGAGTTATAAGCCTGTGGAAGTATGGAGTTACAATAGAAATGCTGACTCGGTCTTAACCGTAGCTATGTGAACACAGCAAACTGTAATTGCTCCCATTATTAAAGACTTGAACTGGCTGTGTGTTTCACAGAACGGATTCTGCAATCTGGTTGTAACTTGTTTCTTAACTACTGTTTCAAAATGTTACTGATTACAGAAAAAGGTTCTTTGTGTTTTGTTTTGTTTTTCTAATGTATCTAGCAGTCACATGTTCCCTATGGTACAGCTTGATCTGTTATCAGTGCTTGAAATTATTTCACTGTTAATATTACAGATTGCTACCTCTTCTCTTTGAGAACACAACAGTGTAATTGCACTAATAAATTTATCTCCTGCCACATTTGAGCTTCAGGTTCCTTGGTCACTTCTAGCTGAGACACAATTCATGTCGACCTTTTTCACCTACTAAAGGATGCAAGAACTTGTATACACCTCCTTTCCTCCCCAGCACCTCCTGCTTACAATATGAGCAGCCAAGTGGAGGAAAAGTAGCCATCCTGAAACCATGACTTATGCATATATGCAAGTGGTTAAAGAGATGAAGAAAAGGGACAGAAATGAATAGAACTGAGTATAAACACCAGCACAGATTCTGTGATACTCTTTTGAGCAATCTTACTGAGCAAAGTATAAAGCAAACACAGATTATTTCTCCCCTCTTTCTGCAGCAAAGAGAAAGTAGATTCTGTGTGCAAGAATTATAACCTGCTTCTTGCTTTCCACCTCAGGAAACACAGCTATGTACAGCCAAGAGTTCTGGCAGAGTCAGAAGTAGCTCCTTACTGTGTGGAAACATCAGTTTCTTTGATTTGTGAAATATCTGAGACGACACATCTAGGATGACCTTTTTCTCACACCAGTGAACGCTCACTTAAGAGTGTCCTAGGAGTGCCCACAAAGATGATGTTGAATTATCCAGTTTGCTGAAGCAGTAATTTCTGTATTTTACTTTGGTATAAAATAGAAACTATGTGTTCTTCTTCTAAAACATTGGTGTTAAATTATTCTTGGGAACATTTTAGTTGTAAAATATTTTCAGCTCATTTCTTATGTTACAGTCATATTTTATCACTAGACATAGCTCCCAGCATATTATCAAGAGTATTTTCCTTTCCTGTTTGTGATAGAGAGTTGATCCAACTCCCATTACACTTAATGGGCATCTGTCAGATTTAATTTGAGTTGATTCAAATCTGTAAACAGCAGTCCTGAGTCACGGCTGTCCAGCACTACATTGTATGCAAACAAATAATTTTAATTTAGATGAGCAACAACCATGCAACACTATTGCAAACCTTTACATGTAACATGAAAAAGTAGTGTAACATGTTTTGAAATTATGTAATATCATCTGTGAAGTAAACTGAGGAATGATAATCTACCAGCTAAAATATGACCCAAATTGTTCTTCAATAACTCTATGCACTGAGGAATTATTCATACCTTTATCATAAAATGCCAGAAATTTTGTCTGACAGGTCAGGTCACCTCCCCTAAACATTTTCCCCAGCAAGTATCCTTCTGTTTATTTTGTGCTGTGAAAGCTAAGTATGTACCTGCCTGGCCTTTTTATCAATGGGTACACTTCATCCAAAATAAAAGAATTGTGGAAATGATGAAGTGTTTCTCAACTAAAAAATTTCCAGTGGACGTGGTGTCTCCACTAGAAATGTCACCTGTGTAAGTAGCAGAATAACCTAAACAAGCTTGCTTTTCTTAGTTACCTTTTGTGGAGCCCCTCAAAGTCATCCAGGTTTAAAAATAACACCAGCCTTTAACTCAGATTACTAATGTGAGTTTGGCGGTGTACCAACTGCTACTATAGTACAGGGTTTAGAGAACCACAGAGCAAGCTTGAGCCTGATTGTAAAATACCGAGGTGCCGTATTTTAGAAATGCAACACAAAACCATGAAATTGATTGGAAGATCTAGAAATCTTGCTAAAACACTTTATGACATGATTATTATCACAGAAATTCTGGAGAACACATTTTTTATTTGGAGTACTGATATTCCAGGAAAGACATGTAAGGAAAGAAATATTGTGCATATTCATCATGTTTATGTCTAGAGTTTACTAAGAGTTGAGAGGTTAATATTCCCTGTCCTGGTGAAAGAGAAAACAAAGAGAATAGAACAATGGCAGTAATCCACACAGACCTTTGTTGAAGAGTTCAATGAAGCATTTCTTAGCCTATTCAAAAGTTAAAATGTGGTGGCAGCAGAGAATTTTAACCAAATATTTGCTGAAGAAAAATTATGACAGGCTATAGACTAAGAATCGTGCCCATGCAATGTGCTGGGAACAAACTTTAGGAGGTTAGAAGGGAACCAGCTAATTAAGATTTAGTTCTGCCTAACAGGGAGAATTGATTGAGATGCCAAAGGTGCATTGTAGTACGGGGTGAAAGTAATCAAAAAATGATAAAGTGATCTATCCTAAGGGAAACAAGTGTGACAGAAGATCTGAAAATAACATACTTTAAGAAGTCAAGCTTTGATAGGGACCTCAGGAAACTCATATGATAGGTCATTTGGGAAGATAGTTTGAGAGATAAAGGAATGCAGCAAATGTGGTAGTTACTGAAAGAAACCATATTAATGCACAGTAGCAAACTAGCTAATGCAAAAAGAAGATGGAAAGCATGGCTAGGGACCATTTTATTTACATCAGGGTATCCTCAGTGACCTGAAAAGCAAAAAGCAATTATAAAAGGGTCCTATGTCTATGGGTCATATAACTGAGTAAGATTAGAAAAGAAGAGCCTGTACTTGTAAAGATAAATCTAGAAATGCAACAGAGTATACTAGCTTCAATTAGCAAGAGAAATAAAAGAAAAATTGGTCAGGTTCTAAAACTGCATAAGAGGAAAACTAAAAGAAATACAGGTCCAAGACTGATTGGAAAAGAACAAATAACAGCGGAAGGTTTCCATTCTTTCTTTTTTGAAGTCTAAGTTAAAACTAGATTACAAAATTTATGTTTAACAAGAAGATGGTGGTGCAGGTCTGATTGTGGAAAGAACAAGTCAAAGAATAGTTTGGTGAGATAGTTGTATTTAAGTTACAAATGCTTATTAAAATCATCTTACAGTGTTTATGGTATTGTGTGAAGAATTTGAAACATTAATGGTACTTTTAGAAAATGTGATAAGTAGGAAAAGCCTTAGAAGATTGGAAATGGAGAAAAAAAATCATAATCTTATCTTTGAAAGTGCGAAAAATAGAGGGACAATAAACCTGTAAACTAGTCAGCTTTGATACCAGATGAGGTCTAGAATATATCATTAACTAGTTGCTACATCCAGATCATAAAAAAGTTGTTAAGAAAATATTTAAATATTCAAGTCCTAACTTAAATTATCCGTAAAAGTACATTTACACTAAAGCAAAGAAATCTGTACATGTGAAAGGCTAAGGTGTGGACACAGTGTACCCTACTGTTGACCATAATGGGGCAGTGGAGCGAAGCAGACAACTGGTTGCCAAACACTGTTTGACAGAGCTTTTCTCTCAAGCCTCTACAACAGGGAAATCAATTATTCAGGTCTACTTAGCACTGGTAATCCTTGGTTGCAATGTTACAGTCGGTTTTAGGCACCACACTTTAAGAAAGAAAAAGAGTCTACAAGAGGATAACATATATGGCAAGCATGTTAGTGTATGAAGCAAAAAATAATCAAATTGTCTTTGCTGGTGGCAGGAAGTGGGAAGATATAGTCTTCTAACTATAAAGGATACAGTTGTACAATTTTGTTTCCCTTTCATTTTTTGTTAATATGAGTGGAGTACATTTTGTATCTAGACTACGATAGACAGCATCAGATATTTTTATGCAATATATTTTATGCTACTGCTAACATTTCATTAGTGACTGGTTACTGCAGAGGTACAATATATTTAAAAAACAGTCTTCAAAACAGAGAAGTGGAGAGTCTCTTCATTAAACAATAATTATAGAATTATACAGACATAATTGTACCCAGATTTTAAAAAAGCATTTCACCTATACCTTTTCTAAGCATCAGACATTTGTTGCTACGTTTACTTTTTAATTTGTGGTGCAATCAGATTCAGAAATGTTCTACATGGTAATTGTTTCAGCCTGATGATAAAGACAGCATGTTTTTGTACTGCATACTAAATTATACTTTTAAAAAGTTCTTTTGAGTTAACTATATTAGGGGTTGTGTTGTCAGAAATTCAAATACATGATTATGCAAGGCAGCTGAATGATTAACACTGGGACCTTAATGAAAAGTGTGCAAAGCTTATAAAATTCTGAACTACTACAGCACAACCATGGGACATGTTCTCTTGTAGTTACGGATCAGCATTTTACTAGTGCTAAACCAAACATAAAAATTAAACTCCAACATATTACTGTCTTTAAACAAGTAGTTTTAAAGCCCTTGTAAGTCTAGGCTCAAATCCATTACACGGACAATTATATTCTTATATCAGAGGATTATCTTCCCAATTAAAAGGAAAAGAAAAAGGTCAGGGTATTTTTAGAAATCTGGTTAATTGATTAAACTGCTGGCTGACTGCTACAGTCTTACTCAGCTCCCTCCAGTAACGCTATCAAATTTTAATCACAACTCATTTATTTGAAGAGTTAATATACAACTAGGTTTACAATGTTATTCCTTGTAACTGATTTCATGTGCTGACACTTGTTGGCTGCAACTGCATTCTGAGATAACACCAAAGGTGTTCAAAAATCAGCTGAAAACTGACTTTTGTGATACTAGTGGGAAAAAATGGCATTTCTTAATTCAGATTAACATAATGAACTGTAAAAAAGCGTAGCTCTTCATAAATGTAGCCTGAAGACAGGTGATAGGTTTCCTATTCAGAGAAAAAAATCTGGGTATCTAGGTATCTACATATTTAACAGGAGTCTAAGTATAGTAAATAAAAATTTGAGGGGAAGAGAGTGGTGCAGTTGGCGGAACATAGGTGTCAGTACTGTTTTATATGCCATAAAGTATGCTCCTGGCCTCCAGCTGTGGCTGGAGTTTAATATTTCTACATTAACATGGTGATATTATTACTTCTTAAAGTTACATTTGTACCTGATAAATAAAATGTTTATCCAGACACAGGTTTTTCTTTTTCTTTAATAAGATTTGATTCACCTTCAAATCCTTTTTTGTATTTTTCCAACTGTTCAGAGAACTTTGGTGTTTTGGCTTTTTTAAAAGGAATGTATATGTTAAATATCTGTTACGTGAAGTAAATTAATTGGCTTTGAATAGCTGTGCTGAGACTCAGCAGAGAACTGAAGACATACTATTGACTTCATGTACAAAAAAAAGAATTTGGAAACTTACTTAACAAAAAGCTCTTTTTTGTTTTCAATTGTCATTTGAAAGAAAAAGAGAAATTATAAATATTTCTCTCTGAATAAAAAAATATTGACCTTTTAATGAGAAACCCTCTCTAACAGTGATTATATTTTGGCTAGATTTTAAAATTATATTTTAAATATTTAACCTAAAAAAATCTGTACCATCAAAAGCCATCAAAAATTCTATGTGATATTTCTAAAGTTCCCTTAAAAACGTTAAAGCAAATTGATCACATTTACTGAAAGTTCTGTACCTAATTTATTTACAAGTCCTGCAACTCAGAGGGGGAGTATTGCCAGAGTATGCTTTATAGGGCTCTTTAAGAACCATAGAAATTTGATTGAGTTAAAAGAAAAAATAAAATACGATAGGTATGTTCATCACTTTACCTGGCAAAAATGTGTGTGGACTTAGCAGGAAGGGGGAATTGGTTAGTTTATAATCTCAAGTAAGAATATAATTTCATTGAAAGATCAACTATTAAGTAACTTTCTGTAGGCAGTATATGCATTCAGGATCCACCCTTTAGATGTAAGATCTGATATAGAGGAAAACCAAATTTTCCCATTCCTCCTGAGAGCTCCAACTTTATGAACTTTTGAAAGACATTTCTTAAATCCATTGTGAATAATATGAGTGTGACCTTTATTAATTTCTGCATTTGAGTTTTACCTGAAAAAACTGTGCTACTGGGTCATTCATTGATATGACTATGAACATGAACAAGTGGCAAGACAAGGGCTCATGACATGATGTGTTATTGTTAGTTATTTGACTGCACTAATGAAGAGACTAAGGTCCCTCAGGAAACCCAAGGCTGAGTACACTGTACCAACTAAGTAGACATCAAAACAGCTTCTCTATTTTTAGACCTCTACCTTAAATTTTGTCAGTTTATCAGCTTTGTGGATCATACTTAGTTCTTGGGAGGGGGACTATCCCCTTTTCTCCATGTGAAGAACAGCCAGTATATGCAATAGTATATAGTAATAAACAATATATATAAAAATTACAAGAAGCTGAGGGATTCCAGCTTATTTGACATAGTATTAATTTCAAAGAGATGGCTGACATCATATTTGCAGCTTGGATCAAAGCTGCTGGCAGCTCTTTCTTTCAGAAGGAACTATGGATATGGTGTGTTAGAGAAGGTAGGTCCTGCTGTACCTACATGCAAGATTGTCTGCCTTCACCATGCATCACTGCAAACCTTAAAACCTCAAGTTCCTCTTCAGTAATCGTGTGCTGGAAATCAACTACTTGCATATTTATGTTGGCTGATGGGGAATTTTCCATTGTCAAGAAATATGAATAAGGATGTTAATCAATAGAGGTGCCTGATAATTTGTGGTGGAATTTTGTGAAGAGGAAAAATAGTGTTAGTCATTCAAATCTATATAAGATTGCTGAAAAAAATAATATTTACATTTCTATGCCTCTGTATACCTCAGTATCTCAAGAGATGGTGAATATAGCCATACATGGATCAGAAAGAAAGTATTTAGAATTACAATTTAATAGTTACTTCAGATGTCTTTTTTTTTTCCTCCAAAATCTTCCATCGGTTTGCTGATTTCAATTTCTATGCAATATATTTTTTAATTTTAAATATTTTTTTAAAATTGATTAGTAAAATTTTAAATTTCTAAAAGGTTGTAAAACTCTTGTGGATCAGTTTGAGTTAATTTGCATTTAGAAGAAAAAAAATGCCAGTCTATTCCACTGCACAGTAAAATTATCATAGCTGGGAGTCCCCAAATCAGTTCCAAGCATGAAACAATTTCTCCCCCTTCAGGCCCACATGCACAGCTGAGCCATTCCCCTCTCCCTCCTACTTCCATTAATTTGCTTTCCTTGAAAGAATAATAAAGGAGTAAGATGGAGATTAGTCTGAAACTTCCCAAATGTTATTTTCTTTCAAGTTGGTGTATAAACAGTTTTTTGCCATTTGACACTAATGGGAACTTCAGTCCTATGTAAATCTGAGAGACAGGCAGATCCATTTAATTGTGAGGGCAGAAAACAGAATTTTGAAATGTAATTGTTCATGTTGTATAAGGCTACTTAGAAGTAAATGAACATGAAATCTTGACATATGTCTCAAAAGTAAAGTTCACAGACTTTCTGGAATTCACAGACTTTCTAGCAGAGCAAGGTACACATTTACCTGCTTCATCTGTAATTAAAAAACCTTACTTTTGAAACATTAAACTGTCATAATCAGGGCAGACTCAGATCACAGATCTTGATTGCTGTACTTAATACTTCTTTTCATTTGCTCCAGTTTATCTTTGTGTATCCTATTTTGTGTGATTAAATACTCTTGATCACTCATGAGCTCGTGCTGAGCTGTATCATCTCACACAACGCATCACAGGGTAAAGCTACTCACAGAGAAAGCATCTGCCCCAAATTTATCTTTTTTTATTATATCTGGACCTCTGGAGGCAACATGTTTTCAAATCAAGACATAAAAAGATATTTTTTTTTAGCTAGCACTAGCAATTTATAGAAACAAGCACAATGTTCATTCTGAAAATATTTCAGTGCAATGTCAAAGGTCAGGAAGGGAGGTTTAACCTTCTTTTGTAGCTAAAAAGTTATATTCTTATACTTCTCACTTACCTTGATTTCATTCTTTCTCAGTGTGAAAGAAGGTCAAGAAGCAGTAAGTTCACAAAAGAAGCCAGAGGATTTTGTGAAAATATACTTTGAAGGGGGATCTTGGTTTATTATTGTAGTGAAAAACCAAAGGTTTTTGGTTTTTGTGTTTGTTTGGTTTTGTTGTGGTAAATTTTTTTTAATACAAGTGCCTTTCTTTGAATATCTATTATTCATTTATGTATTTAATGTCATGCAAGCATTAATAGAAGTGGTGCATGAAATGTAAATGGAAGAAGACCCAAAGTTTAGGGCAACCTCTGTCCGCTAAACCTGGTCACCCATGGTTGGCCATGTGGCTTTTGCGTTTCTGCCAGACATCAGGATAGTTTTCTCAGGAGAAGTGTAAAGCGTCAGGACTCCTTCTTCGCTGGAAGAAGTTTCTCCACCCCTGGACATGTCACCTCAGGTGTGACAACTCTGACTTCACAGGGAGGTGAGGAAACCTAGGGTGTTACCTGCCAAATTACAGAATCACAGAATCATCTAGGTTGGAAAAGACCTTGAAGATCATCTAGTCCAACCATTAATGTAACACTGACATTTCCCAACTACACCATATCCCTAAGTGCTATGTCAACCCAACTCTTAAACACCTCCAGGGATGGGGACTCCACCACCTCCCTGGGCAGCCCATTCCAATGCCTAACAACCCGTTCTGTAAAGAAATACTTCCTAATATCTAGTCTAAACCTTCCCTGGCACAACTTGAGGTCATTACCTCTTGTCCTATTGCTTATTACCTGGTTAAAAAGACTCATCCTCAGTTCTCTGCAACCTCCTTTCAGGTAGTTGTAGAGGGCGATGAGGTCTCCCCTCAGCCTCCTCTTCTCCAGACTAAACAACCCCAGTTCCCTCAGCTGCTCCTCGTACGACATGTGCTTCAGACCCTTCACCAGCTTCGTTGCCCTTCTCTGGACACGCTCGAGTAATTCAATGTCCTTTTTGTAGTGAGGGACCCAAAACTGAACACAGTAATCGAGGTGTGGCCTCACCAGTGCTGAGTACAGGGGCAAGATCACTTCCCTGTCCCTGCTGGCCACGCTATTTCTGATACAAGCCAGGATGCCATTGGCCTTCTTGGCCACTTGGGCACACTGCTGGCTCATGTTCAGCTGGCTGTCAATCAACACCCCCAGGTTCCTCTCTGACTGGCAGCTCTCCAGCCACTCCTCCCCAAGCCTGTAGCGCTGCTGGGGGTTGTTGTGGCTGAAGTGCAGCACCTGGCATTTGGCCTTATTGAAACTCCTACAGTTGGCCTTAGCCCATCGGTCCAGCCTGTCCAGATCTCTCTGCAGAGCCTCCCTACCCTCGAGCAGATCAACACTCCCACCCAACTTAGTGTCATCTGCAAACTTACTGAGGGTGCACTTGATCCCCTCGTCCAGATCATCAATAAAGATGTTAAACAGGAGTGGCCCCAAAACCGAGCCCTGGGGGACACCACTCATGACCGGCTGCCAACTGGATTTAACTCCATTCACCACAACTCTTTGGGCCCGGCCATCCAGCCAGTTTTTTACCCAGTGAAGCATATGCCCATCCAAGCCATGAGCAGCCAGTTTCACCAGGAGAATGCTGTGGGAAATGGTGTCAAAGGTCTTACTAATGTTAAGGTAGACAACATCTGTAGTCTTTTAGTAGGTGGGCAGTGAAGACCAGCTCTTATTCTCTCTTCCTGTGGTCTTGAATTAGTCTGGTTTTATCACTCTGCTTAGGTGTGCACTCTTTTGTGGGTGATTTGGGTAGAAAAGTGCCCAAATAGATAAATGGATCATAGCTTATATTTCTGGACCAGAATTCCTTTGTTATGTTTTCAGCACCTCACACTATTACACTAGGGATATTGCTACTCTTTTGGGGTTAGACACTGTTGGAGAATGAGCTGTGTAGATCACACTCTCAAATATGTTTTTTGATACTGTTAAGACTCATTTTTGATACTGATAAGGCTCAGGGTTTTAGTTGTTTGGATCATAACTTTATCAGTGTTGTGCCTCCAATTCCTAACAGTAAAGTAGGGGTAGATATAACACTTTGATACCTTATGTATTTAGACTGTAAACTACTTAGGAGAGTGACTCTCTCATACTCCCAAAGTGTACACTTACATTGACATTCTAAAAGTGAACACAAGAAAGCCCAATAAATATTGTCTGGTTTTAGTACCTTATTGTTTTCGTCTGCTTCCCATGCTACAATTGAACTCATGGTGACTGCTGCTACAATTTCTTTTTCCAGCAAATCAGTTGCTGTTCAAATGTTTATGCCAGCTTGTGCCATATGATGCTCCCAGGAGACTGGACTGGTTTCCCAATTTTCTGGACAAAGTGAGTTTTATTTAAATGACTACATTTCCTTGACTCCATTAAATTAAGAAGCTTCTCCTGAATAACCACTTTTCTTCATGTGGTGAAAGAAAAAATTCTAGCTAAACTTAGTAGGAGTAGCACCAATTAATTTTACTGTTCCACAACTATTTTCACTAGAGCAGGAAAGAATAACCTTGAATATTTGTTTCCATTTTAGGATCTAAAGTGCTTAAGTATGTTAGTCAATATTTTCTCCATGAAACATGTTCCTTTACCATAGATCTTTTTATAGTTTTCCTGTGTTAAACAGCATTGTAACAGCAATTTTTAATAATTTAATTTTCTAACATCACTTGCCTAAAATGAGACACCTGCTCTCCATATCTATTTCCATTCCTCTTCATTAGGTTTTTTCCTGCATGCCTTTCCTATACCGTTACTAAAAACATCTTCTTTACCAAGACTTTTCAGTTTTAAAATAAAACTCAAATATTACTGTTAGAATTCTTGTAGTAGGTATACATTTTCCTTACAGAAAATATCTTAAAAACCTCAATTTTTGCTTTAAGTTTTTTGAAAATAGTTTTTTTTTTTTTTTGAAAATAGTGCAATTGTTATATTGAAAACTATTTTTCATAATTTGTTCTCTGATTCAAAATCTATTTTTAATATGTTTATAAACTCCTTTTTCTCAGACTTCTAGTTTCTCTTTCACTCATTTAGGATTAAAATCTTCATTTTCATTTGCTGATGAAAAATGAGCACAGAAACAGATGTTTTCTTTTTAATATGAAACTTTATCATGAGTGGCCCTTGTAGTGGAGTGATGATATAATATTAACAGGCTTTTTGGTTTTCTTTACATTGATATGATTTTCATCCAGACACATTTCCTCATTGTTATAACTGAAAAAGTGATTTTTCAGTGGTCACACAATGCTCCTCACTATTGTTTGGTAGCAATAAATACATGGTTATAGATTACAATACTGATAATTTGATCAAGTATTAGAAATATCCAGATAATGTAATTTAGACTTAGATTTCTGAAGTAACCTATAAAACTTTCTCTACCTGTAAGGCAGATCTGAGAATTTAAACCTTAATACATACTTGTACTTTTCCCTATTTAAATTTTAAAAAATTATTCTTCAAACCTTTGAAAACTATTTTTATGTCAAACTTATGGGTCAAAAAATCGCAGTCCCACTCATTTAAATTGAAACCCTACAAGCTCCCCTTTCAAATTTAGTTTTTGTTTGTTTCACTTTAAACAAAGTATATAAAATGAAAATATATGGGCCATTTCCTTTGGATAAAACTGACCATAAAAACACTGGTGCAAAGCCACAGATATGTTTAAACTGTAAACTAATGTCACTGGTGTTGACTTGAGGGATTATAATAATAAATTCAAGCTACAGTACAATGTGAGCCTGCACTGATTCTTGCAGCATGATAAATAGAGATTGATTGAAACCAGGGAATTTCCACATGAATTAAAACCACTACAGGTTTCAGAGTATTTCAAACCGGGGTTAGGATCTTATCAGTGAGAATTTACAGTTCTACCTTCTGCATTCCCATTGCATTTGAATTAAATATACAGAAATGTAATAGCCCATGATGTGAAATAGAAACTGATAAACATTTTTCAAATTCCTTTTCTGACTTGAGTCGCATAGATCCCATAATCTATGTAACAGACTGAAAACAACCTGCATTTCTGCAGAAGAATTAGCTATCTATATTCCAAAAATGTGTATGTTTGAATCTCATCCAACTCACAATCATCTGATATTTTAATCACAATTTAGATATTTAGTTTATATAATCTGGGAGTTGAACAATCATGGTTTGAGTTTATTTTGTCTTCAGTCTCCTGTTGGAAGAAATATCTTTCCAGCTTAGTCAAACTGCATTCTGTTGATAAGGGGGAATATAAATGACATGAAATATTATGTCTCGGTGGAATCTTATATGAACAAAGGAAAAAATATGTTTTGTTGAGATATTAACAAAAAGATCAAAATTAAATCTATGACAATCCTTAGTTGTAAAACCTGACTATCTGCAATATTATACATGGAACCTTGTATATAAGGATACTCAGACATCCTATAAACCCATTTCAAGTCTGTAATCTGAGTTTCTGAAAGAAGTGTATAGTTCATTAAACCAAAGACCCCAGGGAAACAAATATTTATACCTGTCTATATGGATTTATCCCTGTATGTATATACATGTTAAAACATAAATAGCTAGACAACTAAAAGGTCCATTTGTAATTAAAAAGTTCTGTTTCTAGTTTTCCTGGTCTCCTAGGTACTGTGTAGCATGACAAGGATATATGTCATTAAAGAAAGAGAAAGATGGAGGAATGATTAGATAAAAGACTGACAAAAAAGAAGCAGCTCTATTTGTCAAAAAAAGGAATAATGTGTATGGAACTGGGGTAGAAATATAATTAAATGTTAGCTGAAAGATAGATATTTAAGTGGACACTGCTAGAAAAGGAATGTTCTATATATTGTAAACAGAATCAAAGTGATGCTATCTATGCACTAAAATAAGTTGCTTGAGTATCAATATATTTTTCTTAGTAAGATCAACAGTTTAGACACTGATATAAGTTTCCAAACACAAAAATGTTTCATGTATCTGTGTTAAAAATGTTACTTTAAACAGCATGTTCTGGCTAAAAAGAAACACCGTCTGTGTTATGAACCCATCACCAGAGAAAATGGTCATGAGAATCCAAAAATAACATGGACTAAATACTGACATTTTCTTACCCAGTTGTGGTTTCCTAACTGGTGGAAATAAAAAAGAAAAAAATCCCACAATATTTTTGTCAATGTGAAAAGTACTATGGATTGTATTTTGGTTGTAACTATGAAGCTTTAATAATCCTATCATGAAACATGGACAAAGATATTGAAATTAATATGATTCTTCCTTCACAATCCTATGGCTTGCAACTCATAACTCAGTCATTCTCACAGTATAATTTTTACTTGCCAAGCCCCAGCTCTGAGTCTCATGAAGTTTTCCTGTTTCAGTCACTCTGAATTGTGATTACTGTGACTTTCTCAGCCTTTCTGTTGCATGTACCAAAAATATTTGAGTTCAGAATGCAGCACTACATGTACAAGCATACTGATAAGATACTTCCTTCTTTGCCTTTCCCACAGTCTTCATCTGCTCCGTATCTTCAAGACTGTGTTTCCATATACACTTTTGAATCTCATGTTTTTCTGTAATTAAATGGTCTCTTCTGGTTGTTGATTTAGTAGTTACTTAGTTCCCAGCTGAAGAATGGAGAAAATAGACACTGAATTCTTACAAATGCTGTGCTATCCATCTCAAATGGTCTACCACAGGCTTTCATCTTATCACATTCCCCTCAGCCTTTAAAACATGCCTCATATTCTCTGCTTTATATTTCATATCTAACCAGTAAAATAAATGTTGCTGCCAATTGGAATCGAGAAAGCTCTTTTTCTCTCTATGCTCTATATGTGTTCCTTTGTTGTGGTGCTCTTTATTTTAACCATATGCATCACAGAAGAACTGCGGACATTACACTGCCATCATTTAGCTAAACAATTACACATCTAACATGTAGGCTATCACCTCTGCTTGTATACATTATCTCCTACAATGAAAGATGAGGTGATCCATGTCAAGGTCATGTCCTCTTCAACGTCTGCAGGTCTCAGTATTGCACAGCTCCGTCAAAGCCCACCAGTATCACCCTGAGAATTACGACTGTGTCATTTCTAAGCCAAGCAGAGATGCCAGTCATCAAACTGTTCTGTCTCAGCATGTTTAAAACCTGTGTACTGGTTAAAGAGTGCACTACCCTACCATTCCCTCTTAGTTGTATCATCGGGACAGAGAAAAAAATCCCACTGATTAATTCTTACTTTAATACTTGAAGCGCTTAATGTAAAAGATTACAACATTGGAGAAAAAGAAAAGCCTTCAAAAATCTAAAGAAAACCCCCCAAGATTCATTACAAGTAAATTGACAAGCCAAACACAGAACCCTGACTATTGAAGGGATTGTCATTTGTATTTATTTTTGTCCTATTTTTAAAAAATTATTTAACTGAAAAATTTACCTCATTTATGAAGTTAGTAGAAATCTAAAAATATGCCTGTTAGATTACCAGTGTTTAGCAGCAGTTTATCCACAAGAAAGAAAAATAACCAATATATTCTAGTTTTGCTGATCCAGAGATCATATTTGTGATGTAAATAATGAGGACAACATTATAGTAAGTGGATTGCATCATGGTTGTTTCTTTGTTCAAGATATTACCATATATATAATACTATAAAGATATTTCTATGTTCAAGATTTTGGGCAAAAATACCTTTTTTTTTTGACAATACTTGGACATTATTATTAATATTCACCTTTGCTTTATGGTATTATGTTCTTAGAAGACTGCGTTTACTAAGGATACATTTTTTATTCTTTTCTTTTTAACACAGAAAACTGGCAAGCTATCTCCTCTTAGTGGGGATGAATGACAGTAACATTGATAATAGGCTTTTTAATGACAATATAGAACTTAAAATTTTGCATCCTTACAGTGTTTGATACAGTCTTCACTCAGGCAAACTCTTTTTGATGTCAGAGATTTGCCTGAACAGAGAACCATATGCAGTTATGATTTCTAATAGTTTAAGGTTCAATAAGCTCTTCTAAATAAATAGAATTATTTTCATTCCCTTCAACGGGGTTTTGGGCAGACCTGGATGGTTATTTGCATTACCTTGATATGCATTTTGATACTCCCATTGCCATTTTCCCACACTGCTGAGAAACAACAGCTTTAATATCTGCGCAAACCGAAGGACACCTAGAGTGCTTTGCTGAACTTGGCCACCACATGATTTAATTTACAACACAACTTCTTCATTCATGGTGGCAGGATGCATGAGTTTAAAGGCATTATACTTCTGGGCCCTTTACTTCCTTGTGCTCCTGCAGTTCATGAATAGTCAACAAGTAAGCCAAGCCTCGGTGAAATTAAGATGAAAAATGCTCCAATAAATAGTGTAGCTCATCTCTGCTAATACTCCATTGTTTTGCAAAGTACATTTACAACCAGAATTTCCATTATACTTTATAAAGTTCTAGCTGACAGTCCTTTCACTTCTTTTGGAAACATGTTTTTGCTGTTCTGACTGAAAAGTGTGCATGTAGTAAGATCTTATATATAATTATTAATGAATTTGTATTTATCCATTATTCCTTTTCCCACAGCTTTCCAAAAGTGTGACAAAATCTCACCTCAAACAGTGCTAGTGTGAATTACTTTCATGGAAACATAGAATCATAGAATGATTTGGGTTGGAAGCCACCTTAAAGACCATCTAGTTCCAGCCCCCTTGGCAGGGGCAGGGACCCCTTCCACTAGACCAGGTTGCTCAAAGCCCCGTCCAACCTGGTCTTGAACACTTCTAGGGAAGGGGCATCCACAACTTCTCTGGGCAACCTGTTCCAGTGTCTCACCACCTTCACAGTGAAGAATGTGTTCCTTACATCTAATCTAAATCTACCTTCTTTCAGTTTAAAACCATTACCTCTTGTCCTATCACTACACTTCCTGATAAAGAGTCCCTCCTCATCTTTCCTATAGGCTCCCTTTAGGTACTGGAAGGCTGCTATAAGATCTCCCCAGAGTCTTCTCTTCTCTAGGCTGAACAACCCCAACTCTCTCAGCTTGGCTTCATAAGGGAGGTGCTTCAGCCCACTGATGATCTTTCCTAGCTTCCAAGTCTTTTTCCTCCCCAGTTCTATAAAACTATCATAACTAAAGAAATTATAAATAAGAAACCAATTCATATTCAAATTGATAAACAAATGATAGAAATATTGAAGTGCAGATGGATGGGAAAATGACACTAGTTTAGGCCATTCTCAGAACATTCCTTGATTATCTCCAAAATTAATTTTGTTAACTCATTTTGGACCAGAATATATTTTTTTCTCCAAGTACACTGCCTGAGCAGTTGCTTTGTTTTCTTTTTCATTTCGCCAAAACATGGAGCAGAGGTCATCTTTTAACATCAAGTGCATGCTTCCAGTGGGACCAATTTCTAGAAACTGAAGGACTTGGGTGTGATGGGGTGCTCTCTCTCTTTCTTTATTGTCAAGTAGTTAATAGCAACTCTCTGCTCTGAGTCAGACAGTTAAACTTTTGCTAACTCTACAGCTGATTCTATGCTTCCCTGCTGTCAGAGAAATTAAGTTCTCTAGAGGAAGGGAGAATAGATCCTGTGTTCTTTTTTTTATTATTATGATTATTACGTAAGTGTTTAGAAGCAGTAATAGCAGCTTGCTGTTGTTGAAAAATTCTTCAGAACCAAGAGAAAAAAAGATAGTGTTTGCTCTAGATGCACAGCACAACAAAATTAAAGATCAAATACATTGCTTGAGAACCAGCCTTTCTTTTCCATGGTTTGAGAGATTTTATATTTCTTAAATTTCCCATGTTAGTCACAAACACTTAAGCTGACACTTTGGGCTCAATTTATTCCTGTGGATGTCACATGAGAAATATTAGTGCTTGGAGGGAAAACTTGGTTGCACTGGAGTCGCTTCATAGCCTTGCAGTCACCACAAAAATATGCGCACACTTAAAAGTATTACTTTAGAAAACCTTGTCCTATTCTTCGAAACAATTACAAATGTTTTTCTTCCACATTTTTCTCAATGAGTGCCTAGACTTGCAGTATGCTGGAACACCTTAGTGCAAAACAATAGCTGTGCACTTGGCTATGTTTTAAACCTTGAGGGATTTCTCTTTCTATGCTCTTAGATTATTCTCATTTTGATTCCTGGATTTCAGTAACATACATGAATGAATTTGCCATCAAATATTTCTTGACAATACAGCAAAAGTGCCACTAAAATAATGTTGCTTGAAAAGAAATGCTAAAAAAGAAGTCCTGACACAGAATGATATCCTGGACAGTATGTCAAGATTTCTTTTCCATCTTTCTCCCCAAAGAACACCAGTTCTTTGCCCTTTTATTTTTGCTGAAGGATGTGACATATTACAATAGTGCATAATTTCATATTTAACAAAAACTGAAAGACTGTTCCTGCTTACATGAAAGTGTAAACTAGCAGTATCCTGGGCTGCACTAGGTGGAAGGACATGATCTTTCCTCTTTGCTCAGCATGGCTCCAAGGAGAGGGAACCATTCAGCCCAATTCCTCTGATGCTTTTCAGATACTATTTCATGACCAGTTTCTTGGGGTTTGGTGTAATAATCTTTATTTTGGCCACTACTTGGACCATACACTCAACCTGAGTGTATTTAATGTTACCAGTGATGAAATGAGCTTTGAGTAAGTAATAATTTCTGTCAGTAATACAAACGCATTCTGAAGCAGGTGTTCCTGCCCTCATCCTGCGGTGCTGCCTCTCAATTTCACATCTTATTCACATACTTGCCAGTAATCTGTATGTAATGAGGGCTCAAAGTGCTACATTATAATTCCTGTTGGAAATCAGAGCCTCTCTGATATTTAATTATTCTGAACTGAAATTATGCAGGAGATTTGTCCCTTTTTCACTAACTTATTGGAATGCTTTATACTATAAATAAAAATTCAATTTCCCCTTTCTTCTTACTCTCACTTGGACTAAATAATGCTATAAAAGATAAATCAGATTCCAACTTCTCAAGCTTCTTTCTTTGCTTTAGATTTATTTATAATTTCCAAAATACATCATATCTGAATTCAAGCCTCTCTGTCCCTTTGCCATGATTGTTTTGTCCTTCCACACTGCCTCCATCTCAGTAACAGTGAGGTAAAAAAATATTTCATTTATAGATTTGTCACCATTAATTTTTCCTAAATTCTCCATAGGAGCATGCATTTGCACCCTGATGAACTTAAAATCTTGTCTCTTTTCTTATAAGGAAAAGTCAGACTTTTGTTTAGATTTGTTTAATTTTGCATTTTGAGGAGTAAAGGTCAAGTCAGTAACAGTGGGGAGAAAAATAATGAGAAGAAACATTCAAAAACTGAGAAAAGAAAGGGGAAATTCTGAGGACAGTGAGGACAGTGGAAAGACTCCATGTCTTCAACAGAGGCAAGATATCACCCTAGGTTACTGTTCAGAAAATATCCAGATAGTTTCCTCTGCCTTTCTTCTCTATGACTTTCTATCAGGTCATCCTCAAATAGATTCACTCCTCTATTTTTAGTTCATTCATTATTCCTATTCATCTCCCTCTGTGACGAAGGGACAGGTCTAGTGTCAGTGGAAGCAATTTGAAATGAATAGATGTGCTAACTGACCCCTTCACGGCCACATCACAAGAAAACATTTAGTGCTACTATTTATGGTCTACACAGAGGATTCAAGCTCTTAAATGACTTCAAGATAAAGCTATCATTTGGAGGTTACTACCACAGCTTGTCCTACACAATTAGTCTCTAGGCTAGAAAGTTGTTTGCTAGTCACTAAAAAGTGGATTTTGGTTTTCAATAATTGCCAATTATATATAACAGTAACGTTTGCAAGTGTGATTAACAACAGGTAACTCTAGTGCAAGATATTGTCTCAAATTACTTAAAAAACCAATCTAATTCAAATATATATAACCTATATTTTGATAGTTAAATTTAATCTATGAAATGTAACCTAATTAGATTTTTATGATATATAATGCAATAAACTATTATATTAAATATTTAGAAAAGAATAGTCTATTTTTTTCAGTAATTCCACTAGGTCCACAAATCATCTGGACTTATCAACAAATAGAAGTAAAAGTCTGTAAAAGCTCTAAAGTCAATGCAGGTCTTTTAATCCATTGTTCTCAGGGCACATATTCAGAAGGCTCTCCCGGTATTGTATAGGTTACTACTTAGGTAAGGCATGGTCTACTTTTACTGCATTTTTCAAATTGTTTGTCTAGGTTGCTTATTTCTGTACATTTTTTCAATTTGTTTTATTATTTCTTTTATCTTCCCAGAATTCCAGTTCTACTTGTCTATTTTCTATACTTCTCTTACAATGGATTTTACAGTGTATATGTTAGCTTGGATGTGTAACCTTCATATTAGATAGTTCTCACAAAAAAAGCTCAGATGCAAACCGAACTTTGCTCCACCTGACTGTTGGGTAGAAAATTCTCTTATTTTTGATCTGGTTTGCAGCCAGATTGCATTGCTACTGATGAATCATACACAGGTAAGGAGACAAACTTAGAGATAAATACCCCAATAAAGATCTGAGTATCTGAAAGGAGACCCAACCATAATAGGCATGTGGAATAAAAAACTCAGTGAGACCTCAATTTATCTTTTAACATGTAAATGACAATTATCTGAGCAATTTGAAGGATGGCCAAAAAGAATCTGATAAAGAAGCACTGTAATTTGACAAGGTGAATTTGATTGAGAGTTGCAGTATATCAAAAAGCACAGCAGAGAACCTGAAAGATGACACAAAGACAGGGAGACAGAAAAGGTACACAATGCCTAAAATCAAAGTTATGTCAGAACCAGGAAATTCTATCTGTCTGAAAATTACACTAAATTTAATCTATATTCAATGAAAGGACACACATCACCACAAAGGGATGCCGATTATTCCATTTAGGCAATGAGATACATGATATGACAGGACAAGTCTCTCTCCAGGTTTGTTTATATCTCTCATTTGACTGTGTAGGAGCTGTCCCTACTATTTCAGATTAAACAGTCATCTGGCTAGATTAAGGTGAGAGGAATCCTACTCACTCTAACAAACAGCACAATCTAGGTAATGTGCAGTGTACAAGAGAGCTTGCAATAAGTGTCATGGATGCCTAATTCCTAAAGATTTCCTGCTCCAGGACAGTGTGCTCAGTGTCATCAAGAAGACCACAATATCACTGGGGAAGGTACCTTGCTCTTTTCCTCGTGTGTCCTCCCCACCCATGAAACAAAAGATCGAATCATAGATTCAGTGAATCATTTAGGTTGGAAAAGACCTTTAATATCATTGAGTCCAACCATAAACCTAATACTGTGAAGTCCATCAATAAACCATGTCCCTGAGTGCCACATCTATGTTGGAACAGAAGACAAATGGACAACTAAACAGAAAGCAATGAGATTTTTCAGATTTTAAACTGATCATTGGTGAACATGTGATGTGAGCAGCCATAAAGGTGGCCTGATTAGAAAAGAAAAATTACTGAATGGGAGAAAATGTCTGCTGAAAAATACTGAAAGAGAAATTGCCTGCCAGCCTGGGAGCTGTGAGCCTGGGAACTAGGCCTTCAAACCAGAAATATCCTTGAAAAGTACAGCGAGGGTACCTGGAAACCGGACACATCCTGAGATACTATTGATAATCTCAAAACCAAGAAACTGTAATGGCAATTTGTCATCCGAAAAAGTGGGAACAGTGTGGGAAAATAAATTTTTTCTGAAAGAACCAAAAAAAAAAAAATCTATTGTCTCTTACTGGTGAAAAATCAAAACTGACAACATCTATTAGCTGAAATTGTGATGTCCTAAGCCCTCTTATGTCTCTGATATAAAAAGGACTTAAGTTTTATCCAAAATGGAGCCTCTCCCTGTGAGAATTTACCATGCTGCACATACTTTTCCTTTCCTAAACTGGTTGAATTCTCTGTGCAAACTTTCTATGAGATCTTGGACTCTCACCAGAGATGTCTGGCTGACTCTAGATTCTGTGACGCAGATCACTTCTGAAGTGAGACTCTGTTATCTTATTGGTCCTCCTCTTTTGGAGTTGGTTTGGTTTATCTTCCCACCTCTGGAATGTTTGTGTTCGCTTCTGGGATCGGTTTGTCCTCCCCTTTGGGATGTTTTGGTCCTTTCTGAAATCTGTCTAATTCAGTTAATATCTGTGATAGACAGTAAACTGTTTGTTCATCAAATTCCATTAAAGATACTGGGAGCTCATGACATGTTATTCCATAAACTATGTAGGTCTAAGCTTAATCTTAACTATTACACTGTGTAACGACTAACTGACTGCAAGTGCTTATCTAAGTTGAAATGCTGAAGCAAGGACTCCTACTATGCAAAAGACTGAAAAGAGGGAGAAAGGGAAGAAGGACAAAGGGGAGAAAGACAAAGGGGAGAAGAAGAAGAAAAAAGGGGGTAGTGTCTATATTCTGTAAGATATAAACAAAAGCTTTGTGAGCCACTCTCAGGAAAGCAGGAAATACAAGGAGTTGGTGACGCGAGGAAGACCCGGATGGAGCGACCCCCTAGCTGCAAAGTGCGCAGACGCAGAGTACGCCCCTCAGAGAGACCCGATACCGGAAGGCGGAGGATATAAAAAAGACGGACCCTCGGGAAGTGAGTGCGCGCCGTTGGTGGAGCAAGGACTCCCCGGCCGCCCAGCGCTGTTTTGCTTGTTGCCGCTTGCTAAATAAACAATTGAAATTTTGATTGGCTCTGACTCACATCAATTTGAGAAATCTACTTATAACAATATCCATATCAAATATCTCTATAAGTAATTTATCATATTTGCTGTTACATTGTTGGCAAGTTTTTTCAGTAATGATAACTTTGTAATAATCTGTAATAGTATATACTTATTTGGTTGTTGCTGTTACTAGTTGCTGCTATACATTTGGTTCCTCTATTAACTGCTCCCATACTGTTTAGTGATACTATATTATTGATTGCTGACAGTAATTTTTAATAGCTTATTATAAATAAGATATATCTATTGATATAGAATAAATAACCTTTCATCTATTAGCTATACTAGATTATTCATGTTAATCATAGACATGCTTAATAGTAGTGACTTTGTGGTAGTTTTCTTGCTAATGGAGATTTTTGTGGTATTTGTGGTATTCTGTAATAAAATAGAGAAATTTAGAAGATAAAGCCTCTGTGTTCTTGTATATTACTGAATCTTATGGACCCACAGTCATGATCTCTACACACCTTCAGGCCTGGTATCCCTTTACGTCATGACATGTTACTTTGTTAGTAACATTAGAAAGCCAAAGATAAAAAAAGATAAATGCTGGTAGAGCTGAGTTTGTGATCACTTAAGAATCATATGATCTAGGTACATGGGTATATAAAAGATCTGAAGAAATAGGTCCAAATAAAAATATAGAGAAGAAAGGATTTCTACTAGCAACAATACAATGCTTGCATTCTAAATTAAAAATGTATCAACTTTTACACAACAGAACCTTTTGTTAGATGGAAAGTTCTCAATAGAGCAGACAGCTATCACCTACAATTCAAGTTACCACTTAATTAATGCCTCTAGTAAGTGTCTTTTTCTCTAAGAAACAGAGTAAACGAAGAGTATGGATAGTATGTTCACTCTGGGAAACTAAGAATTTGTGGAAGACCCAATAATCTAAGATGAATAATATGAACAGCAATCTATGCAGTCATAATTCTACGCCTTAGCAAAGAGCATGACAGTAAGAACCATGGAGGTTCCAGACTCAAGAGACTGGTAGAAAAATGCTAGTGAAAAAAACAGTACAATTATCTGCCTCTGTTTTCTGGGCCTTACTGTCTCTTCATGCAAATGAAGTGCACATCTGCAACAAAGATTGATGTTCACAAATATGAATGAATGACATTATGCTACTCTTCTCATTAAATTCTAACAGCTGATGACCATATTCTTGAAAATTATTGAAAATATTTAATCTTTCACAATGGAAGATAAGTTTGTCATTTTTCCTGGGAAGATCTGTCATCTAACTACTTATAGCATAAACTATACAAGTCCCAAGACTTCAAAGAACTGTAATAATTATACTTACTACTGTCATTTATCAAGAAACATACAGATAATGAAAGACCATTCTGAAGTAACTGAATGGGGGGATTTTCTGGGGTTTTTAAAATTATTTCTTTACTGAGCTGAATAAATGCATTTAAAAATGTATGTCATATAAAATATTTGTTAGATTTGCTTGGAGAAAGAAAGTATAGAATTTGTATCATTAAGTGGTTTCACTTTAAAAAGAAGCAGTCTGGAGCCAGGGATAGGAAGAAATGGAGAGAAGGATCGATAGAAAGCCATATTCCACTAGGTAACTGCAACTGGAATTCAGTCCGTTGTTTAAACCACACAGACTCAAAGCAATTCCTACATACCAAAGCTTACAAGACCTTTGTGCAAGGATTCAGAATTTTGTACTAATTAGGCTAAAACTGGAATTTTTCAAATGTTATTTCTGCACAAATAACCTATGGTTTCTACCACAGTATCTTTCCAGAGACCTCCTTCTATACAGGATGCAGCTTCTCTACTGGGATATATCAGTGTGCAATTTAAATCCCCCAAGAAAAAAGTTATGTAGTCACATTTACAAATCACAGCTCTCTTATTTAATCTTTTCAATAATGCTGTCCTATGGTGCATTTTTTTCTCTCTTTTCTCTTAAAAAACCAACAACAACAAAAAAGGGAATTATTGTCCCAGTCATGTAAAATGGAACTGTATCATGTAACAGTGAAGTGGGACCATATCCAGCTGTGCTTTAAATGTTACACAAATTTTGCATATGCATAATTTGGAGACCCACCTGCTGAGCTACTACAAAGAAAAAAAAGCTTATAGTGCAGAACTCCTAAAGAGCAAATTGTGAGAATAGATTATAGAACATAAAACCGGAAAAGAACAACAGGACGCAAAATTAGTTATTTGAAAAACACACTCAAACAATGTCATAAAATGAGTTAATTAACTGAATGCATTGATTTCATTAAGCCATATTAGGATCAGTCCAACTCCCACTCCCTGATTTTTTAATAGAATACAAATACAAAATGGAAGATGTAAAGACAGCTGTCATGTGGATTCTTGTTAATTTTTTGTTCTGAAATCTGAATATTGCTAGGTAAAGAGTTGATATTATGTAACTATCACACAAAGAACATAACAGTGTTATATTAGTGCATATTTACGTGACTAGATGATCAAATCTTGTTCAGTTTATGGCAACATTCTGGACTTGAATCAAGGTTGTCATATTTTTTCACATTTACAGAACTGCTAACACCTATTCCTGTCTTTCCACCAACCAAGGAAGAGTTTCTGTCTCAGGTGACCTAAATGGAGTAAAAACCACTTTGCCCATTGAGCAACTGTGAGGGTTTGCAAGGTGTGTTTTAAGCAATATTTTACAATACCCTTTTCCTTCTACTGATAATTATTTTTCCTCTCTTTGCCATTCTTCTTCCTTCTTTGCAGTCTTTTATTAAATTGTTTTCTTTTATTTCTTTCCCATAACATTAAAAAATGCAACCTCAGAGAATGGTATTATCACACAGTGAGATAAAGGCAATTTCTTTTGAAACTCCTAAAATATCCAAGATATTCTTCAGCTTACTTCATGGTAGTTAGAAAGTTCAAAGCAACCGAAAGATCAGTGAGAGAATTGACAGCTCCTAAAGAAATGGGCCTATAGGATAAAACTGAGAGGATGTTGCAAGATTCTGATGCTTAAATCAATGGAGGAAGAGAGAGTGGTTCTTCTTTTGCTCCATGGATATAATTTTCCTATCATTTACTTTGAGGTGTTGCTTTTCACTCCACGGTGTTACCCGTTTTCAAAATTAGCCTTCCTTGCATGTGCGGGTGTGTCACTGATCTACCTAAGAAACAGAAAGCTGAATTTCTGGATTCTTCTTTTTTAGCAAAATTCTTAAGACAGAGTTTCCATTTAAAAATAAACTAGAATTCACAGGTGTGCAACCCTTATTCATAGAGAAAATCAATGGCTGGAATTAAAACCTTTCATGAGAAGGAACTGTGGTAAGGATTCATGCCTACTAATTTTAGCCTTCAGAAAAAAAAAAAAAAAAGCATCTATTATAAGCTGGTCACCAAGGCTACCTTATAAAACCTGTGGAAAAGGAAAGGATTTGTCAAAAGTTCATTTTTGGCTCTTTAATCCTTCTGAAGCCAATGGAGAGGTAGATGCTCCTCCAGAGCTGAACTTGGATGCTCTGAATCGTTTTCTAGAGGAGCCTCTAGCTGTTCATTGAGTATTGTGAAATCTGCTGGGTTATTAGTCTCATTACAGAAGATCCCCTGGGGCACACCTATAGATCACACTGTCATTCCTCTTACCTTAGTGCTGTTTTAAGACAGAATTAATTATCTGCTGGGGTGCCTCTCTTCTGTGAGCATAGGAAGACCTGAGGGCAGCTACCTTAGGCTAGACCCCTGCCTTTAGGTGATCTAAACTTGGAAAGATCAGTCCCACTCCACGGTCTTAAGATACAAATGTTCTAAAGAAAATCTGAACTGGAACTGCATTTAAGTTGACAATTCAGTTTCACGAGTGGGTCTAATTTGTGATTTTAAGCTTCTGTATTAAATCTTCGCTTCATTGCAATATACTTGATACTTCAGAAGAATTTTTGCAATCATTATCTTAATCATTATCTTAGATTTCTCTCCAAAAATTGTCAAACCACAGGGTAAAAGAGAGCTATAAAAGTTGTTTACTGAACATCTGAAACTGTATTTAAATAATGGTTTGTGAAGGACATAAAAAAGTTACAGCAGAAAACCATGCTCATTCTACTGTAACAAGATTGGAGTAGTTAGTATCTGGAATGTTCCATGATCTTTGTTTTCTCATAAGTGAAGTTCCAAACAAATTGAATTCAAAAGGCAACATCTTAATCAGTTTTAATGCAGGTAATAATTTTAATAACTTTATTCCTAGTTATTTTCAAAGGGCAATATACCTATTCAGATGTCTCATTCACAGCCTTTGGGTGTATAAAATCAATAATTTGCCTGCTTTAAGTACAGAAAACAAGTTATTAGAACAACTGGTGTAAGTATTCACAAGTGAGACCTCAATTCTCTTTCCTCATATATTAATCCATATCATTAATTTCTTTCTTATTCAGCTAATGAAACTCTAAGCATGGTACCCTAAAACTGATGTCAGTGATGAATTTTATCTTTAGTACCTCATGGTTCATTAAACAGCTTATTTGTTAAGACTATTACATATTTTATGCCATTTTGATCATCTGCCTTTGCAGATTCCTGTTAAATCTAAATGCATGTGAGCTACTACTCTACTCCATTGAATGCTCTGTCTTAACAAGGACTGCCACAGTAGTTTACTTTATGCTTGCCATCCTTTTTATTATATTTTTTTTATTTTTACATTTTGCATATAGTTGTTTACTTTGAATGTAAAATAAAAATTATAAATAATCCTGTTGCTACTAAAATGCATAAATGTGTGTCAGAATGAAAATAAAGAAGATAATATACATTTTAAAAGAAAAAACAGAGAATAACAAATACAAGCTTGCATCTATCAAGACAGAAAACATTCTGAAATAAAGGATTCTATCAAGTGGTCTTCCTGGGACAAAAGTTATTCAGATCTTATAATTATGAATAGTTTAGATTAGATTAGATTAGATTAGATTAGATTAGATTAGATTAGATTAGATTAGATGACAGCACGTGAAATAATTACTTCTTTGATTCTTCTATCAATGTCTGCTCCTATAATGGGACATAAAGCCATATTATACTACATTTTGAGGGTTTTTTATCTTATTTAGTTTCCATACTAACTTAGTTACGTCCTAAATTATTGCCATTATGATGAAAAGAGACAGTGATTTGTTAACATGCTGATAATGCTTTAGAACCTGTCATTTAGTGCATTTATCCATTGTCCTTCACCAAAACCAAAAGTGCTGCACAATTCAGTGAAACTAAAGTATTACAAAATAAAAATATTTTGCTATTGGATATAGAAATTATGAGATTCAGCTTTCCCAATATGTCAGATAAATTGTATCAATTATTATGAGCTATTAAAAATTGTCTTTTATATTTATGGCAATACAATAAATCTGCACAATCTGAGTGTTAAGTACAATGCCTATTGTGTCAATGCTTTCCTCTCACTGGTCCCAAAGAACTGCTCACCACTTCAGTAAGTACCTGATGTTGCACTAAGGTGAGTTAATGGCAAAATTAATTACATATTCATGAAAAATTAATTCATATTTGACATTTGTTACAGTTTGTGACAATGATTCAGTTAAAGTTGGCTAGAAGGCTGAAGCTATGTGGTCATGACCATTGAAGTATTGTGGATAAATGTTAGTTGATATACAATTTCTTGAATTTTACTGTTTTTATCATTTGAACTCTGAAACTCCAACAGTAGAAAACCAGAAAAAAAAAAAAAAAATCCCTAAATCTGAAGCAAGAACTTCTTTGGTTTAACAGTACATTTTTAAAGTGACTCTCCTGATTATGCCCTCTTACCACACTTGGATCATAGAGTCATCTCTGAACATGTGAACCAATATGGAAAGGTGTATCCTAGGAAGTCTACAAATGCAATTTCAGATAAGTGCAGTTTGTACATTCTCAGGCCTTAGATGTGGAAAAAAAATTAGAAATTTTACTCCCTACTTACGTTCAGCTATTGAAACGTTTGACCATATATTATTTAATGCAATGTCACCCACATGTTTACATACTCAGATATGACAGGGACAAGGCACAAAGAGTGTTTAGTGAGGTAATGACAATATGGGAAGCATCCTTCTTTTTCGTTCTGTTCTCCTGTTCCCACAAATCTAAATGCAAGGAAAACTCAGTGCAGAATTTGTACTCTAGATAGATCACGATTTTCTGTATCATTAACAGATGAAAGCAATGGGATGATATTCATGAACGGTTAAGCAGGTCAGTTACATCAATCCCAGTCTGTTTTTACTCCAATTAACAAGAGTAGAAAACAAACATATTGTCTTTCCAAATGAAAAAAAAAAAAAAAAAATGCAGCATTAATTGTTTTAACCTACTCTTCATTTAAGAGTATAGATTGCCATAAAAGTATATTGTATATATAAGAGACGATACCTCTCAAATCGTGGGATTTTGTAGTCAATCTTTATTCCTAAACTAAAAAAGGAGAAAGAAGTAGTTAAGGATTTTTTCTCTAAAATGGAGAAGATTAAAGAACTACTCAGATAAAATCTTCCCTCATTTTCTGTTTTTGCTTCTTTTTTGCCAGAAGAAAAAAATAAGATCGTGATACCTCGACTAAATGTAGAACAATCCTTTAAATCCTCATTACTCTTAAGATTAGAGATTACAAACCCATACAGTATTTCCTGAAAACAGATGCAGAGAAATAACAAGCAAGTATCTAAATAAGCGGCTGAGGATTCTTTCTTTCAAACACTAAAAGAATAAAGGGAAAGACACTTAGCATTAACTCTTTCTGCCATTCTGTCCTCAAAACAGTACGGTAAAGATGAACATGAGTCAGAGAGAAAGGCCTAAAAGGACTTTAAGCAGGCTTCTTAATACAAAATATGCTAATCTGTAGATGACAGATTCAGCTGCACTTTCAAAGGTGCCCTGTATTGAAAACATATAAACCAAAGAGCAGATGGAAGTTAAAAACTTGTTTAGAAAAACAGATGCACAAGTTCTGCATTCTGAACACTCACTTGTTTTAAAATTCTGGCTTTTCTAGTTTTTCTTATTGCAATTTATGATCATTTGAGGTCAGATTCTCCTTTTGTTTCTTGTGGATCTTGGCAATTCATTTACTACAGAGCAACACACCATTATTGCTGTAAAGGATGATTTGTTTCTTTTTCAAAGTTATTTCCAAATTTTGCTTTGAAAAGTGATTTTACAACTAATTCTAGACAGGTTTTCATTTGTCTAACATTCTGCAACATTTATTGAAGTAGTTTGCTTTGGTATTGCACAAAATAGAATGTACAGAACATGTGATAACACTAAGCTGACGAGTTCTTGTTCTCTTACACTCATACTACATTTAGAAGAAAAGGAATTGAAAGCAGTGAAGAAATGATTGTGTATTTTAAAACTAACACATGTACTTTCTAATACAGCCATCAGAAATGCCAGGCCATCCTGCTAAAAATCAACTGTTTCTGGAACATCTGGTCTCTTTCCAAGGAAATTAGCTGAAATGGTGCCAAAGTGCAGGGAATGCGTGGGGTTTTAAAAAAATAAAGTTCACCGGCCTACAAAGAAGTACAAAAAAGCAATATGATTTGTTACAGTTCTCAAAAAGCAAGTTGTTCTTGGTCTTTTTTTTAGGTTCTTGTTCTGATCAACTGAAAGTTAGAGCCTCACAATGCGAGATGATATTTTGAGGAAGAACTAGCAGTGAAGTATTAATGCCTGATTTATTAAGAAAGTTAAGTATATTGGGTTGCTCTACCTATGTGCCTCCCCATATAATTTAACTGGGCAATTTGTAAACAAATCAAGAGGTAAAAATCTTAGATACACAAAATTCTGATATATTTTGTGGAAATTTGGAGGTGAGTAGAGGATGGAGACCGAAATAAGGAAAAGCAGGTATGAATTTGTCCCACTGAATAATTCCAAGAGAAAATCAACTCATATATATCTCTGAGGAACTGATAATACATCCTGACATAGGAACATTAAAAAATAAAAGACAAAGCTAGCCCAGTACTGCAGCAAGGGACTTATTAAGGAGACCTAAACACAGTCTGTAGGAAACCAGCCATTGTTTGTTCTACAGCTCATGGGAATACCTTGGCTTTAAATAATTTTTCACCTTGAAATTATAAAAAATGTAATCATTCTTCCACTAGATTGACTAGTGCTTTTTCTGAAAAGACTTCTAGTGTTTACAATTGTGTGTCTATTACTATTCATGGCTGCTTTATATATTTACAAAATTGTCATACTACTTAAAATTATTTAAGATTTTAGACATGTCATGTATAAGTCAGTTTGTATTACCCTCTGTTAAGCAATGAGGTAAAAGTTATCAGAAACCTAAAAGTCTTTTTTCCTCTGGTTTAGCTCTGTGTTTTCTTAGAATAAGTGTGGTAAAAGGCTTGATATCTGTTGTCATGATTTAGAGACGCATTGCAAAATTGTTATGTTATAACTTAAAAGTTATATTCTAATAAATTTTCTACTTAGATTACACAACTGGTTCTAATATATGCATATATTACTATATTTCTTTTTTTTTGTAGGTGGTTTTTGTGTATAAAATGTTTTCATATGGGGTATAGAAGGATTTCCACTTATTCTTCTCTGGAGTTGGAAGAGCTTATTAGCAGAGAGCTAATAACAGGACATTATTGCTACCTTTGAAATGTCAGCCTTTGTCTCAATGACTAAGCCAAGAGCTAAAGACAGAGTTGTCTCAGGGAAGATTATAAAGAAGCAATAGAACACCTGCTGAAGGATTTGAAGTCTTTCAAGTCTTTCAAAATAATTAGTTGACTGAGGAATCCAGAACTTTACAATAGGAAAGGCTTCACACTGATATTTATAAAGAGAAAAGAGAGCAGGAACAGAAGGAAAGGGTCTGTATAGGCCCTAAGATCTTTAAAAGACTAAATAAAACTTAAAGAAATGTAGACTTTCTGAGATTGGGTTTTGAGTAGAAGACTTTATTGCTTTTCCAAAAGGCTTATGTACTTCCTTGGCTTATCTGTGAGTTATCTGTGGTTGTTTAGAAATCTTTGGACTACTCTGTTCTTATCTTTATTTCATTGTTGTCTTGTCCCTGAAAGTATTAAAAAAAAAAAATAATCTTCAGAATCATCATTTTGGTGGAGCTCTGGAAGCTATAAAGAACTACTTCTCACTTTGTGGGAGAGCTGGCATGAGAGAAGATGAGATCAAGATGTAGATGGCTAACATATGGAGTCCCATACTTTTGAGAAGGGGTGACTGACAGTGATGTTTCAGCCCAGGGTGGTGTCTACGTGCCTACAGATGTCCAGCTCTAGCCAGAATAAAAACACATGGGATTCCGTGATTGAATTTGCATAGGCCAACTTGATGAGGTATGTATTGAGATAGTTTATGTAGTATTGTAATAGTCAAAATTTCATGGTAAATATGTACCATCAATTTTCTCTATAGAAGTTTTAAAAAATCTTTACATTTTACATGAGTAATATCCTTTGAATAAAATACCTGTCTTACTGATTATCTGAATATACTATAAGTATCAGATTTCTTCATACTCCTTCAGACAACATCAGACCTCAATTTAGTGTTACAGCTTAATGCAGAAATTAATTCCAGCACATGCTGCTTCTTCTTGCAGTAACAGGGCCACTGTATGTGTGGATTCCTTAGCAATGATCTGGACAATTAGATCCTTATTTATTTTTTAGATGTATCATAACTACATGTTCTGCTGGAAGGGACTGAAGTGGTTGGTTTGTTTTTTTCAATTTGTATTTAATCATCTTTAATAGAAATTAAAATTTAATTTGGTTTTAGGGGATATTCCCCTAAATATTGGATATTTTTGATATCTTGGACACATACCAAAAATACTGCAATGTGCAGAAAGGTGGTAACAGAACTTAAACAATGACTTTTACCAAAATAGTACAAATTCCATGTTCAGATGAGTATCTCTAATTTAACAGCATAACAGACACTTATTAAAACATATTTCCTTCTTTTTCCTTCCCAGAAGTGAACAAAAAGTCACTACAAAGTGCCAAATTGACAGCAGTGGAATTAGTTCTGTCTGCCTAGTAGACAAAGCATAAAAAACAGGTAGGATTCCTTTAAATTATAGTACCTTTGTCAGGCTTGCTTTTTTTTTCCTCTGCTATATGAAAATTGGCTCTTTGTCTGCTGAAATTAATGATATAATTTACATCTGCTCCAAAGACTTTTAGTTCAACTCTCAAGCACAAGAGCTAACCACATGTTAATTACTATTTCAGTAACATGTATATATGCTAAAGTATATGTCAAAATAAAAAGAAGCGTAAGAAGTAGAAATGACATTGTTTAAGATTATTGGTTAAGGCAAGTCCCATTCTTGGATCTTCCACTTACTGCTAGTAATTCTAAGTACTTTAGAGCACATTATTTTTGAATAGTGACTATACTAAGAAGTAGGAAGTATAATCCATTAAAAAATAACTTGGGTCTTGCAATAGTCTGTAGAAGAAAGACTAAGTATATTGACATTGAGAATGAAAAGTCTGTGTAAGGGCACCTCTAGTGTAGCTATGAACAGAAAAAGTTTCTAGGATGACAAGTGTCCTATTCTTTCCATTTCTCAGGGAAGGTGTTGAACTATTTTAGATGTGGAAGTGACTCCCTGGAGAGCTATATACTAGCTAAGGGTAATTGGAAGGGAGGTAAAGAAAAAGGGAAATGAGTTCACGTTTTTTCCTAGTCTGAAGTAAAAAAAATGTACCCTTCAATAATTTGGAAAGTAAATGAAAAGAGTAATATTTTTTGTAAATTTTATTAGTATTAAGGTATAAATTTTAATTCAATAAAGTGTTAAAATCTAACAAGACTAGCCAATTCCAGATAACTCAGATGCAAACACTCTGCTGGGCTCCACACACACTTTACAGACATTTCCCCCTTTCCATTAAATCCACATGTGGATGGTTCTGCTATACATGTCTTATGTCTTGTCACATAAATCATTATCATTCATATTTCCAAGATGTGCTGGATTTGTGTGTGTGGTGGGGGTTTTTGGTAGCAGGGGAGGGGGCTACACAGGTGACCCCATTGAGAAGATTCTTGAAGCTTCCCTGGCTCCAAATCAGACCCGCCTTTGTGCCAAGGCCAAGCCCATTAGCAATGGTGGCTGTGCCTCTGTGGTAACACATTTAAGAAGGGGAACCTGAGAGGAGGAATTGGACTTGTGAGGAGAAATTGCGAGGAGAACATCTGTGTGAACACTGAAGTCAGTGGAAGAAAGGAGGAGGAAGGGGGACAGGTGCGCCAGAGCAGAGACCCCTCTGTATCTTGTAGTGAGATAGATGGCAGGGCCTCCCTCCCTGCCACCCATGGAGGCCACCAGTGCAGCAGATGCCAACTGCAGCCTGTGGAGGACCCCACACTGGAGCAGGTGGTTGCACCCAAACAAGGCTGGGAGTCTGTGGGAAGAAGCCTCCACTGTTGTAGTTCAGCACTGGGAGGATTGCAACACGTGGGATGGATCCACCCTGGAGTAGCTCAGGAATGGCTGCGGTCCTTGGGAAGCACTCACATTGGAGAAAGTTTTTGAAGGACTGTCTCCTATGAGAGGAACACCACGCTGGAGCAGGGGAAGAATGCAAGAAGTCCCCACCCAAGGAGGAAGAAGTGGCACAACTGACTGTACCCCCCCATTCTCTACCCCCTGAGCCACTGTGAGGGAGGAATTAGAGAAACCTGGAGCAAAGCTGAGCCTGGGAAAGAGGGAGGAGTGGGGGAGGCGTTTTTAAAATGTGGTAATGCTTCTCACTGTCCTACTCTGTCTGCTAAGTGTTGTTGTTGTTAGTGTTTGAATTAAATTGATGGGTTTTTTCTTCCCCTAATGACTGTCTTTTGCCTGTGACCATAATAGGTTGTTCATCCCTCCCTGTCCTTATCTCGATTCCAGAGCCTTTGCTTTATTTTCTCCTTTCCATTCCTGAGAGGGAAGGGGTGACTGAGCAGTTTTGTGGTGCTCAGTTGCCATCTGGGCTCAAACCACGACACAAGGGAATAGAATTAACGTTGTGTGAGCAACTTGTATTTTAGTTTTACCTAATCTGAGCATACTTGATTTATGAAATATTAATGTACTTATAATATGAGGTGTGGGGAATATTTCTTACCACATGTCATCTTTAATTTCTATAATTATCCTCCCTTTTCCTTTCCTCTTACAGAATAGCAAGTATTTGGCCTAAAGCTTATCTGGCAAGATACAAATTGGATGGGTAGTCTGTAAAATGGGTAGGAAATTGGCTACCAGGTCACATTCAGAGGATGGCGATCAATGGTTTTTACTCAGGCTTGCAGTCTGTCACAAGTGGAGTCCCCCAGGGATAGATACTGGCCTCATGCTGTTCAACTTCTTCAAAAACAACCTGGACTATGGGATTGAAAGCACCTTCACCAGTTTTGCTGATAACACCAAACTGGGTGGTGAGGTGAACACATCTGAAAGGAGAGACATCTTACAGAGAGACCTGGACAGGCTGGAAGAGTGGGCTAGCAAGAGCAGTATGAAGTTTAACAAAAACAAGGCCAAAGTCCTGCAGCTGGGATGGAATAACCAAAGAGTCCAGTACAGTCTAGGATCTGTGTGGCTGGGGAGCAGTCTTGCTGAAAGGTATCTATGGGGACAAGCTGAACATGAGTCGGCAGTGCACCGCTGCCACAACAAAGGCAAATTGGATCCTGGGCTGCATTTGCAGGGCATTACTTAGTAGAGATAAACATGCAATCATCCCATTGTACTCAGCACTTGTCAGGCCATACCTGGAGTACTGTGTCCAGTTCTGGTCCCCACAATTCAAGAAAGATACAAACATACTGCAGGGGGTCCAAAGGAGAGCCACAAAGATGGTGAAAGGACTGAAGAACCTACCCTATGAGGAAAGACTGAAGGAGTTAGGTCTTTTCTCCCTGGAAAAGAGATGTCTCAGGGGGGATCTCAGCACATTATTCCAGTACTTAAAGGGTGGCTATAAAGAGGACAAAGGCTCTCTCTTCACAAGACACCACATGAAGAAGATGAGGGACAACAGGTACAAGTTGCACTGGGAGAGATTTTATCTCAATGTGAGGAAGAAATTTTTCACAGTAAGACCAATCACTCACTGGAACAACCTTCCCAGGGATGTAGTAGAGTCCCCACTTCAAGATGTGATTAGACAGTGTGCTAGATAATCTCATCTAGGTTCCCTTTCCCATGAAAGGATGGGCCAAATGATCTTTAAAGGTCCATTCCAACCTGGTCTAATCTATGAATGTGTGATTCTGTGATTTCATGATTCTTTGAAGGTACATGATACAGGTTTTTTTTCTTCTCCCCGCCCCTCCCCCCCCCCCCCGCCCCCCCCCACCCCCCACCCCCCCCCCCCCACCCCCTGCCATCATTTAAATCTCTTGAAAACAATGAAAATAACGTGCAAAATTTTCAGGAAGACAAAACAGCTGACACAGTTTCTTGGAACCATGAACCTCTGTCAGACCTGAGATGACATAATGAGCCAATGACCCTGCCAGCAAAATTTGGAGTGGAAGTGACTAAGTGTAATTTTTTTACAAATTTTCCTTTCCCAATTTGTAGATGGTTGAAACACTGAAGAAAGATTAGGATCAGAAGCTAATACTTAAGTGTCCTAATCCAATGTCGGGGGAGGTTTCAATATGATCCCAAGAGTGAGATTAAGACACAAATGAGGTCAAATGCCATACACCCAAACCAGTTTTTTATTATTAAAAATTAAAGAGGGGTAGTGATAGGACAGAATGGAAGGAAAAGACAGAAATCAAGCAAGTATGCGGGATAAGGTCGCAAGAATAGTCACCACCATGGATCCAGCTGCGTCCCATTGGTTCTCAGTCTTCAGTTCTTTGGTGGTGGGTGCACATGGGTCTAACTTCAACGGTGAGTGCACACAGAACAAAGTTTTTTGTTGCCTTTTTAAGTTCGTCATATCTGCTGATTAGCATATCTTCCCACCTTTAGGTTTTTTTCTTCTGTTCCCACAGGTTTTTGCTGCATCCAGCTTCTGGGGCAGAAAGGTTTGCCTCTTATCAGTTCATTAGTAATGCATGCATGGTGTCTGCTGTACACAATAGGGCCACAAATGGCTACACGATGGAGCCAGTGATAAACATTTGGTTTTGCTCAGTCCATGTGTAAGGGACTGTGTTGGACTGTGTTTGTCTCAACATTGCTGCTGCACCACTACCACTTCCTGGCCTCAGCATCCTGTCACCATGGAGAAGTACGCTCTGAAGGAGAAAAATTGTCCCTGAAGAAACCATGATATCCACCTGAAGCTCAGCAGTGCCTACCAAGCTGCACTTGTGCGCGAGCCGGGTGGAGACTGTGAACACCTGGGCATGCACTCATGGAAGAACACAGGGCGGCACGTATTACAATGAGCTCCATGGAAATGGGCAGACTCTCGGAGAAATCTTGGGGACTGGAACAATAAAAAGGACTGCATACTCCTCTCTCGTAATCTTGATCTTGATCTTCTTAACCTTGATCTTAATCTTCATCTTGATCTTCTTGGAGCTGGGACTTTGGCGGAGCTTGAAGCAAAGACTCCATCACCTGCACCGAGACCGAACCAACAGGACATCGCTGGATTCTTGGTGGTGGTAATTAATCTTGCTGCATCTCTACTGTTTGCTTAGGTATTATGACTTTTTCTTTCTCCTCTCTGTCCTATCACTGTTATCAGTTGTTACGGGAAATAAAGTTTACAAGGTTGTACGGCATCTGACCTCGTTTGTGTCTTAATTTCACTCCTGGGATCGTTTAAGAACCCTCCCCGATATTGGATCGGGACACCATGTCTGCCCCTTTGAGGCTTATCTAAGGAGTTTGACAATGCAACTGCAAAGGACTAGGGGGTGCATCCTTCAATACACTCCTGCTTCCTGGTGACATTCTTTAGACTATTCCAAAGGTCCTTGAGGTTTGCACAGACACAAGCAAACTTTGAGACGGTCATTTGACATTTCAGTCTCTCACATCAAGTTGCACTCATATATCCAACTGATGACTATTTTTATCTGACTTGATATTCTGATGAAGCAATATTTTGCTGGATGCTGAAACAACTGAAGTATTTTTCATACTTGGTTATACACATTCTTTTCAATTTCTAGTCTTGGTGAGATTGGTTTACAGAAGTTTAACTACAACAACTCCCTGAGCAGACTCGCAGGATTGCATGTAAAAGCATGTTGACTGAAAAAAATTTTTTCTTCTCTGATAGGTCATTGGAAGAAGCTTGTCAGTAATACTTGCCACAGAGATATACTGACAGAATGAAAGTCAAAAATTGAGCCATTCTGCTGATAATAACTTTAAAGTTAGCAAAACCAAACCAAACAAAAGCCTAGATCAAAGTCCATTACTGTGAGTGGATTTCTTCTCCCTGGAGAACAGGCTTTGGATCAGGCTGTAAATGTGACCATAGCAAAGAATAGAAATGAAAATTAATAGCAGGAATAAGTTGTCTCTTCCAGATAATGAAATCAGGAAAATTTAAGATACAAACAAGAGGCTGTGAGAAGTAAAATCCAAATCAAGCCTTTCGGGTTATTTTTCTTACAAAATATTAGAAAAATAAGCTTTTGAGACCTATTTAACTTATAAAATGCTACATGCTTAATAAGACTCTGATTGACTGTCAGTTTGGCAGTCTTAAGATCATTTAATATTTTCTGATTTGGAGCTTATAATATTAATTTTTACATTACAATGTGAACATATGTAATATAAAGAGATAGATACTAATTTCCATTAATTGAATGTATGATTTTATCTGAGAAAAAAATAACCACTTTGACCAGCCAGTTTCACATAGAGCCCACAGAATTTCTTTCTGTACTGTTCGTCCTTTTCATTCTTGGATTCAAGAGCCTTATATCATCCATATTAGTATTTTGCTTGGGATAATGTCAGAATCATAGGAGTTGAGGTACTCCAGCAGGCTTAAAATCATAGACTCATAGAATGATTTGGACTGGAAAGGACCTTTGAAGATCATCTAATTCCAACCCCACTTCCATGGGCATGGATATCATTCACTAGACCATGTTGCTCAAAGCCCCGTCCAACCTGATCTTGAAGACTTCCGGGGAGGGGGCATCCACAACTTCTCAGGGCAACTTGTTGCAGTGTCTCATCACCCTCATCATAAAGAATTTCTTCCTTATGTCTAAACTAAATCAACTCTTCATCAGTGTAAAACCATTGCTCCTTGTCCTGTCACTACACCCCTTGGTAAGAAAACTTTCTCCATCTTTCTTATAAGAGCCCTTTATATATAGAAAGGCCACAATAAGGTCTCTTGTTCTCCAGGCTGAAGAACCCCAAATCTCAGATTTTCTTCATAGGAGAGGTATTCCATCCCTCTGACCCTTTTTGTGGCTTTACTCTGGACCCACTCTAATAGGTCCATGTCTTTCTCATGCTGGGGATCCCAGAGCTGGATGCAGTATTCCAAGTGGGGTCTCACAAGAGTAGAGGCTTCTCAGTCACATGTTTTAAACTGTTGAGTGAAAGACACTGGACTCATCAAATAAGAGAATAAATAAAACCAGTTTGAAAGATGTCAAAGAGAGACATTAAACAAAAAGAGTGTGTTTTTGTTTTAAATATGGAACATTACTACATTACTGTTGATGCTACTTTTGTTTGTGTTGGTCTTATGCACAAGCAGACAATATAATTGTTTAAGGTCCCATACTTCTGAGACTCCTTAGTTACTCATCACTTCTATTTTTCCTTCAAGCTGGTTGCAGTAACTGAATGCCAAATGCTCAGCATTGAACACACATATGTAAGTACTATGCACATGGAAAACTACATGAGGACAACAGCTGATACACTGAATTTCACAGAATCATAGAATATCTTGAATTGGAAGGCACACATAAGGATCATAAAGTCCAACTCCCAGGACCCCAGGAATTTAATTCCTGAGAGAAGCTATAGTCTCTGTGTCTCAAAAACCCTGGCCCATGACTAAGCTCGTTCTTTGAGTTGAAGGTCCATGATAGAGGACTGATGGAAGGATAAAAAAAGTGTAGGGAGTGCCAGACTAGGGAATAACACTTGGCATGAAAGCATGGGGTTGGGGCTGCAACTTGATGATTGTAAGAAGTATATTAGGATGATATGAACACCAAAAAATATTGAGCTGAGGTCCTGCTTTGAGGAAATAGACATAGAGGAGGAGGAGGAGGGGGAAGGCAGATAGATGTAGGGTATATAGGCATTTGGAAGTGTAATGGAGCCAGAAGATGAACTTTCAAGGATAGTACCCTGCAGTGTATAAGGCCATCCCTGAAGGACAGATAGATAGATGTACAGAGATATGTCTGTCCAGGTTTGAATTGACAGTTCAAGAAGAGTGTGGAGAAACCGGAGACAGTCCAAAGGCAGGATATTGACATTAGCACATGAGCTATGAGAAGAGTCTAAGACAACTGAGTCTCCTGGTAGAAAGTCTCAGAGAGGCTGTAATGGCAATTTACAATTACTTGAGGGGAAATTACAGAGGTGGTGTATTCAAACTCTTCTTGGTAGTACCAGATGATGTAACAAGGAGAAATGGCTACGAATGCAAAGTTGGGAGGTTCAGACTGCACATACAAGGAAAAATAATTAACTAGGAAAGTAATAGAAACTGAATAAGTCACCTAGAAAGGCTGGGTAATCTCCATTTAGAGTGGCTTTGAAAAATCAACCAGTCAAAAAGCCATAGCCAACCTGATCCAATATGATGACAGATCTGCTTCAACAGGGAGGTTGAACTGGAAAACATCATTCTAGCTAATGTTTCTTTGATGTCTATGTCCATGTATATTTTCCCATTAAATTAGTTTGTAGCACCTATACCTGATTTTTGTATGAATTTCACACTGCAAGGATAAAGTATGGAACCAATTATACTGGGAAAAATGAGAAAAAAAAATAATGTAAAAAAGTTAACATAACCCTGCAATCTTAAACCAATAGCCATTACAAGAAAGTGCAGTCTCTATGAGATTCAATGGAAGTTGCACTACAATAAAACTATATTTACTACTCATAGAGCACCAAATTTAGGTGAATTACACTTGCTTAGCAAACCCAGTAACAGTTGTATTGGTGTAAGATAAGTTATTTCACTAGAATACATATATTAACTTCATTATTTAAACTACTGCTGAACTTGATCTTGCATACAGCATCTATCTTTTCTTCTTCAATACAGCTTCCAAAAAAATTGTCTTTCAGATATGATTAAACTCAATATTAAGTTAGGTGAAAGATTCATAGAACTGTAAATAAATGTACAACAAACCTAGTAAATTACTGTATCCCTTCACAGCTCTAAATTCCATCATTGTCAAAGACATTTATTTGCCTTTATTTCATTGAGCCCCTAGTGAGCTGTTTTGAGAACGCTGTTGAAGATTTACATACTGAAATACTCAAAAGGACTCTATAGAATGTCTGAGGAACTTGCATTTACCTTGGACTCTTTTAAATGACGTGTAAAATAGCAATTGAAATCACAATTTACACTCTGTATTATGACATTTGTGGTAATCTCAATAATCTAAGAACCGGTGAAGTAAACCAAGGTGTCTCTCTGAGCAAAAATATAGGTTTAAATGTAGAAGTGAAACATTATGGTAGGACACCAACAGCAAAAAAGCTATTTATATTGAGGCTGAAAAATGGGAAATGTGTATCTCAAAGATTCTGAAAACAATAAATACAAAATTTTATTTCAGTGAGTTTTCTTAATGGATAAACCTAAGCCTTTGGGCTATATTTTCTGTTACAGTATGGTACTTTGACAAAAAATTAACAGGTCCATTGTGTTTGGGGGGGTTGGGAAGATTTGGTTTTGAATGAAGATGATACACGGGCTTTCAAATCTGTCCAAGCCCAGAAGCTGAATATGCAAATTAATTTTGCACAATGGCATGTTTCCCCTCTACAACACCTCCCCCAGCTAGAGCACCTGCTTTTTAATGCCAAAGGCAGCCACAGTCTCTTGGGGGTAGACAATCTTCAGTGCTTTGATGAAGACAGATGGGACTGGAGGTGGTGGAATGGGATTCCTCCAGGGCCATGAAGGCAGGTAAATTCTCCAGCCTAAAGATTTCACGTCCCCCCTTATGTAAACCAACTTACTTGCAGCTATTGACAGTGTACTCCCTTCTTCAGGCATATTAATTTGACAAACCAGTGTGGTGGGTTAGCCTGGACTAGCAGCCAGACTCCCACTTGCTCACCCCATATAGGTAAAATAGGAAGAAGGGGAGTGAGAAAGTTCATAGGTTAAGATAAAGAAAAGAAAACTGCTTAAAAATTACTGTTGTGGGCAAAAAAATATTTCACTTGGGAAAATTAATTTAATTTATTCTCAGTTAAAGTAAATACTTAATTACTGATTCGAGTAGTGGGAAATAAAAAGACAAACATTGAAACAAACCCTTGCCTCCCCTCATTCTCAGGTTTAATTTCACTCCTTCACTCCAGACTCCTGTTTATCACCACAGGTTACACTCAGTCCCTTCAGTGTGCAAAAAAATGGGGAAAGGAACTGTATGATCAGTACTTAGTAGTTTCTCTCTGTCATTCCCTTCTTCTCACACCTTTCCTCTGCTCCAGCATGAGTTCTTCCATTGGTTGCAGTGCTTCAGGAAAACTTCTCTAGTGCAGATCTTCCATGGATGGTAGGGAATATCTGGTCTGCCATGGAGTGGCTCCAACTCCTACTCTTCTGACTTTGGTGTTTCTTCTGTTGTTTCGCACTGCTTTTGTTTCTTCCTCATGTCTGTCTGCTGTTTTGCCCTTTCTCAAATACATTTTCCCAGAGGCCACCATCTTGGCCGAGGGGCTCAGCCGTGCCCTGTGGTGGGTCAGTTGGAGCTGGCTGGAAGCAGCCGTGTCTGGCATGGGGCAGCCTCGGCCTCTCCTCATAGAGGCTGCCAGGCAGCACCCACTGCCAGCACCTGGGCACCAGTACAGTCAGATAGACAATGTTCTTGTGAAAGTACACCAAGCCTTGCCTGGCAATTCTGGAATATTAAAAATTCAATAACCAATTATCTATTCCTTTAAATATATATGAATAAAAGAAAATAGGTTTGACAGATGTAATGTATTTTATTTACAGATATGATATATTATATCTGTATTGTCATGAACAATAAAAAAATGAGTTTATTATGGCTGTGTGTAACAACCCACTGAAATTGACACACCCACTGAAATTAGACAATGGGAAGTTGGTGGTGTTCACTGAGAAAATTCTTTCTGAACATGTAAGGAAAACACTCAAACACAGATTTCTTTGCAAGCATACCTATTCAGATTTGTATAAAATCTGACATGTAACCAAGTCAACAAAATATTTTTTTCAGAGAGGGGAGCTGAGCAAAATAGAGAAGATAGATATCAGCTAATATCTCTACTTTAAATGTAATGCTGAGCAAGGGCTTGAAAAATGAGGCAATTAAGATTTGTTTATGCACAATAAGCTGTGATACAATGGGATCATGAACTGCTCAGATGAGTCAAAAAAGTAAATTAGGTACATGTATACAGTATATAAGAATAATATTAGATTTTTAAACCAAAGAAGGATAATTATGTAGGAATTTATCCTGAAAAATCAGAATATTCTTCTGTGATATAAGAATATACTTATGTGATAAGGGTAACATGAAAAATAACTGGAATCTGCATCAATTATGAAGAATGAATAAATACATTTTCAGATTAAGCCTAGGTTTTGGGTTTTCAGCCAATAAGGAAAATAAGAATATGTCAAATACCTGATACTGAAACTTTTCACTGGAATATTTGGAATTCAGTCACATTTTCCCTAACAAAAGTTTCTCAGTTTCTGAGGGAATTCAAAGAATAGATTCCCAGAAGTTTAATGGTTAGGCACTTTATGGAATATGAAACATCTATAATCAGGTCCCAGCACCACCTCATCTATAATTGGATCTGGACCTATGACATCCCTTGTAAAGTCTAATCACTAGGCTAGTGATGATACTGCAAAGATGACTGAGTCTTCTCCTTCTCTGAATGTAGCATAGTAACTTTTTTAATCTCAACAAACCTAAAATTACTATTTAATAATAATACAGAGATAATAAACAGAGATAAATCATAAAATAATAGAATTATAGTATCATAGACAGGTTTGGGCTGGAAGGCACCTTAAAGATCATCTAGTTCCAACCCCCCTGCTATGGGCAGGGACACCTTCCACTAGACCAGGTTGCTCAAAGCCCCATCCAACCTGGCCTTGAACACTTCCAGGGAGGGGGCATCTCTAAACAACCTCTTCCAGTGCCTCATCACCCTCACAGTAAAGAACTTCTTCTTTACATCTAATCTAAATCTACCCTCTGTCAGTTTGAAACCTTTACCTCTTATCCTATCCCTACATTCCCTGCTAGAGTCCCTCCTCATTTTTCCTGTAGGTCCCTTTTAAGTACTGGAAGGCCGTTATAAGGTCTCCCCAGAGCCTTCTCTTCTCCAGGCTGAAAAACCCCAACTGTCTCAGCCTGTCCTCATAGGAGAGGTGCTCCAACTCTCTGATCATGTTCGTGGCCTTCTGGACTCATGCCAACAGATCTATGTCCTTCTTATTTTGGAGGCCCCAGAGCTGAACACAGTACTCCTGGTGGGGTCTCATGAGAATCACAGAATCACAGAATCATTCAGGTTGGAAAAGACCCTTGGGATCATCGAGTCCAACCATCAGCCCTACTCTACAAAGTTCTCCCCTACACCATATCCCCCAACATCTCATCTAAACGACCCTTAAATTCATCTAGGGATGGTGACTCCACCACCTCCCTGGGCAGCCTATTCCACTGTCTGACCACTCTTTCTGTGAAAAATTTTTTCCTAATGTCCAGTCTAAACCTCCCCTGTTGCAGTTTAAAACCATTCCCTCTTGTTCTATCACTAATTACCTGTGAGAAGAGACCATCACGCACCTCTCTACAATGTCCTTTCAGGTAGCTGTAGAGAGTGATGAGGTCTCCCCTTAGCCTTCCCTTCCTCAAACTGAACAGTCCCAGCTCCTTCAATCGCTCCTCATAGGATTTGTTCTCCAGGCCCTTCACCAGCTTTGTTGCCCTCCTCTGCACTTGCTCCAGCACCTCAATATCTCTCTCGTATTGAGGTGCCCAAAACTGGACACAATACTCCAGGTGTGGCCTCACCAGTGCAGAGTACAGGGGGACTATCACCTCCCTACTTCTGCTGGTCACACTATTTCCAATACAAGCCAGGATGCTGTTGGCTTTCTTGGCCACCTGGGCACACTGCCGGCTCATGTTCAGCTGCTTGTCAATTAGAACCCCCAGATCCTTTTCTTCCAGACAGCTCTCCAGCCACACCTCCCCAAGCCTGTAGTGATGCATGGAGTTGTGGCCCAAGTGCAGGACCTGGCACTTGGCTTTGTTGAAGCTCATCCCATTAACGTTGGCCCACTGATCCAATCTATCCAAGTCTCTCTGTAGAGCCTCCCTATCTTCATGCAGATCGACACTCCCGCTTAACTTGGTGTCATCTGCAAACTTACTGATGATACACTCTATGTCCTTATCAAGATCATCAATAAAGACGTTAAACAGAAATGGTCCCAACACCGAGCCCTGAGGAACACCACTTGTGACCAGCCACCAGCTGGATTTAACTCCATTGACTGGAATAGAGTAGAATGGATTAGAAGGGCAGAATCACCTCCCTCAACCTGCTGATCACACTTCTTTTGATGTAGCCCAGGATATACAAGTCTAGGTAGATGACATCAGTTGCTCTTCCCTTATCCATAATGTTGTAACCCCATTGTAGAAAACCACCAAATTCTTCAGGTATGATTTGACCTTAGTGAAGCCATGCTGGCTGTCATGAATCACCTCCTTATTTTCCATGTGCCCTACTATACTTTCCAGGAGGATCTAGCTGGGCACAGAGGTGAGACTGACTGGCCTGTAGTTCCCTAGGTGTTATTTATTTCCCCTTTTAAAAATGGGGGTTATTATGTTTCCCCTTTTCCAGTCAGTGGGAACTTCACTGGACTGCCACAACTTCTCAAATATGATGGATAGTGACTTAGCCACTTCATCTGCCAGTTCCCTCAGGACTTGCAGATGCATCTCATCAGGTCCCATGGACTTGTGTACCTTCTGGTTGCTTAGATGGTCTCAAACCTAATCTTGTCCTACAGTGAGTGGTACTTCCTACACTCAGTCCCTGCTTTTGCCTTCTGTGTCTTCGGTGGTGTGGCTGGAGCCCTTGCTGGTGAAGACTGAGGCAAAAAATCATTGAGTACCTCAGCCTTCTCCATATTCCAGGTAACAGATTCTCCTGCTTCCTTCTGGAGAGTGCCTACATTTTCCTTAGTCTTTCTTTTATCGCTGATGTACCTATAGAAGTTTTTCTTGTTGCCATTGATGTCCTTGGCCAAATTTAATTCTATAGGGGCTTTAGTTTTCCTAACCTGATCCCTCGCTGCTCAGACAGTTTCTCTGTATTTCTCCCAGGCTACCTGTCCTTGCTTCCATGCTCTGTAGGTTTCCTTTTTGTGTTTGAGTTTGTCTAGGAGCTCCTTGTTCATCCATGCAGGCCTCTTGGTGTTTTTGCCTGACTTCCTTTTTATTGGGATGCATTACTGCTGAGCTTGGAGGAGGTGATCCTGAAATACTAACCAGCTTTCCTGAGCCTCTCTTCCATTCAGGGCTTTATACCATTGTACTCTGCCAAGCAGCTCCCTGAAGAGGACAAAGTCTGCTCTCTTGAAGTCCAGGGTAGCGAGCTTGCTGTGAGTCCTCTTCACTGCACTAAGGATCTTGAACTCCACCATTTCATGGTCACTGTAGCCAAGGCTGCCCTTGAGCTTCACATTCCTACTAGCCCCTCCTTGTTGGTGAGAACAAGGTCCACTGTAGCACCTCTCCTCATTGGCTTCTCGATCACTTGGAGAAGGAAGTTACTGTCACTGCATTCCAGGAACCTTCTGGATAGCTTATACCCTGTTGTATTGTCTCTCCAACAGATAGCGAGGTGATTGAAGTCCCCCATGAGGACCAGGGCTCGTGAATGTGAAGCTGCTCCTCTCTGTGCTCCTATCTGAAGACCTCATTTATTCAGTCTTCCTGGTTGGGTTGGTCTGTAACAGACCCCCACAATAATGTCACCTGTCCCTACCTTCCCTTTAATGCTGACCCATAAGCTTTTGGTCAGCTCCTCATCCATCCCCAAGCAGAGCTCCATGCACTCCAGCTGGTCATTGACATACAGGGCGACATCCCCTCCTTTTCTCCACTGCCTGTCCTTCCTAAGAACCTGTATCCTTCCATTCCAACAATCCACTCAAAGAAGTCATCCCTCCATGTCTCCATGATACCAATAAGATCGTAGACCTATAGTGATGTGTACGTCTCTAACTCCTCTTGTTTATTCCCCATGCTACATGCATTTGCACAGAGGCAAAGTTGGGCCCCTGATGAAGATGACTTGTTGGCTGGAGTGGCTGAAATTCCTTAGTGCTGCTCTTCAAGTGCTCTCCTGCTGACCTGTCACCCGTGTCCAGGCTCTGGGCATCTATTGCTGGCACTGGCATCAAACTGGTAGGAGTGGGATGGATTGAGGTTCCCCTCTCCCAGCAACTTTATTTTAAAGCCCCCTTCACCAGCTTGGCAAGACTATGACTGAAGTTGCTCTTCTTCTTCTCTGACAGATGGAGCCCATCAGCCCTGGTAGACCAGGTTTCTCAAAACGACTCCCATGGTCTAAGTAGCTAAACCCCTGGCTATGTCACCAGTCCCATAATCATTTGTTAATTTGCCAGATTCAACTGGACTTTTCAAAACCCTTCCCTTTGACCAAGACAATTGATGAAAAAACTACCTGGACTCCAGGGTCCCTTACCACGTCTCCCAGGGCTCTGTAATCCTTCTTGATACGCCTCAGACTGTTCCTGACTGTATAACTAGTGCACACATGAAACACTTTAGGGACCTTGTCAACAACGGACTCTCAATTGCTGAGTCCACATTACTGTCTGATTAGAAATCTAGCGAGGACTGGGGGCTGATTTGGCACAATCTGTTACAGTTTTAGGATCATTTGTCCACACTGCACCTTTACTACAAATGACATTTATACATAAGCTGACACCTAACTGTTGGAGGACCTTGGGTCCACTTGGCACCCAACTGAGTGATCTGCTTTCTGATTTCACCAAAAGGGAAACCACTTGGAGCACCTCATTAGTGTCCCTGAGTTAGTATTGCAATACTCCAATATAGACATAAGAAAACCATGCAGCTGAAAAGAATGTCTCCAGCATCCTAAATCACTATATAGATGCACCCAATGCCATCACTAAGATGAGACAAAAATTTTTACCCCTTTCATTTCTCTGTGGTTTAAAGGGAATGAACTATTGAGCTCAGGGTGTGGCAAAGAAGCTCACAGAAGCTGCAATTCTCAGAAGGCAGCCTTTAAACTATGGATGGGAACATACCTTGTTTAAAAATTCTTTTTAAAAAAAAAAAAAAGAAGAAAGAAAAATCCTTTCAGCTATCTTGATTTTCTCCTTTTTCCTCTTTTGTCCTACATTTCAGGTCTTTTTGTCCTTTTGTTCTACTTTCATATTTTCTCTTAATTTCTTCCAGTCACCCATTTATTCCTGAAAGCACTTGATGCCCCAGTCTCATCCTCTGCTACACAAGGTGATATTAAGTAATGTGAAGAACAAAAAAACAGTGTGTGATGTCCACTTTGGATAAAACAAAACAAAACAAAACAATATGCAGAAAGGAGAAAATAAAGCATTTAAGGCCTGCCACTGATTTATAATGGGCAAAATCAGGCCTTTAGCCTTCAGTTAAACAGAGGTAGCCAGAGGTCTAGAGCCGGTGTTACCCTTGCAGCATTACCCAGTGTTGTCCTTGCAGCATTACTGAGCGTACCGCTGGATTTTATTTCTTCACTTAACAAATTTCAGTATTTTGTACAATCTGAATTACTGTAATACAAGGGCTTTCACTAATTCTGAAATTTGATTGTACCTGCAACCAGCTTGTTCTGAGTAGCCCACCTTCTATACACATGACATACATCCAGAAAAAAATCATTAGGGAACCATGATTATTTCCCTTAGAAAATGAGTTTGATAAGTTGATGTTAAAGGATAGTTAAGAGCATTTTTATAGATAAGAATTGGTGCACCAAATAGGCTTCATAAAGGAAGGTCTTGTTTAAGTAGGCCTTTGTTAACACTTTATTTCTCAGGGGTAATTTGAAGTGAGACGGTACTGGCATTTCAAGGCTATCTCAATGATTATGTTAGCAAAGACTCCAGAAATCCTTGAAGGCCATATCTTTTTGAATCTGTCAAAAGCCCTTACCAGTAGTTTGCAGAAGCAGACATGAAACATGTGGGATGGTTTTAAGAACTTCCTTCCAGGGAAGTTCTTAGTTATGCCAGACTGTTGAGACATCATCGGTCTCTGTTCACACAGCTCTGTAAAGGTGTTTGGGTGTACAAACCCACCAATTTCATTTGAATGTATCTGCTACTGCAATAATACACTATTCCTTGAGCTCTTGTTACAGCACTAGTTCGCTCAGGCTTCCAAATTTTTGTGACATCCTTGAGATCTGAGTTTGGTCAGAGAATTCCATGTAGTCTCTGTTCTTCTCATATAATTTATTGTGATAACAGCATATACAAATTAAAACAGTGGTACGAATGATCAAAGCAATATTTCAGTTGCAGTGTGATATATCATTAAGAATTTTCCTTTATCTACTGGGAAAAAAAATTCAATCTAATGATACACATTTGTTCAACAACAATGTATTTCAAAATACTAGAAGTAGACTAGCAAATTATCTGACTTTTACTTAAATTTATTAAATCTGTGCAACATCAAAAAATAGCATGGAAAATTTAGCAACATCTAATTTTTCAGTAGCAAAATTCAAAGAAAAAAAGCTATTGGTTTTCTCATTCAATAAAAAATCACTATAAGTCAAACTGACATGCAGCTGAAAAATGAACTAAATGAAGGACTGTTTCTCTCCCTCCTTGCATTACAAAGGCACAGACGGTCTTTAAGATGGACTTGAAAGAAACAGATGATATGTTTTTGTTGGGTGCCAAGTAATAGTTGGTTCCAAAAATTACTGGTCTAGAAAAATAAGGAACAAAATAAATTTTAACAGCTCTCGTTAATGCAAATCCAGGGTTGAGGCACCATTATTTTAGCTACATTAAGTTCTTTTCTTTGCCTTAGGGGACATCACAGTTAGATGAGCAATGTAACCACAATTAACACACTTATTAAAAAGAAAAACAATTTAAACAAACAAGCAATAAACAACATTATTTCATTACAGTGTTTTCCTTATGTGGTTTTTTTGCAGGGACCTTTTAAAAGGAATTTCAGCATTGAGAACTGCTAGAGGAAAATATATCATTTTGGATCGAACAGCCTGAGAGGCGAAGCTGCATCCACTCCCTGTCCCCAGGTCCAAACAGCAGCAAGGCTCAAGATGTGTTCCCAGAACATGTGCACACACAGAACACATATACATACCTATATACCTATGTACTGATATACCTACATATGTACATATATACATATGTATGTATATATGCATATATACATATATACATACACATACACATGACCAGCCACAGATCAGACAGATATGCAGAGCACCCACATAAATACAGGAAACACTGATGGTCTCATCCTGCTCCCCTCTCTGTCTGGGCAGGATAGAGGTCCAGTAGTGTGTATATATATATATATACACACATATGTACAATATGGGTCCCTCAAGCAGCTGCATTTACTCAGATTGTCCAATAACTACCCCTGGATCCCAGTCTCTCCAGTTGCTGGCACGTGGACATACAGGCCCCCGATTCTGCTGCCCCAGTCCCATCGCTGGTACAGACACTCACACAAACACAGCTGGCCTAAATGAATTTATTAGCACAACAGCAATCTTACAACAAGACTGGTGAACTCTGTTGGTTACAGGCAACCTTAAACAGTTTATATGTAGGAAAAAGTAAGTAAAAGGTAAATTATTTTCACTAAAGGTTACACACAATATGAATTTTAAAATTTAATTGTAATTATAAACACAAACTGCAAACCAGAAAACCTTTCTTCAGCTGCCATCAGCTCCAAGCTTCCCATGTCAATAGTCAGAATTGCCCCTCTGTGCACAGCATAACAATTTACCTCACACCTAAACCTGATCAGAATTAGATCCACATACTAGGGTTTCATGCTCCAGGTTTCTTGGGGATATTGACCTGTTGAACAGTCTTTGAGCACAAGTAGTAAACATGGATTAAATTGCAGCCAGTACTTTCCATAAAAATTGTTTGTATGGCATCAGCCTTTCATAGGTGACTGTGGCTAGTTCATCTCCCCAAGAAACAGAAAACTCAGCTTTTCCTCCCAAGAAAGAAAATTCAAAGTCCAGTCCTTTCCTATAGCTATGATAAAAAGATTAAACATGATTTCTCCTTTGCAATTCCATAATCAAAGAAATGAATTTAAAATTCACTGAGCCAGAGATAGTATGAGTTGGTAAACAAGTAGTTCAAATTTTCTCTAAGGGATAGTGAAGCATAGATCCTAATTCCTACCTAACCTTGTTTGTGGATTTTATACAGTAACTTGTTAACATAAAATATAACAGTCCTAGGGCTGGGAGTTAAGAGGTGGATTTTAGCTCCTCTAAAAGTCTTCATTATATCCAGCTGTTAGTTCTCTGAATAAAAGAATATCTCAATTCATTTTCCAAAGAATGTTTTGAGACATGAGTCCACAGAGACATTCCAGAAAGCTTTTGATCTTGTTATCTGTTTTTCTAAATTATCATCTGCACTGTACTCTAGCAGTCTATTTTCTAGTGATTACAGCATTTGTTGACAGACTTGACATGTGTTGCACTACACTAAGCCTAGCAATCGCCTCTCACCTGTGTGAGGCAAGATAGAACTCTCCACAACCATATGATGGTGTCAGATTTCCTATCCATTTCTCATTACTTCTTAGGACTTTGTGATTAAAAATCTAAAACATTTATCTTTGCCTACTATTTCTTATTTTGAACAGAAGAATATTTTTATATGGCACTCCCTGAGGTATTGCTCAAATTCCGTGTCTTTGAATAATAACATTTAAGTTTTGTTAATCTTGTCATGACACTGCTAACATTTTCATTTATAATTAACATTCTCAGAGGTGCACTGGTTGCATCATGTATACATAAAATGATGGTACCTGTTTTGAAACAGTTTGCTTGCAAACTCTTTCTGGATAGCAATTTTGAAGGAAATAACAAACATTGTGCCATACTCTTCTCAGTTATGGAATCTCTGCCCTTGGATAAATCTTTTGCTTTTTTTGAACTTCTGTCTCCCACCACCCACTGTTGTCAGGGAGGTAGTTTTGCATCAGATTCTAAATGTATCTGTCTTGGTGTTGATTTATTTCATTAATGGTAGTAAAGATGAAATTAAAACTGTATTTAATAATTTTGCAATTTTCAGTGGTAACATGAGAGATAAAAATGTGGTGCCAATCTGTTAAAAGCAAAAAAAGAAGGATCTGGGTATTTATAAACCCATAGCTGAACTTCAATTCCTAGAAAAAGTACTGGCATAAATAATCAGTTTGGTAAACACCTACAAGAACACAGGGTGATGAATAAGAGCATTGTGGTGGTGCAATTCTCACCCCTCCTTGTTGGGCCACTTGGTGCTAGGTGTGATTCCACCTACCTCCCCTGAGCTATACACCAGTCTGTGGAGATAAGGACTGCTAACGGCAGTGAATCAGAACGTTAAGGTGCCCCTTTAACAAGCCTGGCTCCCACCCTCCCGATTGCTCAGAAACGGTTATAACAGCCCATCATCTCCTAAGGGCCTGGCACACCTGTGTCTGAGATGTGGTCAAATGGGAACAATAACAGAGTTTCACATTCATCAAGTTCTTGTACAACTGCTGGAAGACACCAGAATACTTCGTTGTTCAAGCTGGGACTGAGAAAAAAGTAACTGACAAAAGTCAATTTTCTTGGACCCTATAACTTGTGACCACAAGGGAGACCCTTTGAGCTCTCCTGGATCGCAACGGGCCTGTGACCAGCATCTCCCCTGAGCTGGGACGCCTCTCAGGTAGCAAAACCCTTAAGGTGTCGTCTGCTGCCAGAGCTGACGGAAAGCCAGGGCAAAATCTACCCACTCAAGTCTCAATTATTGCCTGTTGAGGAATGCCAAAGCATTGTGAGTATTTACTCTAAACTTGAGAGGAGGGAAATTTTACTTTGAGCTAGTTTCTCTTTCACCCACTCTTCTTCTGCTTACTGGTATGTGTGTGGGTACATACTTCATTCTACTGGATCTGAATACTTTTGTCTCTGTGTGTATTTGTACGTTTTGTGTTTGTGTATGCACATGTACATATGTATAGATTTAAGATACCACAAAGTAAGTTAGTGTGAATCTTGTCAGCTTAGAATCTGTAGATAAGTCTCTATTTCTATAACATTTTCTGAATTATTTTGTAATGATCAGACCAATCTTACTTGCTTTTATGACAGGGTAACAGGCATTGTGAATACAAGAACAGTGGATGTCAAATATCTTGATGTTAGTAAGGCTTTTGACATTGTTTCACATGACATTTCATAAACAAACAGGAAGCAGGGTTTAGTTTTCAGAAAGAATGGGTGCAAAGCCGGTAGGAAAGCTACATTCATACAGTGATTATCTATAAGAATGGCAGGTTTCCACGGTGTGCTGGTTTTGGCTGGGATAGAGTTAATTTTCTTCACAGTATCTAGTATGGGGCTATGTTTTGGCTTTGTGCTGAAAACAGTGTTGATAACACAGGGATGTTTTAGTTACAGCTGAGCAGTGTTTACACAGAGCCAAGTCCTCTTCTGCCTCTCACCCCACCCCACCAGTGAGGAGGCTGGGGGTGCACAAGGAGTTGGGAGGGGACACAGCCGGGACAGCTGACCCTAACTGACCAAAGGGATATTCCATACCGTATGACGTCATGCTCAGCATATAAAGCTGGGGGAAGAAGAAGGAAGGGGAAGACGTTCAGAGCGATGGTGTTTGTCTTCCCAAATAACTGTTACACGTGCTGGAGCCCTGCTTTCCTGGAGGTGACTGAACACCTGCCTGCCGATGGGAAGTGGTGAATGAATTCCTTGGGTTTTTTTGCTGGGACGCACAGCTTTTGCTTTATGTATTATACTGCCTGGATGTCCACTCATGAGTTTTCTCACTTTTACTCTTCCAATTCTCTCTCCCATCCCACTGGGGAGGAGTGAGCAAGTGGCTGGGCAGTGTTTAGTTGTCAGCTGAGGTTAAACTACAGCACACAGGAATCTGGTCTGATGCTCTACTTTTCAGTAATATTTTTCAATATCTAAGTTTTAGATAACAAGAAATTAAGAAGAGAGGCAAGCATGTTGTAGAACACTGGTAAGATAATAAGAGTACTAAAGAATAGGCTGGAATCCAAAATATTTTTAAAAACTGGAGATATGGTCTAAAAAATATTTGATGCAGTTCAAATAAGGACAAGCATAAGATCATTTACAATTAACAAAGAACAAATCTGGGTATGTTGGTAGATCAGAATGTGAAAAAGAAAAAGACAAAAGATGTCATGGACAGCATCCAGAAAAGACAATTTTAGAAGAGACAAATGAAAAAATATGTTTATATAAAAAGCATTAGTGATGTATACAGAACTGGCCACCCATGTTTGCAAAAGATTTATTCATACTGAAGTAGATTCGACACAATAATCCTTCTAGGAACATATGGGGAATAGGATGCCTATTCTGAAGAAGAAAAATGGGTTTCCTTCTTTTGCCTGCAAAACAAAGTGTAAGAGAAGATACAACTGAAGAGATAAATCACTTTCCCACAAACTACATTACATACATAAACTTCAGGGAGAAAAAAAAAAAGCCTGATTTAAGGTAAAGGGCGATGTTGACACAAGAACATGATGAATATAAACTGTCCATAAATTAAATTAGCTTGTAAATTATAACACTTCTAACCATCAGAGGAGTGACACTCTGGGGAGGGGGCATGGAAATTCAAACCTAATAAACTGATTAAGCTCTATCTTGAAGCTTGTTAAAGGAATTATGATGAAGCAGTTTCCTGTTATATCAGCTGAGGCTGGTCTTCATGCTTCAGGAGAGCCCTTCCAGTTCCAAATTCTTCATCTTAAATCTAAATTTGAAGTAAATATATATAGTGACTGAAATACTTCCTTTAACAGTATGTACCTATATGCCCTCAGTAATAAAAATCTATATACTCTGCCACTACCTGGCACTTCCCTGGGACTGCAGTCTGGGTTCAGGCCTCTGACGTGCCATAGATGGCAGGGAATAACATTCCCTCCTGCAAAGGATACCATACCTTGGCACCTCACCACCATCCCTGCACTGACTTCAGCAGCCTTGAGTAGCAGCTCTGAGCCCCTGTGCATCCCCTCCCATGCCTATCCCCACATCAATTGCCTTGTATTAGTTTGCATGTCCTGATGGCAGCACCTGATCACTTGTGCTCCGTGGGCATGTGTTAAATAGGAAGCCAGACACGGATCTGCTAGGCCTACCTGTGTTTTCCTGCACAGCAGGTAACTTCTCACATTATGTTTTGGTTCCCAATTACAGCTGACTGGGTCCACCTTCTGCTCCTTCTTCCCGTGCTGTGTGCCAAATGTTCCTGAGTGTGCCTTCCTAAGATTAAATTACACTCCACTGAGATCTGTTTTACTGCAGTTAGACTGGTTTTTGTGAGCAGGATACACAAGAGTTAAGGTGAGAAAGTGAGGGGTGTCATATAGGAAGCTGCTTATTAATACTGTGATCTGATCTTCTCAGTTAACATCTCTGCCGTGGAATTAGCTGAACTTTTGAGAGGGTTGGAACAAGTGCTGCCATTGCAATTAGGGAAGAGCTCCTTCAGCTGTTCCTTCAGTTCAGAAATTTATACTCAAGTTTTTGTTCCTTTTTTTATAATTATGAGGAGAGAAACTTGTGTAATGAATTTTTTTATATGTTCAGTCTCAAGAGGCATTAGAAAGTTCTAGGAGAGGTGACACTTTTGAAGTTTGAGAAGTTTCTGAACATTAATGAATAATTAGTTTCTCAATTAATATCCATTTTTAATAAATTTGGATGTTAGGTTGCTACAGTAAAGAAAATATTAACTTTCCTTGCTATACTAATGCGCAAAACTTCTTGCTAGATACGTAAATTGCAAATGTAGAACTCAAAAATATATTCTTAAGAGTGTAAGGAACAAATAAAATGCAAACACATTGGTCATAACCAAAACATTTTCAATCTACTCATGCTATCTTTAAAAACAAATACATTTAAGTCAGAAACTATTTTAGTAGAATATTCTTGAAATCTTTTGCAGGAATTTAAACTAAGATAATGCAAAGTATAAGACTCTATTGCTTCTGAGACTACACTTAGGAATTATTCATTCTATATTCTATACTTCAAGCCCTTTAAAGTCTCAGCTCCAGATTTATCACTATTCCATGCAAAGTTACTCCCAGTAATGAAAAAGTATGTATATGTACACACACACACTAATATATATATACTTATATATATGTATTTAAAACCATGGTATAAGTGGAAATGATAAAGAATCTTTAAACAAAACTGTTGTTCTAGACCTGTATTTCTGAGGTTCTATAACTAGGAATTCTTTTTCTTGATATTCTGAGACTCTGCCATATTGACAGAAAATGGAAGGCTCCAGAAAATATCTGCAATTAAATAAGGAACTAAAATAATCATTAAAAGTACCATATTCTTTGAGAAGCATACATGTATACGTTCACGAAGAGAGAAAGAAATATTTTTTAAAACTGTCAGTAAAGACAAACTGAATGTTGCAATATACAATACTGTAAAACATCAGATGAATAAATAATTTGATTTTCCATGTTTAGATTTACTCTCTACAGATATACTGAACCATGCCAACACATTTGAGGATTGTTTGGTCACTGGAACAGACTTCCCAGGGAAGTGGTCACGGCACCAAGCCTGTCACATTTCAAGCAGCATCTGGACAATGCTCTTAGTCATATGGTTTAATTTTAGGTAGTCCTGCAAGAAGCAGAGTGTTGTACTCAATGATCCCTAGGAGTCCCTTCCAACTTGAGATATTCTATGATTCAGTAATAAATTCTCAGGTTTTCCAGAGAAGGAACAGAAATGATTTTTTAATCTTTGCTGTACACAAGTTGATGACATTCTCCAATCTATTCTTTAGTGCTGATAAAAGCAAGCAAAAGAAAATATATAGTTTAGAACATCTGAGAACAGTAGTAGTATACATATGGCATAAACACAGTATGAATAATACCAGCCTTCTTGTTAATACCACAGATAAGTAAAGCTCCTGTTATTAACTTGTCCTGTTTAAATAGTATACACATTTGTCAATTAGTTAATAGAAAACATTTGGGAACTGATTCTTTCCTCATATATGCTGGTATAAATCAAGAATTATTCTGTTATATACATCTCGTAAAATAGGCATGAGAGGAGAATAAGGTCAAAAATAGTGTAACACAACAGGGTGTAAGTGTGAGACTGCACGTTTTCAACAGGTGGTAGATTTTCAAAGACGGATGGTTTTTTTTTAAAAAAAAAAAAAAGTAGTTTGAAAAATTATTCTGTTCTCAAAATGTTAATCTCTTAAGTCTTCCCTGGCTGTAAACCTCTCCTATTGAAACTAATGATAAATTTCCCATGCATTCAACAGTGCATTAAGAGATTTAGCAAATCCCACTTGGAATACACTCTTCTCAGACGTTACTGTGAGGATCTCCCTAATCAGGCAGCTGGACAGAGCTGCTACAGCTCCATGCTCTCCAGCTTCCCAATAGGCACATATGCACACAGGTCATGCACACGTGCACACAGGATATCCACATATGTATATACCACTGGCCACATAGATCAACACAGACAGAAAACACAGCTCTCATGAAAACATAAACAGCATAAATGGACTCATCCTGTTCCTCTCTCTGGCTAATCAGGATGAAAGTCCATTAATGGAAAAGGTACACACATAGCTTGGATCCCTCCAGCAGCTGGGCTCAGGCACTCAGGCTGCCCCTGCAGCTGTCCTGGATCCCAGCCTTCCCAGTTGTTGGCAGCTGGACATAGGAACCTCCGAGGAACCCAGTTGCTGGTACTCTAGCCTGCATGCACATATGTGCACACACATTTTCCCACACATTATAGATCCCTCCAGTAACCATCCTTGCACACTTCTGCTTGTTCAGTAGCTGGCCCTGGATGCCCTGGTCTCCCAGCTGCCTCATGCATAGACACATGCACACATGCAACACATGCTCTGTTAGCTGGTTCATATCTATGAACCCTCCAGTAGCCCACCCCAGACCCCATGGTCTCTCCAGTACCTGGACCCTCCAGTACCCAACTCTCAGACCTCTTGGTCTCTCCAGGACCCAGCCCAGACTTATAGTATATATACCCAGCTGCTGAGCCTCTTGTCCTACTCACGAGCTAGCCCAGCTTGATGCACACCAGTGATGACACACTGACATAAACACCTGCACACAATGCACACATGCTCTGGTCTCTCTAATTGCTCCCACTACAGACATGCAGGTCCATGAGACCCCTGGTCCCACTCCAGCTGCTGCACTCAAATCCCCAGGCACACACGTGCACACAGGACAGAGATCCCTGCAGCCAGGAATAGAGTTAAAAATGGAGTGTAATGAGAAGACAGGACAGACTGCAATGATCAGGTCTAGGGAATGGCCAGACAACCATGCTGACCAGCCCACTGCACACATGACTGATCCTTTCTATCCCCCTTTCCCTCTGTTTTCCCTTGCTTGTCCTCACCAGCCCTCTCTGATCCCTCTCCTTCTTTGCCTTTTCCTCCCCAGCCTTCTGATCCCTCCTTTTCCTTGCCTGTGATCCTTTCGCTGAACATCCCACAATAAATCTTGCACAATTGCAGAAGGCTCTTCCCGAGATCCTGTAATGACTCCTACATCTCCAAAGGCAATAATCACCTCCCATTGGTTGACTGAGGGATCAGGTTGGTGGGTGCCACCATGGGGCCATGGGCTGAAGCTCCCTGGGACTGCCCAGGGAGGAGCAACCTTGGGGGATCCCTGTGCTCTGATGAGGTTGTTGGAGTTCTCCCAACTGTCATTGTCCCCCCGGGCTCCTTTGGGTTCATGGAGATGAGCCTGTGTTCACATAAACTAACTGTTACATGCCCGCCTCTAATCTCTGATATATACCCTTCAGTTTTCAACACAAATAACTACTTAAGGGATTCCCCAGTGAGAAATATTTGTCTTTAGAAAATCACATTTTGAAAGAAATTGAAAGTTAAGGAAGATAGTACTATGAGGGAAAATAATGGATAGGAAAGATATATTGAAAAATGGCATTATATCAGAAGCTACAAGCAAAATTCATGTTAGTTACTGAAAAGAAGAGGGATGCAGTGTATCAAAATGTAATATTCCTAAATAAGCAGGTAAAAGGTATTTAAGGTAGTGAATCTGTGTGACTAATGCAAACGTATTGAGAGGAAAGAGGACAAGGGAAAACAAGCAAAGAGGTTGTAGGAAAAAACTGTGGAAGGAAAGTGAGGGAAAAAGAAAAAAATCAGCACACTTGGAAGATATTTCAAATAAATACATTAAAAACAAAAAATAAAAGAACACACAAGGCAAGTTAAAACTATTGAAATGATGTATTCACATTGTATTAGAATCTGACAAGGAAATAAAAAAGAACGTCGCTGTGGAAGGTACTAAAATAGATACATAGCCAAATATAGATACATCAGAGCTCACTGTTTGTTTATGTTAGGGTACAACAGGATAACAAGAGTAAGGATAACACTGCACAGAGGAAGGATTACTAGAACCAAGTTAAGAATTATTGAGTAGTTACCATAAATGAGATTTCTTCCTGAGTAGGTATGGTAACATAGAAACAGGTAATTAGAAGTAAAGTCCTGTGGGGTAGATTCACTGGTCTGGTGCCTGTAAGGAGTAGGTATATGCTACTGAATATGAGCAAACTTCATCTGAAAACAACTGAAATCTTCAATAGCTGCCATTGGCCAGTCCTGAAGCCTTCATTGTGGACAGGTGGGACTTTACCAATGGACAAGAGAGTTAAATCCCTTCTTCCTCAGTTTCTGCCCTAAAAGCTCAGTGTCACTGAGCACGAGCATGCCCCAAGGCAGTGCTGTGTCGTGTGAGCCACCTGCTATGCCAGGCCTGTGCTATAGCACACCAGGAACAAGACACCTTGACCAAGAGATATGAAGGCAGCAATAGGAACCACAAGGCTGCTGGCAACTTGTGTCAGGCAGTTAGACACCCAGCTGTGACCTGTTACCTGAACCAAACCAAACTTCATATAAATCCTGCTGTAAAAATAAACTGTTTTGGAAATTAAGCATACAGTTTAGAAAGATGCTGCAACTGTGTGGGCTTCCTGGTGCTTGTCATTGTCTCTTTCTTTGTACAATCCACACTTTTCCCTCCAAGTTTTGTTTAGGTTGCTAGATGTGTTCATTCAAGGCTAAGATTAGTTCTCCTGCAGTTGACAGTGAGCTGCTAGTATCCTCAGTAACAGAGACACTTACTTCAACAGGTAAAGTTGCAGGAATGGGTATGTAGATGAGAAGCTGTAGAAACCAGCCCAGTATAGTTCCGTTACATTCACTATGAAAGCATTCTAGTAAAAAGCTACAAAACAAATTCCCATGAAGAAAATTACTGATCAGAAAATGAAGGGGACTTTATGAATTATTTACACAGTGATGAACGTGCATTGGACTATATCAGGAATATTTAAAGCTATAATGGGAAGGAGATACTTTGCAGACTATAGAAAAGCAGTAAGCCTCCCAGATATTATTGGTATAGGACAGCTAGGACCTGCTTGCTTAACTTCAACTGCATTGAAGGCCAATACTAGTTGCTCTAGTCAGCTCTTCTATCACTACATATAACCAATATTTTCACAAGGTGAATACATCTTATGTCTGATAATGTTTATCATTTAACCATTTTCTGTGGTAGGTCTAAAATCCCAACTTTCTTCCCTTCTCTGTCTCTGAAAGGTAAAACTCTTCCTCAATAATGGAGGAAAGAAAATTGACTTTTGAACAAAAGAAAAATTCAATCAAAGGTGCAAAACTGCTTCAAATCAATAGAGCACTGCACATGGACATTTCACATGTGAAAATGGGATAGAAACAATTAACTGACTTTCACTTAATGCAGTAGAGACTGATGAGGAAAACTGACCTAGAAACATCTTTAAACAAATCATAGAGATTAAGGTGTAGCTGTAAGGGAGTTTCAAGTGCTGAGTATGCTCACTTAAATAAATTTGAAAAGCAAATTTAAAACTAAATTAATTAAAATTACAGTAGTATTAATTCTGAAATGGCCACACTAGAAAAATCTTGAAACATTTCTGCCATTGGCAGCAGCATTCTAGCTCAAACTCCACTAACATTCTCTTTATTAATATTCCTTTGAATAACGTTAGTATTTCTGCAGCTTCAGACTTCATGAGACTGAAATTTAGCCTGTCATTTGAGGAAATTTAAATAGCTCTATTTAGCTATTTGTCAGTTTGATTTAGTAATTGGCACAACATTAGATTTTTGAGATTTCGAGCACTTTTATGGCATCTTCATTTTGAAAAGTAAAATTTAGTAGACAGACTCTAAAGCTTCAGTTGCTTTTATTAATTGTATTACTTGTCTAAACTGTGCAGCTGTACAAGAGGCTTCAAAAGAATTCTTCAACATGTAGTTGAAGCTGCTTAGCATAACATTTGTCCACTGTATCTTTGAAGCATCATTACTGTGCTTAAATGTTAATAGGCAGAATATGTATTTTCATAATTCCTGGGGGTATTTTTGCCAGTCTACTGCCTGTCTAAAATGATTATACAACACTGGAACATTTTAATAGGTTCGTTTGAGGTAAATGTTGGAGCTGTTGTTACAACTTTGCCCATATTAACTTGGTGTATGCTGTTGTGGTATTCTGTGCAGTGACCTGATTAGTCCAGCATTGGCAGAACAGTGAGGGGAAATTGTAGTGGGAAGCAGTAATTTCTATTAGATTTTTTAAGTGCACAAGATACATTACCAGCTATAGATATGGTGGGAACAACAAAGAAAAGTACTTCTTTGCCATCCTGTCAACTTGATTCAAGAGCAACCACAAAAAAGTTCAAGTGTTTTCCATGATATATGAATTTTCTTTTTGAGCAGCTTTGCACAACTCTGTGCTGAGGGTTATGTTTGAGAGGATTTTATGAACATCACATGGAATTGGTTGGTTTGTTGTGTAGCTTCTGACATAACACAGGGTCGATTTTTATTTAAGAGTTTACAACTGATTTAGTGGAGTTCGCCTTCTAAAGAGTCCAAACCTCTGTCAGATACCATGAGTCTGAGGCTGTCCTGAACATTGTCTAGAAATAAATTAAAATGAGAGAGAAATAAGGAAGATCATTAAGGCCCATCAGAGTTGAAACACTCTTTAAATAAAGAGGGTATGTGAAGAAGTTTTAAGGAGTTCATTTTTTTCTCTGCAAGTGAAAGTTACCAACACAAGGGTTATTAGAAGTTATCTTCATGTCTGACAATAACTGGTTCTGAAGTACTTGGTCTAAAATGCATTTATATTCGCAAGAGTAGAACCCAGGACACCTTCCTTAGTAGCCTAATCTCTGGGGTATGCAACATATCTTTCTTGCTTGATGCCTCATTCTTCAATGTGCTGGCATGCTGGGATACCCTTCTAAGGCACCAGCTCTTCCTGGGCAGCATGTGTTCTTTGCTGCAGAGTAACACAGATTCAACAGAAGTGTTGAAAGAGTAGAAGTCTGATAGAGAGTGCATTTTCTCAACAAATGAGATAGAAGTTTGAACACCTAAAAAGCAGATAAACTATGGGATCTGTGTGTCAGTAATAATGCAAAAAGTGAGATTGTATTTTCTTCATGTTAGGATCTCTCCCACTTTTTACAGGTTCTCAGATTTAGGAGGATTTATGGATACTGTACCTCAAGAGGATAGAGGCACCCAAGACCTTTTCAGATAAACCCCAACTCTAAGCATTTCCTTCAGGGAATCTCTAGGCAGCTCCTCACCAGTGAGCTGAAGCTCTGAGGAATCATTCAGAGAGCCCCAACTCTGCATATGCACTAGACAGATGAAAGTTTGGTATTTAACTTAATATTTTATTCTGGGTGCCTTCTTCAGAAGCCCTGTGGCCATGAAACATAAGTATTTAGGAAGCTATGTATACAACTAATTTCTCTTGAAAGGATTAGGAGTTAAGCTTAGCAAAGCTATGGATCTTAAAACTTGTATCATGAAGCCTCCCATAAATTAATCAATATGAACCTTGGCACTCCCAAGACTTCTCCTGCTTACTTACAAAGAACCTTGTAATGCTGCTGATACTTGATTCTCTGAATTCCATCTCACTTTTGGTTCTGCACAAAAGCTTATGCCGTTGCTTACCGTTTGTTGTCTCTATTTACATCTAACCTTGGATTTTTTATGCCACTCTTTATGCCAGCAAGAGATTTGTAACAAACCTCCCCCAAAACTTAATTGAACATATTCTAGAAAATATTTCAGATTAGGGACTACACACCATTTTGCTATTATTGTGTGAAACTACTATCTATTAATATGTTCAGCTGCTAAATCTAACAGGAAGACTAGAGGTGTATAACTGGATTTATTTTCCTCACTGCAATTTTGAAAATGTCTGCTGAACTACCAGTTTAAGGATTAATTCAAAGTAACCCTTAAGGACTTTGAATCATTCAGAGGCATTTATTTCTTTATTTTAGTTATGGTCATTAGATAAAGTAAGAAATCTGAAAAGTCAGATAAACTGAAAAAATCCTCTTCTTCCTGTGTTTCTATAGAGCTATGGACTTCTAGAGAAGTCCAAAAACACAAAAGAAGTGATAATGCAATTTGGAAGAATCCTCAGATCTGGAAAAACATCCACAAACACTTTGAGTCCTTAATTACTTATTGCGATGATTGTCAATGACATTGAAGTAAAGAATTTTATCTACAAGTAATGTACCAGCAGTTTGGAGAGGTCTTGAATATAAAAGTTCCATTCTAAGAGTATGTATCAAACATGCAAAGTTAAAGGGGCTTCAATATACATTTGAGCATCTTCCATCAATCCTGGCAATTACTTTCCTCTAACATTACGAGATTTGAATAGTGCTGGTACTGCTGCAAAATCGTATAAGCACTTATTTCACTATCAGGACTGTAATTTTCTGCCAGTATGCACTGGTTCAATTAGATCCCCACTACATGTAATGACAACCTCTACACAAATGAGAAGCATCAGGGAAACTAAGTGTAGGGACCATATCCTTTGATGGTTGCATCGCAATTTACTGATTGTTGAGCAGGGCTTGGTTTAGCACTTAGCATTTGGAATTAGATTTAGCTAGTGAGGGAGTATTACGCTTGGTGAAATCTGAATGAAGAAGCAATCAGCCATATTTTAAAATAGAAAGTCACTAAGTTAAGTTTTGCAAGGAACAAAAGCCTGCAGGCACTTTTTTTTCCCCATCAGACCAAAATGAAGCAAACCCCACTGTGTTTCAGCCACACTTCTGAGCCAGACAATAAATATTCTGTGAAGGGATATTCTTTACTTTTTTCCATGTTGAGGAAAAGTCTTTTAAGTCTTTGTAATGCCATAAAAGAGAGAACTATGAATTCCAAATGAAAGGCAGCAATGTACGTCACCTGTATCTCTGTTCACTCATAGGCCTGAAATGGACACCGGACAAGAAAGTTCTGCAGGTGTTAGTCCATGAACCATTGAAATGCTGCTGATTTCAATGGTTCATGGACTAAGGCAGCTTGCTTTGGAGCTACTTTAGCACTACTCTGAAGCATTTCACTGAAGCAATACAGGTCAACTCCTTTGTAAATATATTCTTCATGTTAGATTTTGAATAAATGCAACAGTTTGCCTGCAGTTTGCCATTTTTATGGATTCACTGTTCTTGTTATTTCATATCCTTCCTACTCCTTCTCTCTTACTTATTTCATCTTGTTCTGTTCTCTCCCCTCATGACTCTTAAAGTCTGACAGTGTTATTCAATAATCATTTACTGAGTGGGCATTTACCTTTACATCTCATTTCAAGACTGTTAGAAGGGTTTTTATGTAATTATGAAAGAAAAGCTTTACCACAAAAGATACTTATTTTATATGCATATTTATATAAAATAAATTTATCTATATTACAGCAATGTACTGGACATAAATGGCAAGGTGTTGGCAGTGGTAGGGCTGCACATGTGGCCTCTGTCAGAGGAAGCCAGGGGTTGTCCTGTGCAGATACAACTGGTTCCAGCCAGTTTCAATGGACACACCACAGGACACAGCTGAGCCTGTCTGCCAAACTAGTAGCACTTCTATGGAAACATATTTAGAAAAGGAGAGAAAACACCAAGGAAAATGAACAGTGCAGCCAAAGTAGTAGGATCCACAGTGGAACTGGTAACACCCCAAGAGGGACTTTGGCCGGTGGATAAGCCCATGCTGGAACAGGTACAAACCCCAGAGGGACCATGGCCCATGGAGAAGCTCTAAAGGAACTACAGCCTATGAAGGACCTATCCCAGAGCAGAGGAAACAAGTAAGAAGGAAGGAGCAGTGGAACAACACTATGAGAAATGACAAGAAACAGGAAGAAACCACCACACTCTTACACAACCTCCTGCACCACCTTTCACTTCAAAAAAGGGACTGAGTGTAGCTTGCAGTGATAACAGGGGAGTGGAGACTAGGAAGGGGGAAAGAAAGGTGTCTGAGTGAAGTTTAGACTGGGAAAGGGGGAGAAAAAATGTTTTCCCTAAGTGTTTAAATGTTTGTCTTCTTTGCTTCCTTTACCTGAATCAGTGACTAAATGTTTATGTTAATTGACAGTAAATTAAGTCAAATTCCCCAAGCTGAGTATGTTTGGCCAATGACAGCAATATGTGAGTGATTTCCCTGTCTTTATCTTGACCCATGAGCGTTCTTGCTCCTACTTTCTTCCCATCATGCAGGGCTGGGGGGTGGATTGGAGGGAAGAGAACGAGTGGCTGTGTGGGTTCTTGGCTGCCAGCCAGCAACAACTCACCAAGTAAATCATGCATTTATGAATGCCGATATGCTTTCTTCTCTTAAGTTATCATCTGGTTGAATTATGTTCATTGTATTTATAAGTCACTTTTAAGTGCCCTCATTCTTTAAAAAAATCCATGATTACTATATAAAAGAGGTTAAAAACAAGTCCATTAAAAACACTCATACTCTCCTCAGCCCCATTTTTTTATTCACAGCTAACTTATGAGTGCAATTTGAACTGCTTAAACTTTCTATCTAGCTCTACCATTCTCACTGGGTAAGTAAATCCCACTGTACAAAAAGAGGAAAAAAAAAAAAGGTATTGGGGGATTAAATTTATTTGTGTTAAGTTACAACCTTAAAGGAGGTGAAAACAAAAGCCTTCAAGATTTGGCTTTTGGGCATGTACACTGAAATTGTCCAGCTGCCTACCAGATAAAGGCACCATCATAACGTAGGACTAGTGGGATAATTATGACTGCAAGAGTATTGGGTAGATGGATACATGTTTCACTGAAGATTTGTTTGGGAAAGATTCAGATGCAAAGAATAGATCCAAGCCGTTCTTGTCTATTTTTTTATCCAATTAGAAATGCCTGGCTGTAATAGTAATGCAAAGCATATTTTTAAACAGAGGGAAAAAATTTCAATGTCAAATGTAACCTATGACTTCTGGTCATTTTCAGTGCACATTTTTAAAATCTGTCTCTTACTTAACTTAATCAAGAATGATCATATAATTTAAAATAGCAAGTGAATGTTATGGTATTCTGGAGGTGTTTCTGTCTTTTTCTCTTTTTACAATGTCAATCATATGCTCTTGATATCATATATATATAACAATCTGAGTCAGAGAGATTCAATTTATAGAGAAAGAGTTATTCTCCCAGTGTTAGTCTTTTCTCTCAATCAGACTCCTTGCCCTTCCCTGTTCCTGTGAAGTTCAATCTTTATTAGAAAACTGGGGGAATGAAAAAGGCAAAATGTCCTGTAAGAATGTATTTATGCAGATGAAAGAACATCAGACTAATATTTCTGAACTTAAACCCTGGCTGCTTGGTGCTTAATGAGACAACTATGCTCAAAGATTTTATCTCATTCACTATTCAGACTTTGAAGAAAGTTTTCTGGGTTAGATCCAAAAAAAGGACCTGAAGTGGGGCTTGGTGAAATTTAACAATGAAGTCTAAAACAGCAACTGAAAAGCCCCTGTTTGGCTGCTGTATAACCTCCATGGGTTTGTATGTTTTCTCGGGTGTCCCTCTGGCCACAGAAGCAAGGGTCTCCTTCCAGAAAGGAGTCAGCTAATCTTCTACCCTGAATTATCTCTGAAGGAAATTCTCTTTCCGTTGACTTTGTCAGAAACCTACACAGGTCCAGAAAACTGAGGTTAGCTTTTGTGCCTAGAAGATATGGCTTTGTGCGTGCTCTGAACTTTTTGTATCACTGCAGTTCAGCTTTAGTTCAAACATAAATTTTCTCTATCTATAATCCCCAAAAGCTGGTGCCTATGGCTGGAATCACAGAATCACAGAATTATTTAGGTTGGAAGGCACCTCTTGAGATCACCTAGCTCAATCCCCTGCTCAAGAGAGGTCATCTGGACAGGTTAACCAGTACCATGTCCAGTCAGGTTTTGAATATCTCCATGAATGGTGACTCCACAACCTCCAATGTATGCCCAGTTTAAATACTCCTTTTGCCCTTTTCCACTGAAGGTAAGGCTTTTTTGCTCCAGAATTCTGATCTCAGGTGCCTTGGATTCCTGAATGTCTTACCAGTAAAGGTTGAGGCAAAAAAAGGCATTGAGTACCTTGGCATTTTCCCTGTCATTTGTCACCAAATCCCCTTCCCCATTCTGCAGGGGAACTACGTTTTCCTTAGTCTTCCTTTTGCTATTTATGTACTTGTAGAATCCTTTCTTGTTGATTTTGCCAGATTCAACTCCAGGTTATCCTTGGCTTTCCTAACCCTATCCCTACAAGACTGCAAGATTGCACAGCAACTGTATACTCCTTCTGGGTCACCTGCCCCTGTGTTCACCTGTGATATGTTTCCTTTTTTTAATCTAAGTTCAGCTAAGAGCTCCTTGCTCATCCATGCAGTCCACATGCTGCCTTTGCTTTATTTCCTTCTAGTCAGTATAACTCTTTCTTGATCTTGGAGGAAGTGATCCTTGAATATCAACCAGCTCTCCTGCACCCCCCTTCTTTCTCAGGCTATATCCCATGGGATTCTTCCAAGCAGGTCCCTGAAGAGACCAAAGTCTGCTCTCCTGAAAACCAGGATTGCAGTCCTGCTTTTTGCCCTACTCCCTCTTTTTAGGATCTTGAACACCACCACTGTAGTCAAAGCTGTCTCCCACTTTCACATTCCAAACAGTTCTTTCTTGTTTGTAAATATCAGGTTCAGGAGAGATCCCTTCCTTGTTGGCTCCTCAATCACATGTGCCAGGAATAAAAATAGGCTAATATACACTAAACAACTCATCCTATTGTTGTTCTTTTCTAGGAAACAATGATATGCATCTGATACAGAATAACCTTGAGAACCTGGATTCAATTTTTTTTTTAATCTGAGGGTTTTCAAAGAACTCATCCAATCTAACCAGTTACATACCTAACTGCTAGACTATTTAAAAAAAAAAAAAAAAATTATATCATCATGATGTAATTTCTTTCTCCCTCTTTTCAAAGAACAAACTTTATTTCAGTATTTGAAAGGATATCTGGAAGCCGCTATCCCATGGAAAGGAGTAGTCTCAGGAGAGGGTCAGTCAAAGAACATTTATAAATTCAAACTCTATTCTATGCCCATTTATGTCTTTAATTAGGCTATGAAATTGCCTGCTGAAATTCTTTCTTCCCCTATATCAGGTCTGGAATTAACACAATGACCATTCTTAAACAGACAGTCAATAAATCAAATGTAATTAACTAACATTATTGTACAAAGTAAAGCTAAGATAAAAGTTAATAAAAAATAATGTTGAAGGTAAAAAATAAGATCCATAGGTTTTTTTCTTGAAAAGAATGAGGGAAACAAGCTTTGTCAGGTTTGGAAAAAGAGGAATGCTTCACATTTTCTATATCTGAGCCAGTCACCCAACATGCTTAACAGACAAGAGAGAGGTATAGCAATTTTTAAGGTGTGATTCATCTGACCTAATTTGGGAATCTACATTGAAAGGTGGTGAGCTGCATTCTAGAAACACTTGTGTCCTGATCCTATGTTGGGGGAGGTTTTGATATGATCCCAAGAGTGAGATTAAGACACAAACAAGGTCAAATGTCATATACCCAAAACAGGTTTTTATTATTATTATTAAAAAAGTGAAGAGGGGTAGCGATAGGACAGAATGGAAGGAAAAGACAAAAATAAAGCAAAGATGTGGGATAGGGTCACAAGAATAGTCACCACCATGGATCCAGCTGCGTCCCGTTGGTCCTCAGTCTTCAGTTCTTTGGTGGTGGGTGCACACGGATCTGGCTTCGATGGTAGATGCACCCCAAGCAAAATTTTCTGTTGCCTTTTTAAGTTCATCATATCTGCTGATTAGCATATCTGCTCACCTTTAGTTTTTTTTCTCTGGTCCCACAGGTTTTGTTGCATCCAGCTTCTGGGCAAAGACATTTGCCTCTCATCAGTTCATTAGCAATGCATGCATGGGGTCTGGCCTACACAATAGAGCCACAAATGGCTACACGATGGAGCCAGTGATAAACATTTGGTTTTGCTTAGTCCATGTCTGCCCCTTTGAGGTTTATCTAAAGATTCTGACAATGCAACTGCAAAGGAGTGGGGGGGTGCATCCTTCAACACACTCCTGCTTCCCTGGGCAACACTCCTCAGACCAACCCACAGGCCACAGCAGCTTTTCCCTGAGGACACAAGCACAGACACAAGCAAGCTTTGAGACAGTCATATGATATTTCAGTCTCTCACAACTTGTTTCTCTCCATTGGCTATAAAGGGAATATCCACTGCTGGCTCAGGCATAGACATCTGTATTGCAGATGCCTACCTCAGATCAGATGAATCCCATGCTGGATGTATGAATAAGGTACTTTCAGCAAGTCAAGCAACTCTTAAAATAACTAGAGAATATAACCTATATCCTTGTGCTGTTATGATCTAATGAAGGTTGGTAAACTTTGATGATACTCAGAGCCTCTACTGTGTAATGGTAGAAAAAACAGCTAAAGGAAATATAATAATAGGAGTTATGATAAAAGATGCCACTTAAGTCTCCATGGAAGATGGAGATAAACAATGGCACCTGTTTTCTCAGAGTATTCTATCTGTCTGTGCAGGAAGGACAGAACTGGTACAAAAAACCCACTCAAATCATGTGGTGAATTTGATTTTCTGGAAGTGTCTAAATAAGATAAAGTGTAAAATGACCACTTTTAAGTAGCTGTAATAGCTAAATGTTATAAAACCAGCACTAGGTCACCTCCTTTACTAATTGCATTATTATGTAAAATAATCTCATTGATTTGAGGATTATTCCTGCCAGTCCTTTCCGTACCAAACACATACTCCACGGGAATTTGCAAACTGTGTAAAAGACAAAGAAGAAAAGAACAGAATAAATTACTCTCAGTTATATTAGGATTACTGAACTCAAAATACAGCCTCAAAATTGCCTTACTCTCAGTTAATCTCTTTTCTATTATTTTCCTTTTTCAGGCATTTTAATATCCAAGCACTTCATTATTTAAGTATTTGTTATTCTTCCCTGTCATTCCCACAGCACTTGACTGTCTGTAAACCTGCATGACTTCACAGACAAGGCAGCTTTGTGATGATAGCAAGACCTCACTCCAGTTTTTCACTATGTCTATAACATTTTTCCAAGCTTTCTTAAAAGAGATAGTAACAGGGTAAGAAGACCTGTATTCCAATGAAATATTGCATTCCAGTGGAAAGGTCTTTTTGGTGTTGGTTGGGTTTTTGGTTTTGGGGTTTTTCTGAGAAACTGTCATTGCCATTTCCAGTGACATATAACTTGTTGTTACAGGGGAAGCTGTTCTAGAACACTGAGTACCACAAATGAAGTGTAAGAAATATTTATAGTGACCACTGAGTGATTGGGAAATAATCTCAAATGACAGTGCAGAATCACTGCTGCTATAAGCTATAACAAGCCATAGTAAATCTTCAGTTAAATAATCAATCTCTTCTTATTATACTATCTGCACTTCTGTTACTAAACCATATTTTACAGACAGGTAGAGAAAGAGTCTAAAATCACAGTTGGCATAATGCCACCAAGCTGGTTAATTTGCAACAAGAATAACATTTTTGGTGGGATCTGTCAACAATTCATGTGGAAAATGTGTATCGGAGACAAAAAAAAATGGTTTTCAGAGTCTGAGTTTTAAGCCCAACATCACAGCTTTTTCCATTGCACAGTTATTCCAACCTTTTTTTTTTACGCTTTGTTTTTAACAATATACCAAGCTGTTGACCTATAACCTTAACAAATGAATCATGAACATTATACAAGTACATGAAAAAAAGAGTCTGTACCTTCAGTCATCTAGCCACTTAGAGAAACATGTTGCATTCTTTTTAAAATTAGTATTACTACTTAATTACAATGTGTTCTTTATATTTCTTTTATGGTCTTTTTGCTTACAGCTGAAGACAGCAGAAGACATACATAGGTATATGTATACAAGGAAATCCACACACATACTGACAAGTTGTTTTTATAGTTTGCTCATTTATAATCAGCTGAATGTGAAAAAAATGATGCTCTGGTGTTTTGGGGTTTTTTAAATCTCTTCTTGATTGCTGCTGACCAAGAAAGTCTATAATGCTGTGTGAATACTGCTTTAAAAAATTAAAGCTATATTTATGAACAAAAAGTAGTAAATTCTGTCATAAAATATTTGTGTAAAGCAGAAAGGTAGAATCATACTTGCAAGACACAAGTAAACGTGAGCACAATATTCTATACCTTGAGCTAACATATCTTCAATAACTGTTTGCAAACACCTGCAGTGGGATAATGCATTCCTTAAAAAAATAGCAAGTAAGTTCATTGTCAGCTTTTTAGCTAAGGAATAAAAGGCCTCATGGGCTACTCTGCAGTCTCCTAGACCTTTTATGTGAATGCAAAGTCCCACTGTAATTATGGCTAGTAATTTAGGTTCCAAAACATTCTCACATTTTGTTAATTTTTGCTACATTGTAAACACTCTAACAGATTGCTTCTTCATAAATATTAAAAATAAACTGAAATAATGTCATTTATCAACTCTTGATCCCAAAAATCTAATCATAACTGTTTGTTATGTTTCTTTTCCTGAAATTGCCTGCAATAGAAGTGTTAATTTATCAAGGGTTCATCTCAGCTGAAAAAGAAAGAAGAAAAAAAAAAAGGAAAAGCCTTTTTGCAGAAAAAACTGCAGGATAATGAATAGAACACTTTCTTTTGTGATTCAAAGAATGGACATTCATTGCAGGCAATATTTTGGTTCAAAATAACATCCAAATCAGAGAAGAAAAAATAAATTTATTCAATATTTAAACTATATCAAAGTTGAAAATAATAAATCAAAAGTGCCAAGTGTACCAACAAAATGCATAAAAGACAATCTGCAAATTGGATATTTGTATTATAATAAATGTTGCAAAGCAGAAGAAAACTTGTACCACAGAAGAAACTACTTCATTATTAGATGTTGTCAGTGCACCCATCAGTAAAGGAATTATAAAGAGCTGGGAAAAGGTACTTCTGATTTCCACATACAGTCAGACAATTGGCTTATCAGGTCTGTCACGGTCCACTCGGTGGACTCGTGATGGTTCATTTGCTACGATCTCGAAAGTGCAAAATTAAGGTGACCAACACCAAAGGGGATAGCAGTAATCAAACAGTGAAACTTTATTGTTTTGCCCGTGAAGAGGCACGCAATAGTTAGAGATGGATGAAAGAAAGGAGAAAAGTAAAGTTAAGTTTAGAGAGAGGAGGGAGAGTGGTTATAGTTACCACCGCTGATCTCACAACGTCCTAACGGTCCTGGGTCCAGCTGACTCTGCGTCGTCGATCGTCGTGGTCCTTGGTGGGGAAGCTTCCTATTTTCGTTGTCCAGAAGTCATCTTTGATGCTCAGTAACACACCTTGCTCCACCTCTGCCTCAGGGGTCTCTGCCCTTCTCAGAATTCAATTATATCTCCGCCCTTCTCGAGCGAGGCCATCACACGTGCCAGGGGGGAGTGTCTGAGGCGTGGTCAGTCTTGGAGGAGGGTAACCTTCAACCAGGAGGTGTGTTTTGAAACAAAGTTCATCTAAGGTTCATGATTTCTTCATCGATGTTATGGCAACAGTCGCGACCCATCTTTTTTGACAATGGCTATGCAATTATCTCTAACAGCTCCGGCTAGGCCCAGGTACCGAACAATAGCACAGCACTCTTTGTACTACACAGCTCAGGCACCAAAGAACAGCACTGCACTGCCTGCACCACACGGTTCAGTACTCAGGAGAACAGCACAGCACTAGCTGTGCCACACAGTTCTGCATTCAGGAGCCTTTGCACCACATTCCATTCCAGGGGTCAGCAACTGCGCTCCAAACAGGCCCTTGTCGGGTACCTCAGTGTCCATGTCCCTGATGACAATGTTGAGACAATGCTGATCTTCTGACCGACTCTTACAGGTGTCAGATATCAAAACACAGACCCACACACATATTGAAGGTATGAATGATTCTCACTGTATAGCATTACTGGAGAAAGGCTTCAACAGCGGCTCTCTAAGAGATTAGGTCCATGGGCAGAGAGAGCCTGGTAGGTGGACTGTTGTGTATTCACAAATGTAATGTTTACAAGGGAGGGAAGTTTTGTCTAGATGCTCCTCACAGTCAAGGACAAAGGATGGACTCCTGGAGAAAGTTGAGGGCAGGTGTCTAGCCTAAGTGTTGTGAGTCATCTGGCAAAATTAATCTTTTGCTATTTTTTGTAGATAGAGACTAGGGAAAGCTGGTGAGGGAGGAATTATGTTTTATATTTTTGTGTTTGCAGTTTACTGTCTATGTTATTTCAGAAAGATTGTGGGCAGCTGAAGAGAAGGACAGTTTTATCTTGCCTTATGCATAATGGGTTAATTGTGCCCTTTCAAGGAGGTACTTAAAGGTGTCCTAGAGGTAAGGTGTAGAGGGACTCTTTGTCAGGGAATGTAGTAATAGGGTGAGGTGTAGTGGTTTTCAACTGAAAGAGGGTAGATTTAGATTATGTATAAGGAAGAAATTCTTTACTGTGAGAGTGCTGAGGCACTGGAACAGGTTCCCCAGAGAAGCTGTGGATGCCCTCTTCCTGAAAGCGTTCACGGCCAGGTTGGACGGGGCTTTGAGCAACCTGGTCTAGTGGAAGGTGTCCCTGCCCATGGCAAGGGGGTTGGAACTAGATGATAACCTGAGTATAGACACTGGTAGCATTACTGTTCCCTAATCACCTAACTTCTTCACTGGAACCTAAAGTTATGGAGCATCAAGCCATGAGCTTGACATTTTGTAATTTTTAGCTTGTTCTCACACAAATGTTTTTCCTGCATGGATATTCATTGTATATGGCTCTATATATTTTAAAACTTGGGTAACGTTATCCTGATGTACAAGTATTTGTGTTGAGTTGTGTCTTGTGGGCTAGAAGAAACAGCAAAGCATGAAATCCCAATTTGCATACAAGTTTAACATCTTTGGTGTTTTTGCTCACATAAAATGCAATGATATTTCTTTAAACTTGCATTCTGCTCCCCAAACTATAATTCTCAGTTTTAGTCTTTAAGTACCTAGGGAAAGAAAGTTATACAATCATTGAAAACCTACTGACTGCACTAAATAGTATGTCCTGATATATTTAGTGAATATAGTGCATATTTATTAAGTATTTTTACCTTTTACATCCTTACAAGCAAATGGAAGTTCTGAATGCTCAAGCATATATTAAATGATAATGTTCTTTGCACATACTGTGATCCTGAAACTGTTCTTATTAAAGTAAATGAAAACAATATTATTCTTCAAATATTTTTGAATGGCTATAATATTTCTGATAGCATATACCAAAAGAACCCCAACTAACCAACCTATGAGGAATATTCAAATAAATAAATAAATAAATAAATAAATGTTATTTATGGAGGTTTTCTTGGCCTTTACAGTGCATTCCTTCTTTTCCTGTATCATAAGGCCTGAATTTGGAAAGTTGAGAAAAACAGAAAACAAGATTTTAAATTGTTACATAATCACAAATGTCTGCTACGTCTGACAATATAATTAACTTGTGTCCCTAGAATTACCTCTCATCAATTTATGGTATATACTGCTGATCAATGCAAGTATAGGAAGATATAGTAGTTGGGTGTCTCAGAAAGTTCCCAGTTAAAAGGTTTTAATTCTGTTCAAGTCTGTTTCTAGACTATTAAGTTAAAGACATAAAGGGAAAGGTATGCTCTGCATAGTCCACACCATCTACATACTGTGAGATGGGGGAACGTAAAATCTGAGATTAAGGCAAGATGTTTACAGAAGGAAATTGATTGTCTTACATGACAAGTTTGTGAGCAGAATCTGTAAGAGAAATTATAAAATAGTACAGCTATTATATAAAACCCCATCCACTCAGTAGATAGTCAAAATAGTCTCATACATGTATTTGAGAGATGAAACACTGCTGTACAGATTAAGAGAGTTTGCTTTTAGGTAGTGAAAAAAAAGTATGTTGAATCTTGATTTGCTGTGTTTCATTTGGTTTATGTTTTTCTCTTATCCTTTAGAGTAATAGAGTAAGGAATAGAAGTATGTACTTCCAAGTGCAGGTATTTTTCCTTATTTGTTTTCTGTTTTTCAGGACCTTTCTACAAAAACTGCTGGTGAAAAACTATCAAGTTATGAAATTACCTCCTTGAAATGTACTTCACAATGAGTGCTTTGCTAGTTTGGTGTTAAAGGTTGCAGTTTTGTGTGAAAACTTATCCAGTCCTACAGATTTTTATAGACAAATGTAAGCAAAAAGTGTTTTGGAACTTCTTACAATGCTCAAAAAATCAGTTTAAAATGTGGTTTTGAATATAAATTCAAATAACTTGAGGTCCTTGCTTAAATTCTTTATATTCACCCACCTCTTAGAGCAAGCATGCAATCTGAACAAACATGACACTATCTCCTCTCACAAATCAATGGCAAATGGAGCTCAAGTTAGGACTGCATGGTGGAAAAACACAAACAGCATATCTATGTAGCTTGGCTCTTATTCATAGTAACATTTGTTCCTTTGGTCATATATAGGATCCAATGGTCACAACATAATTTTGAAACTTAAAAATGACCTTGAATCTTCCTGATATTTCTAGTGGTCAGACAGTCTTTCTCTGGAAAGTTGAACAAGAAAGGCTGTGATGTTAGAGTTGGAGTTACAGCACTGCCATTAACAAGAACTGGTCAACCAAATGTACTATAGAACAACTTTTCAAAAAAGTTCCCTTTCTTATTACTTTATCCTTTCGTCTTCTCCTGTACATATAAATATCTCTTCAAGGATCTGTCCCTCTTTTCCTGCTTTTCAGGTATTTAAACCTTACTCTCAACTCTACAGTTCCAAATGAGAAAGCACTCAGTCCCCTGATACTCTCCCCCTTCTTACCTCTTTCTTCTTCTTTCCCTTTGTCACTTTGACAGCTCAGAGACTTTTGACTGACTGGCTGTATGCTGGAGGCAATGATAGAACTTTCACAACTAAAGCACTATGCTTTTTCTCATCCAAGTTTTTTTTAAAAAAAAAGAAGAAAAGAAAGCTTTTTGATCCCTAAAAGAGTCAGGAATTTTCAAGTTAAAAAATGTTCCCCAAACTGGATATACCTTGCCATGTTTTTGTTTAAATTGTGTTTAAACCATTTCTGAATTAAAAAATGCGCTCACTTTTGTGACACAATTATAAGGCATTTTTGACAGAGGCTTCCTTAGACAGCTAGAGATGAATTAGGTGGACCTAACTTCACTCATCTAATTTTATGTCTTTAGCTGGGCTGCCTAAGTTAGGAATCTGTTCACCTTGGACTCCCTCTATCATTAGTGCAAAAAGACACTCATTTCCAAAAAAATGAGTCAGCTTGTGGAAGCTATGAATCATTCTGTCAAGATGTCTATAAGTCTCCATAAGAGAAGCTTTCAGTAACTAGGCTTCTAATTTAATTGTCTCCATTAAGTACCTAAGAGAAGGTGGGATGAACTCAGGTCATTGATTTTAGAATTTTAGCAAAAAAAAAGAGGGAAGATAACATCCCACCCTCTGCACATTTAGGCCTTGAGATTGAATTCTCACACCTGTAACATACTTATATATATAGTTATATGCCTATATAGATATATGGGTTTTTTATATAGCCTTAAGCAAAATGGACTAAAATACTGCCATCGTAGTAGTACTGCTGTTACATCTAACAACAGTAGCAATAAGAAAGACAATCACAAAACATTTACAATGCAAAAATTTATGGAAATACAAGACTGGTTGAAAATCAGGGTGTACAGGTCTGAAGAAATCCTGCCTGACAAGTAAAATTGCCTGCTTTTGTTGAAGAAAACTGCTTAATAACAAGAGCCATACTTAAAAGTTCTTTTAATAAATTGTTGGTCAATATAATGGAACTTAAAATTTCAGACAACAGTGACAGTATCCTGAGTCACTGGGGACTAAACTAAGTAGAATAAAAACAACCAGCCAGCCTGGGAGTGCTGTATATAATCATGTCTTAGTCAAGTTCTCCTGAGGAATTCAGCTTGTCTCAGAGAGTAACTTCTCTGCTGAGCTGCTGCTTCACATTCTCCAGAGAACATAGAATTCTTGTGGCTACTGATGTAATTATTTATCAGTATAATTAAAGAGAAAAATCTCAATCTCCCAGACAATTACTTCAAGGTACCAGTACCTTGCAACAACCTTCATCCTACCTTCACTAAATATTGTATTTCACAATTTTAAGGCACTGGATTTATTTTACTGCATGAGACTAAAACTGAAAAGAGTAAAATAATTTAATTCATCTCATCAGTGATGTCTTTTAGCACAAAAATAAATGAAGCCCAGTGCAGGTATAGCATCATATTTTAAATGAATAGTAGAAGGCAAGTCCCTGAAATTTTCCTCCATCAGACAAACATGGGAGAAATATCTTTGAATGATTAATGAATTTTCAAGTTAAATGTCTTATGTCCCTTACATAAAAAGGACAGCTAATATAATCTACATGCTCATCTTAGAAATTAAGCATATCTTACAAGATTTGCTTTCATATGGCTGCAATTGGAAGTTTTCTGTGAAGACAGCTGTAATATGTGTTGAAATTTTGTTTCAGTATTATAGGAAAAATATTCATATCCACAATTCAGATGCAGAGTGCTACAAATTATTAAGAAATCAAAGACATTGTTAAGATTTTTTTCGTGTTTTTGGTATGGCACCAAGCTTGAACAGGGTGTTTGTTGAGAGCATTTATCTTCTTTTCAATAAGATTCAAGTTTTTCTCCATGGACCTTAATGCTTGATTACTACTTTTTTATCTAGTTACTAATGTTTGGCAAAGTTCTCTGAAGAAAATGAAAATTGAAACACCCATAAGCATATAAAGCACAAAATGATATATTGTCCTCTAAGACACAACCTTCTCTCTGGGTTCTGGCACAGGAAGGGTAAGACAGATATTCATTTAGTCTCTGCATGGGTCTCACACTTATTGGGTACCAGGTTGAAGAAAATCTGCTATAGAATGAAATATAACCAAAAGAGGAGAAAAACTAAGGTATCAATAAACCTTTGATTGTTGCTTTATCTCAGTGTCTGTTAGGTCTGAGGTGTATTACCAGAGAGTCCTTTTGTTATTGAAGCTCATATATGGTTTTAAAGAGTAGATTTTTCCCCTTGAGTTATACCCAGTATAAATTGTTTTCTAACTCTTTCTGGGAGGAAAACAACCTCAAAAAATCCTTTTTACCATTATTCATTTTCTTAACCTATTCTTTCACTTCCAGTATCTTTAAATTTATCATTCAAGCAACATAAACTGCATGCTGCGCTCTCTGTCTTTACTCAGGACATTTTTCAGTATCAAAGTTGATACATTTTCAGAACATAGTTGAATTCTGTTTTTCTGTTTCTTTGGTTTTGGAGCCAAAAACATTTTTATCTTAATAGTAAAGAAATTGTATTTTCTGGACCCTCATCAACTCTGTTGATATATATATATTCAAATAAGTGCAAGAGGATTTGTCATTAGATAACTGCTACTATCGTACTGAGATCAGCTTGTTAAAGAACTAGAAGCAAATCAATGAAGCTGTTGCTTTGTACATGCTATAGAAACAGGCTTCTAGTAGTTGAGGAAGAGGTAAAATAAAACCTCAGAGAAACACTGCATGTTTCTAGGGTATATATGCAGAGATTGTGTTTGGATTATGTTTCAAGGGTCAATACCCTACGATTTTCAGAATTTCTTACAACCTCAGGATCATGTTAAAGCGAGCATTGCTCATGGACTCACCAATACAAATCTTGAAATATCAATCCATTTTCATTCTATGCCAGACATGTAAATGATACAAAGTCAATATTATAGTATCTAAGATTTTAGATTGTCATTTACAATTGAAAAATGAAGCTAATCCTCTTGAGTGATTACTTTACAATTGTCACTTTATGTTTTAAATATTAAACTGATTTCTATATTACACTCACATTAGAACTACCATAGAATACCACAAGAGATTTTTTTTAGTGCAGAATAAAGATGCTAATCTTCTGAAAGGTGTGGGTTGCTTTAAGCACCCATATCCAGATCTGTGCTCAGTTTAGGCATTCATACTGCAGTCATAGATCTGGATGGGCAATAAGAGCAGTCACTGATGTTCCAATATCTGAATGACAGGACTAATCATTGACATTTTAGTAATTTCTGCAAATTGTCAGTCTTCAGGTATCCAGGGTATTTCCATGTCAACTTCCTCTGCAATCAGCAAGAGCTCAAAATATAACATCAGGACCATTGTTTTGGTTTTGGCTGGGATAGAGTTAATTTTCTTCACAGTAGCTAGTATGGGGCTATGTTTTAGATTTGTGCTGAAAACAGTGTTGATAACACAGGGATGTTTTCAGTACAGCCAAGCAGTGCTTACACAGAGTCAAGGCCTTTTCTTCTTCTCACCCCACCCCACCAGTGGAGAGGCTGGGGTTGCACAAGAAGTTGGGAGGGGACACAGCCGGGACAGCTGACCCCAACTGACCAAAGGGATATTCCATACCGTATGATGCCGTGCTCAGCATATAAAGCTGGGGGAAGAAGAAGGAAGGGGAAGACGTTCAGAGTGGTGATGTTTGTCTTCCCAAGTAACCATTACGCATGCTGGAGCCCTGCTTTCCTGGAGATGTCTGAACACCTGCCTGCCGATGGGAAGTGGTGAATGAATTCCTTGTTTTGCTTTGCTTGCATGCGCAGCTTTTGTTTTATGTATTATACTGTCTTGATCTCAACCTATGAGTATTCTCAATTTTACTCTTCCAATTCTCTTCCCCATCCCACTGGGGAGGAGCGAGCAAGTGGTTGTGTGATGCTTAGCTGCTGGATAGGGTTAAACCACAACAATCATTTATTTTGTGTTGATTATGAGTATCTGTTTGTACCTACTACTTGATTTAATCACTGCCCTGAATCACATGATTGCCTTCAGAAAGATGACATGGAAATGAGTTAATTAATATAAATGTCTATGGACTTTGTAGTTGTTCTAGAATATTAAATGAGCAAGCTGGTATAAAATACCAACTGGCAGCTTTGTTAAAGCTTCTCTAAGGCTATTTTGAACTCTCCTTGATGTTTATTTTTCTAGTTGATGGATTATGTCTTTGCCCATTGCAGTGAGTAATGATGGATACGGTGATAATTATTTGAATGTGGTGCCTGGCAATTTGTCACAGAATTACACATTTTGAGTTTCTATTGCTTTCAAAATTCTCTCATCTTATTTGAACAGGAACATAAGTAAATTCTAGGATAAATTTTTTGAGAGAATCTAACTCTCTTTAAGTGGCTGATTTTCAATATCTTGAACTCCCGCATCAGTCTCACACAAGTGAAGATGCTGTCACTTTTATTCTGTTTAGGACATGTGAAATGTGTGTGGTTTTGTCCTATTTTGCATAAAAGATGTGGTTTAGGGATTTGATTGTTCAATCTCTGCTCTCTATGAAACTCTAATTCTATATCAGTATAGGTATTAACATTAAAAGCTATATAGAAACTCCATTTTATAGTCTCTGAGTCAGTCAAAATATAACTTTGGCTTTATAATACAAAAAAGTCTGGGTCAGTCTGGCTGCTGACAGACTTCCACCATTGTATCAGCAGGTGGTAATCCTGACTGTCATTAGAGAGCTCCTCTGTGTTCTCTAGAATATACAGATATACATGGGATAGTGGAAAACAAATGGGCATTCATTAGCAAGGCTCTGGAAGAACAAACTGCTCAAAACTCAGCTCAGTGCATAGTAATCAAGAAGTAGTATGTCCAACTCATTTTCTGTCCCTCTCTTGTAGTTAGCAGGCCTGCTTTTTGCAAGTAATTAATGACACATGTTATCATGGGATTTTAACCCATGGTCTCTGGGAACTCTGGCACTTTGAGCAGATCAGATTTTTCAAGAGAAAATGACCCACCTTGTTATAATTAATAGACTCATGGAAGGTGGGCTCTCAGGCCACACATTAGCAGAGTTACAAAAGGTTTAAATATCAAAACAAAGATCAGATGTGTTTAAGTATCAATTCTATTGTTTACTCTGATTTGTTTTGAGCCAGGGGAAGATATTTACAACATTTATGAAGTGTATTTTAAGTGGATAGTTGGATCAGTCAGCTTTATGGTCTTTCAGAATTTCTTGAGGTAAAAAATCTAGAAGCAACCAAACTATTCTGAAAATTCATTACAAATCTCTGAAATTAATTTCCTAAATCCCGAACAGAATTTTACTCAATTTCTTTGAAATTAAATTGTAAAGATTAATATTTTTTCAACTTGTAACATACTATATGTAGGATTATTCCATTACAATTTCAAGCTTTTCTGTAAGCAGATCATTTATAATTTGTACAGCAAAGAACAATTTACATATTTTGCAGATTATGGTTTTTTACCCCAGAAAATGAATTAATATCCAAAGTGATTTTATGTGCTGAAAAGTATGTTAAATGTCACTACTCATATTATTTCTGTGTTCTTCAGAACATTTCTACTTATCAAAGTATCATATTAAATCACTGTTAAAGTCTAGGAAAAGAAAATTTCATTTAACATGGAAAACTGGTTCTTAGCTGTGTTCAAATATCCATCACAAAACAGTTTGCTTTAATACTGAGGTTCACATAAAGTCACCTCTCATTTTCTTTTTTCCCTCACATGATTTATTCTTCCTTATAAAAGGCAGAACACCATGGACAGAAACTAATATTCCATGCTGCACTTCTTTCAGAGCTATCATCCTGAATACAGCCTCTCTCTGAAGCAAGCATGAATGTCTGGGAAATAAAACCTTGTAAAAAGGCCAATATTCAAACAAGTGATCCATGAAATAATTCTTCCAGTAAAAAACAAAAGCTCTGCACTTAAGACAAACAGGGTTTTCTAGTCTCTCATCCATTCTGTTAGTCTAGATTTCTAGTATTTTCACTGAAATCTTGCAGTAAACTCAGATTGTCTCTCAGCTAGATAGAATCATATAATCATTTAGTTTGGAAAAGACCTTTAAGATCATCAAGTCCAGCTGCAAACCTAACACTGCCAAGTCCACCACTAAACCATGTCCCTAAGCAAAGCACCACATCTACACATCCTCTAAACACCTCCAGGGATGGTGACTCCATCACTTCCCTGGGAAGACTGTTCCAATGCTTGACAACTATTTTTGTGAAGAAATTTTTATTAATATGCAATCTAAACATCCCCTGTTGCAACTTGAGGTTGTTTCATCCTATCACTTGTTACTTCGGAAAAGCGACTGACACCCACCTCATTACAACCTCCTTTCAGGTAGTTGTAGAGTGCTGTCTTCCCTCAGCCTCCTGTTCTCTGGGCTAAAAAACCCCAGTTCCCTCAGCCATGCCTCGTAGGAACTGTGCTCTAGACCCTTCACCAGCTTTGATGCCCTTCTTTGGAATGCTCCAGCATCTCAATGTCTTTCTTGTAGTAAGGGGCCCAAAACTGAACAGAGTATTCAAGACCTCACCAGTGACAATTATAGTAGGACAATCACTTCCCTAGTTCTGCTGGCCACACTATTTCTGATACAGGATGCTATTGACCTTCTTGGCCACCTGGGCACACTGCTGGCTCATATTCAGCTGGCTGTTGACCAACACCCCCAGGTCCTTTTCTGCCAGGCAGCTTTCCAGCCACTCTTCCCCAAGCCTGTAGCATTACATGGGGTTGTTGTGACCCAAGTGCAGGACCTGGCACTGAGTCTTGTGGAAACTCATAAATTGGCCTTGGCCCATCAATACAGCTTGTCCAGATCTTTCTCTAGAGTCTTTCTACCCTCCAGCAGATCAACACTCTGGCCCAGCTTGGTGCCATCTGCAAAGTTACTGAGGGTGTATTTGATCCCCTTGTCCAAATCATTCATATAGGTACTAAACAGAACTGGCTCCAATACTGAACCTTGGGGAACACCATTTGTGACTGACCACCAACTGGATTTAACTCCATTCATCACAATTCTTTGGGCCCAGCCATCCAGCCATTTTTACACAGCAAAGAGTATGCCTTCGAGCCTTTACCCATGCCGAAGAGTATGTTCACACTATGTGCAGCGGGTTTCTCCAGGAGGATGCTATGGGAAACAGAGTCAAAGGCTTTATTAAAGTTTGGGTAATCAATATCCACAGACTTTCCCTCATCCGCTAAGCAGGTCACCTTGTTATAGAAGGAGATCAGGTTAGTCAGGTTGGACCTGCCTTTTATAAACCCATGCTGACTGGGCCTGATCACCTGGTTGTCCTGTACGTGCCATGTGGTGGCACTCAAAATGAACTGGTCCATAACCTTCCTCAGCAGCAAGGTCAGACTGACAGGCCTGTAGTTCCTCAGATCCTCCTTCTGACCCTTCTTGTAGATGGATATCACATTTGCTAACTTCCAGACAACTGGGACCTCCCTGCTTAGCCAGGACTGCTGATAAATGATTGAAAGTGGCTTGGTGAGCACTTCCACCAGCTGCCTCAGTACTCTTGGGTGGATCCCATCCAGCCCCATAGACCTGTGTATGTCTAAGTGGTGTAGCAGGTTGCTAATTATTTCCCGTTGGATTATGGAGGTTTCATTCTGCTCCCCATCCCTGACTTCCAGCTCAGGCGGCTGCATACTCAGAGAACAACTGGTCTTACTATTAAAGACTGAAGCAAAGAAGGCATTAAGTCCCTTAGCCTTTTCCTCATCCTTTGTCACTATATTTCTCCCTGCATTCAATAAAGGATGGATATTCTCCTTAGCCCTCCTGTTAACGTATTTATGGAAACATTTTTTATAGTCTTTTATGTCAATAGCCAAATTAAGTTCTAGTTGGGCTTTAGTCCTAATTTTTTTTTCATACATATGGCTAATAAGTTTTTACATCTAACATAGAAAAAAATTACTTTTTGTTAATAGTTTTGTCAATAACTACTATGATAGATTTGTATATTAACCTCATTACTGTTCCTGATTCTGTTCTTTAATGACAGTAGTTTCCAGCTTTCAAAAATTGTTTAAGCTATCCACTAAAGTTACAATTATTTGCATGATTTCCTCAAGTATTCAAAGTCACCCTTCAGAAACTGGTCATTATACTTTCTGAAATGCTGATAAGAAAGTCACAGACTGACATCCTCAGAGATGAATACCCATAGTCTTTCCAGGGCAAAGCAAGGTAGTCGAAAGGTAAAATACTTATCAGAATCTACCATTTTCAGTAGAGCTGAATCCAAGCAGTCCATAAGACATGGAAGAGCAAATGAACGCATTATATAGAAAGAAAAACAAAAGGGAAGGCAAGATGTCTTAAAAAAAAAAAAAAAAAGGCAGATTATGAAGTTGGTAGGATTTCCAAAACTTGAGCAGCTGGGTGGCACATATGAAATAATAATGAGATATTTAGGAGGCAGCTGAATGTAAGAGGAATGAGGCACTTTGGAAGAGAATTTCTCAAGGGAAATAGGAAATCGGTAGAACTGCTTGTGAAGTAACACATTCATGATCATGAAAAAAGAGCAGATTTAGATTCTCTGTGACATTTGCAAAAGTGGAATTTTTCAAAAGTATAAATGGGCTTTTGCTGCAGTGGAATTTCATCAGGTTCTGAGTATGTCATTACTCTGGTTTGTCTTTGAAAAACTGCCCACATTTTTATATAATTTTATACACTTTGCTACAATTTAGTATAGAATTTATATTTGATCATTCTGTTTACATAGCTGTATACAATTTTAACTCTGCTGACTTAAGTGGATTTATTTTTATTGTTATTCTAATGTCATTGAGGAAACAATGACAGTGTTTTTATCTCATGGTTTGTCAGAAGTGTACTCAGCCATCTTTACTATCAGCCCTCTTTTTAAAAATTTGAGGACTATTGTGTGGGAATTTTAATGAACTGCTGGAAACAATTTTGGAATTAGGGGTTTACTAATGACAGTTGCACAGTAAAAGAAAAACATAAATCACAATAGATTCCCATGGTGTGCACATGCTAGCAGAAGTATCATGCACTCCTAAAAAGGCCAAACACATATAAATATGAGCAAAATTAAAGGAAATGATGGGTGATACATAATAAATGCTTAAAAGTAAAATTTCCAGGCTGTGAAGAAGAAAGACCACATTTGTTTGCATTAAAATAAATAAATACATAAATAAATTCATATCTAAATATCACCCATGTTATTGTGAAATTTCATCTCTGAGGCACATCAATAATTAGAATACAACTAATTTTTATTGCCATCATACACACCAGAAATAGTAGAAAATGTGGTGGAATCAATGTTTTATAATGTACACTTATGTTTTATAAACCTTGAATACTTGTTCTTTAACTCCTGATTTTGTCTTGCCATTTTAACACCTTTATACATTGAATTTAATAGGGTTTTTGCATTTATTTGCCTCTCATTTTTCTTTTGAACACATATTTATCAGTGGTTATATTGTATGTATTTAACAGGCAAAGAACAGGTATGTATGTCTAAAACATGAATTTCCAGACCAAGACGTTCTAGTCAAGTATGTAACACTTGATTTTGTGTTATACTTCTGGTCTTCTATGTTTTGACCAGGTTTGGAAATGGATTTAGTGAAATGCTTCATTTCCCAAATTAGAAACCTCTTGGAAGGTCTTACACTTTTTCAGGAAAATGGAGATTTCCAGCTCTGATTGTCTGGTACAGGGAGACTGGCAGCACTTCATCAGCTTTTGGCTCCAGGATTCTCAGTGTTTTGATGCTCTCTCACCAGCCCAGCATGTTTCTGACACACAGTCTGAACTCATTCTGCCCTGCCCAGGACCTAATCAACAGACATAGCTTGTGTTTCCAGGAGTTTCAGACATGTCTGGACCCATCCACGCCAAAACCACACAATGCTGAATCCTCAGTAAGCTGGCTACAGAGCCAGAAACAAAGTGTTTGCATTAGCAGAGCAGGCAGTTCTGGTTTAAGATAGTCACGATGTTTTCCAGAAGGAGGTGAACTGCCTGCATGGTACTGCAGCATGCCAAATCAACTTGAAGGTTGTTTTGCATCCTACTCCATTGAAGAGCTTAGGTGTGCAATATGCCTCTAATCTCATTTTATGGGCACATGAAAGTGTAGAAAATCACTTGCAAGATTGACATAACTTTGCCAAATGCACAAACATAATTACGACATTGTTACCAAATCAATGCTGGTCTGGACAAAACTCTCTTTAAGTCTCTGGTTGAAATTCAGTGAATGCATTGAAAGACACTGGGAAAGGTTCTCTTTTTCTGAAACAATTTATATATAGTTGGGGTAAAGCTGACTTACATTGCCAAAGCAGAACTTCATAGCTGGTGGCACAGCTGGCTCATCAAAAATCCTATGACTTTAACCCTCCAAGGGCTCTTCTTTCTGATTCTGTTACCTCACTGGACCCTCCTATGCAGTACCTAGATCAATTTTTTCAATAACAGGTTAAGGAACTGCCAAGAAAAGAACATATATATGAAAATCTGGCTTAACTTCCCCCCCCCCAGTACGCATATTTTGTGAAGCTAGTTCTACTAATCTTCTGATGATAATGGATGTGGGGAAAAAAAATCCAGTCTGCTTAGATGACTATGGGTGATGGAGATACTTTATTCATTACATTGGCATTTCTTTAAAACAACATTTAAATAAGACACATAGACTAATGAAATCACAGCCAGTGTGGAAGATTAACGCTGGTAGAGCAACAAATATTGTGAAATTTATGGTCTAAAATAAAGATGTGGTTATGGTTGTTGCACAAAATTTACCTGTGATGCAACTCATATGTTAGTTTGGAACAAACTATTCTGAATACTGAATACTGTGTGGGTTATCCTGCCTTGAACTACTGCAAATCATCATTTCATATGAAATATTAAATCCGCTATTTTTGTTGAGATAGGTTTGCCAAGTGTCTGTTATAGATAGTAACAGTTGTACTTTTAACTTGAGCCAATATCTCAGAAAGTTTAAAATATCTAAATTTGGGAGAGTGCCCAATTATAGACCTTTCTTATAACAAGGAGACAATGCCAGGCTTATATTCATAGATATATGATCATTTCCCTCTGGAAATTCTGAGTCAGATACCTAGGTTGTGTTGATTTAAGCAGAACTACAATGATATATGCCAGCTGCTGATCTGGGCCAGTAACTTTAAATAATATTCTGAGTCCTCTGGAACTTGTTATTCAAGATTTTCTTACAGGTTAGTGCATAACTAGTACCAGCATGAAGTGAGGTAATGCTGACAGTTGATGATTAGAGGAGGTAAAAGGAAAAGTATGATTAAGGTGTTTTTCTTTCACTTTCAGAGCTTTCTTTCCCCTCAAAACAGTCTGGAGTACAGTCATTTTCACCTGTGCCATTTTTGTATGTAATGGACAGCTCTCATTGTAATAATCTGGACATTCCGCTTGAACTTTTTTTTTTTTAACCTTATTTTTGTCATTTAGGTCTGAATGTATTCTTCATGATGCTGTTAAGTAGTCCCTAAATTGTTCATTGGATTCAAGTTGCCCTTTCACATATTACGAAAACTTCTAATGACTTTCCTTGTTTTGCTATGGTTCTTTATAATTTCATTTGGGAGCTGTTTAGTCCTTTTTGAATATATAAATCAATAATTATTGGCAAACAAAACACATTAAGAATTAGTTCATCATTAAGAGAGCAACTGAAATAGAAAATCTGTACTGTGATCACGCATTTTCAGTAGAGAGGAGAGTTTGACCTGATGATAGGAGTTAAGGTGGTATCTGCATTATAATTAAGTGATATAGCTTTTCTGACCAAAATTTTCTGTGAAAAATTCTCACAAATTACTGTAGTAGGACTGATTCTCATGGGTAAATAAAATTTGACCTCTGATCTACTACCTTATCTTGCTGAACATTCCGTAGTGTTGCCTCGCATTGCTTTATAATGTGACTAACGCAGTATACTGCAGCTACTGAATCATACTCAAACTTCATGCTTGTTTGGCTCAATCACAAGGGTATACTTGTACATATTGCCTATGCTCCCTAGCTATTTGAGTCAGCTTATTTTTGTGTGCCAAGATGTTCTGTTTTCCTATCCTTAGCTTTACATGTCTGGTTTTGGTTATAATGCAAGGACTGTTTGCCATCAGTACCTTCCATTTTGTTATGTTTAACTTAACCTATTTTTTGGTCCCTCTTTCCTTTCTTGTACCTTTCCAGCTTGCCTTTGTTCTTTACAAAATACTCCCAGTGCATTAAAAGGTTGCTGTATTTATCAGGTCTCACTGGGCCATTCAAGCATTTCTTACTGTGAAGTATTCTGTTATTGCAGCATCAAGCAATTTAGAAGAGCATGATAAATGACAGCAGGTTGGCTTTATTAAGGTTAATGGCTTGATGATTTACAAGTGAAGATATATTAGAGTCAAAATTATTGCATTAATTGTTCCATTAAACAATGTGAACTTTGAATATACTGTTTTGAAATGCCCTGGAGATGTGTCGTTACTGTTATATTAATTGTGACATGGCATCTATTTCAGATGTGCTAACAATTTCGAAAAAATAAGTAACTTAAAGGTTACTGTCTCCTGTCAGCTATTAATGGTCAATAACAAACTGAAAATTACCTCAGACAAAAAACAGAGCTGGGCAATAGCAATGGAGATTGTTGGACCTCCTGTGGCTTTAAGCAATGTTAAAGCCTGGGGTGAATGGGGTTTGGAGGCAGTTGCATGCACCTGTAAGCTACAGTGACACTAGTGATGGGCTGCAGCTACCTTGCCCCTCTGTTGGGTTACAACCAGATAAAAGAATAATCAACACAGTGGTGGGAAGATCATCTGCATTTTATGGGATCAGAAATATTTTTGAAGCAGAACAGATTCCCAAGTGGCACAGTTAATTAAAGGAAAACCTTACTTCTGGAATTAATTCTGAGAGAACAGAATGGGTACTAGGAAGCTAATTCTGGTACAAAGAACATTCTTTTTAATGTTTGTTGATGACACCTTAGAATTTAGCAATCTCATATCAATAATTACAAAGGGATGATAATATTAAGTTATTATTTTACTTACTCAAGAATCATGTTTTGTTTGGCATTATTGTTGTTTTTAATAACAAAACTGTATAGTGAAGGCAGGTGATTAATTTTCTCATACGAATTTTTGATTCACTAGGGGTATATGAAACTGCTATGTTTCAATGTTGTTCTCAGAAAGTTTTTCACAGTAATATTTTGAGTTTCAAGGGAAAAAATGAGTACAATTCAGAGGAGATTTGAAATGGTAACTGATCCCTGAATACTCCTATACTCAGAAATACAGCAATTACTCTTGTCATTAACAAGAGCAAAGGTGCCCAACTCAGCCTTGTTATCTGTAAGCGGGCCTATCTTCAGAGACCTCAGTAAAGTTACACATTTTTCCATTCTGACTCTGATTAAGTTGATCAACCCTTCCTCCGTTTCAGCTTCCTTTCCCTTTTGTACATGGCTATAGAATGACAAATGATTCTGCTGTCTGTTTTCAGGACAACTTGGTATAAGATTACTTGTAGCAAGTAAAGTAAAGCAAGTAATAGCAAGCAAATTAGTCTACTTGATTAATAAACCATTTACTTTACTAAGTGATGAGTCACAGGAGGATTTCAGGGGGATGGAAGACACGGGGTTCAATTAGACAGGAAGCATAATATCATTTAGCAGTAACTCTAACTGTAGTTCTTTTTTCCTTTCCTCCCCTTTTCCTTTGCTTTCATCACTGAAGAACTACTGCTTCTTTGTTCCTTCTGTCTTTCCACCTTCTTCCTGGTGGTTTGGGAAAGAAGAGCAACAATCCAGGCTGAAAACTGTTGCTGCTGCAGATAGGAAGAAAGGACATGGTAATTCAATTCTGCTTAGTAGCAGTACATGGGTAAGGCTTTCACATGGTGTTCCACAGGAGTAGCAACTACCAAAAATTCCTATGGAAGACAACCCTAAATTGTTACCTGGATCTTGGAGTGGGGAAAGAGGGCTGGAGGAAGGAAGTAGGGATGAGGAATCATGGCTAATCTTGGTTCTTCAGAGGATGTGTTGCAAAACTGGTAAAGTACAGCGTGGGATTTTATATTTTCCATCCAGAGTAAAGAATGATTTGTACTGGAACTGTAAGAACAGATTCAGGAAATTGTAGTGTGCCTTGTTGGGTAAACTTGGTCTATCTGTGGTTTCTGCAATCCATTAATGTCTGGGCATTAGTCTCAGGCATGATATTGAGTGATGAAGGAGGTATCATGTTTTGAACATCCCTTCATTAACTTGGACTTGCATGTAAACTGTCTCCACCCCCGAGCCCCAGCTTGTCCACTAGGCGAGGGCTGGAGTGTGAATCCGAGCCGTAAATACTATAATGTACAGACAAAATTTCAGGTGAACACTTGACTGCTAACACACATTCAAAATTAATTAGTGCGCTATTTTGACTGCTTAATGCTTCTTAAAATAATCAGAGTTTTCCAACAGGATAGCAGCTTCTTAGCTGCTTAGCTACTTAATGACAACTTTATGGAGTGATGATATTCAATACTGCCTTTAAACTGTTTATGGCACTTATGAACTGAAAATTTATCATTTTACCTTATACTGAGAACTTATTTAATTTCCTTGCTGAGAATCAAGGACTTATATAATGGATTCAGTCCGTGGTTTTACTAAGACTATACCTAGAATAAAGACTGAGTATTCAGATTCAGTGCATTTAGGATGTAAGCAATGGAATCATATGGTTCATTGTGTTGGAATATCCAGATATGACCTGTTTTAGTGCAATGGCCAATTCACAAATTAATGTTGTTGCTGTTTGTTATAAGGGATGACCTCTGAGGTTAATAACTACCAGACACAGCAGGTAAAACAATGCCTTTTCTTTACAATATATATTATTTAGATTTCAATTTCAGAAATATAAAATCTGGTGAAAAATTACTAGGAAGGATTCCATCCTTTCAGGAACATATGGTAATTTTACATTAACTGATATTTTTTGTAAATGTGACAGCAGAAGCATATGTAGAAATGTTTGCATGTGAAAGGGAGCAAAATGTGTTTTGCTGAAAATAAGACTTCAGCAATTGTCACAGTGTATCTGATGGTTAACAGTGTTGATGTGAAAATGTGAAGTGCTAAGGCTTACACAACAGGCCCAAGCACGAATCCTGTATATTTTATAACTGATAACCATTGTGCTAGTAGGTATTGTACTAAGTTATAACAACCCACTTACCCTGATGTAAAAAGTGCTAAAGCATTGAAATACTGAAGCCTGAACAACAGGCCCCAAGCCGAAGCTGCTAACTTAGTATGTAATCATTAACAAAGTATGTAAACTCACTAGTGAAACATGCAGCTTAGAATATAATCAGTAGTGAGGATGAAATGCTGAGAGAATATATCCAACTTCCCTTGTTTAGCCTTGTTCAAGGCTGAGAACCCACGTATTTGGCCTTGTTAGAAACTCCCTTGGTTTTGCCCCCCCGAGCCCTGGCCAGGCTTTGGGTGGAATCCAACAGGAGAATGAAACCAGAAATTTTCCACTCAAAACAAAGGTGCCAGCTATTCTGGCTTGCCGATCTCTAGTATATAAGGCTGGACCTGCTCACAGCGACTTTGGAAGCCTCACCTACGGCTGGACGCACCGCGCAGGATTTCCCACTTGCCGGGACAGGCTCTCCAAATCCTCGCTGTAACGGGGCTCCCCAGCGACTGCGGATCTGGATGATGGTAACGTACGCAAGTGGTGATGGATCTTTCTAATCACTATTCTCTCTCTCTCATGTAGTAATGATTTGATGCATTACCCTGTATTTTCCTGTTTGCTGCTTTAGGTGCACTATTCTGCCTTTTCTTGCTGCATGTTTTCTGTGTTACCCTGTTACATTATTTGGTTATCACTAGTAAAATACGCCTACTCTTTTCACTCTGGTGTCTTAGTTTAATTGGTATCCTTAATCAGCAAAACAATATGATTTGCTGAAAATTGCAGACTGAACACAAGTCCTTTAATACTCAAGCTGAGAAGAAAGACAAAAGAGATGTAAAGTGAACATCTGGGTTTTGTTTTACTATGATGACACCTAGCTCTGTCTGCAGTCCCCAACACTAACATTGCTACACACTGGCAATCTAAAAACTAGTAACACATGTGAACTCTCACTGCTTCCTCCCTATTCATTGATTTTAACAAACATTATTTAAAAACAGTTTGTGGAAAACACTCTTTGAAAATAAGGTGTGAAATTCCCATGTAGAAAGGGCTGGTTTATAATGTTAAGATTGACTGCTTCTTTTTATATTTGATGAGGTGTCAACAAGCTTTATACATCTGTTCACAGGGAAAATATTCTTCAGCACAAGGAGGCAGATTGTTAAACTAAGGGATGATAATTGTTGCATGCAGCAGATAGGATACCTGTCAGGGAATAAAGAGAAGATAAGAAGGATATTATATTACACATTCTTGCAGTGCAGTAAAAAAGAATAGTTTTATATTAGAAAATAAAGTTGTGATGAAGGTGAGTGTACCTATAAATACATATGGTAAAGGATGAGAAAAAGTTAAAAATTACAGAAGGTTAAATTGGAGAAAATGTCCAGGTAGGGGGAAAAAAAGGTGTTCTCCTAGTCTTGGGATGTCTTGTTCTTTCTGTTGTTTTTCATCACTTACTGAAGAGTCAGCTTCAGAAGGCTGAAGATCTTGGTTGTAGCTTTCATATTCAAGAAATATTAAAATACTTGTCCAAAACTTCAAGATTTTCTGCATTCATTTTGTAAAACTGGTATAAAAATGACAGAAGAATCTTCTTTTAGCAAAGTTTCCAGCAAACTAGTCAAACCAGTCCAAAAATATTACATTTACATTTTCTTGTTTCACCATTTATTCATCTAAACACAAAATAATATTTCATGTTAAAGCCTAAGTTAATTTAACTTTTTGAAACTACATTAAAGTTTCACTCAGATTCATTCAGAAGATTTTATTTTATGCAACTCTTTTTGTCAATATCTTTTGGAGTTAATAATTTAATGCCACAGTAAGACAACTCCACTCTGAAATCATCTCTTGCTGCTGAGTGTTAATATGGAAATATTATTTCCATACGCCTGCAAAACCCTGTCTAGAACTGGGGAAAAAGAAGTTTGTATCCTCTTTTGCCACTCTTAGTTTGTTATAACTGTAGCTCATTTTTTTTCTCAGTCCAGCATTTTTACATGTATTGTACCTAAGAAGACCTCAGATCTTCTAAACACTTTAAAACAGCAAGATTTAAAGACTGCATATTTACAGATGACTCTGAAATCTCTTTAGTCTTTTTCTGCTTTGTACTGGTAAACCACTCTTCCTGGTGAAAATCCCAAATGCAACTGTGCAGAAGTGGTGATGTCTGGCAAGATCAGTGTTTCCATGATGTGATTCATCCCTGTTTCAATTATAAAAAGTTATTAGAATTCTGTGGGACCAGAAAAGGAATCTGTTGTAGTAATGAACTAGCAAACATGTTCAAATGTAAATTTCCAAGTTTTCTTATAAAATATGTAAGTATACGATCAAGTTGTAATTGGTGTGTGCTGTTACCAATTAATTGTTTTCTGTTAGAAATGGAAAGGCATACCTGCTCAAAATGCAGATCCCAGACTGCATTTGTATTTTTGTCTCTGAGTGCTTATTTACAGCACAGTTTTTCAATTAGCTCAAGAGCCTGTGTGAGTGCTTGAAAGAAGTGAGGCTGGCTGTGAACAATATGTAGGTTTAAATGTCAAAAGGTGTGACTGCTACATTTAAAAGGAGGTAGTAAAACAAGCAGACTCCTTAACAGAGTGGAGACAAGCAAGATAGACTTTGCAAGGTTGTTTTACAAGACTAAAGCACTTCTGCAAATGCACCACTTGTAACTGTTCCTCTCCTGATCTAAAATGAGTTGCTGCCTTTCATTTCTATCAAAATTTGATCCACGCCGGTGGTAGAGCATGAACATCTGATATCTCACTTCTGCTATTACAAAACAGAGAAGTGCGCATTAGAAGAAGCTCTAAAGATCTCTAGTGCACTCTTAGACTGAATAATGTTAATGGCATTGTCTTTAATGGTATAAAGTTTCCTCCAGTAAAAGTTTGTGAAAAGGCTAATATCCTTATATGTACTTTGATCATTTGGCAGGGGTGGGGTGGAAGCAACCAATAAGAGAACTCTTTTCTGCAAATGCTATACTGAAACCTTTTCTGTAATGTCATAATGACCAGTAAATATTTAACAGAACAGCATCTCACTTCCACAGATTGAGTGACGCCACCTCCCATATTTCTTGTTATTTTGAAATGCTGAAAACATCTCTGTCATCTTTTTCATTGGCAGCTTTTATCAGATAGCTCAAAAATTATAGAGAACCACCCATCACTGTTACCTGTTTGTTGATTCCAACCATATTCTCAGAGTAAATTTAGGCATCATGAATAACACTCAAATGAGACACACAATCAGTAGCTTGTAGTTTCCAGTAGAGTCTTTTATTTTTCTTCTCAAAAGATATGTTCTACTTTCTGATTTTTCTGTTCAGTTATGAAACTGAGGCTGCTTGCCTCTTATACATTCACTTTATATCAATAAGAGTTTTAATAGTGTAGAGATTCAATTTGAAAGAGAAATGCTTTTGCAGTGTACCTTGATGAGAGAGAGGGACTACATATGTTAACTCATCTATTGTTTTCATGAGCATTTAGGGAAGTAATAAATTAAAATTGGGAAGAATTTTTTAGTTGTATAGGGGATTTGGATTTCAGATTTCATGTGCGTTTGACATTATGAGTGTGATAATGGATTTCAGTAGTTTAGTGTGAATTCTGTGATTACCATGCTTAACTTTAAAAAGGGCTACCTAGTCTAGATGGATGGTCCTGTAATCTGTAAATAAAGGTAAATAAATCATTCTGTTGATGATGTCATTTTTATATCAACTTGCTCGTATGCTACGGTAAAATTATACTTCTAAACCATGTCTGAGTTGTTGATGTTTACAGTCTAGCTGGTAGAAAGTGTAAGTGAAGAGAAACAGAATACAAAGCAGAATTATGAAAAATATACTAAAAAGCCTTACAGATAGGGATCCTAACTTCAAAAGTTGGAACCTAAGTTTTCCTATCATTCAGGTTTTTTTCTACATTCTTACTTGTGAAGTCGAATTGGCTAAATTCACTTTGACTATTGATGAGGGGTAAGCATGCATACATAAAGACAGTAAAAACTTACCAGTTTTTTATTATCTGATGACAGCATTCTCAACAAATAAGAAAGTTGTGTGCACTAAGTTGTGTGCTTAGTTACTTCCAGGAGTAATGATTGGTCATATAATCCTGTGCAAGTAGAAACATTTCAGGAATAGAGAATTATATCTTTAAAGTGAATTTTAAACTGTAGTGTTGTCCGTGTGTTTTCAAAAGTACTGAGAGCTGTGGCCTGTGACTGGACTAAGCCTTGATGTGCAAAGGAATTCGCAATACTGAAACCTGCCTGAGCTGTGAGTTAAGTGCCTTTATACAAAGCATAGCAAGAGAAATGTATCCAAAATGGTAATTCAGTGACACTGTTAAAATGGACAAGGAACCTTATAGATTCATAATGAGGAGATGTTTAGGAGAAACACTACAATTCATATCCCCTTTCAAAACTCGTTAACTATATTAATCCTTCCAAGAGGGTATGTGTAGAAATTTCATGTTGAATCTGATCCATTTTGTACAAATAAATACCCCATATATCCTCATAAATGTCTTACCCGTTAGAATCTGGAAGCTCTGTCTTACTCTTGCAAATATGATTTCTACACATCCAAGCCTCTTGAGCAGTGAAAATGCAAAGAAGGACACTCACACCAGAGCAACCAATGACATCTTGGTGAGAAACTACATGCCATTATCTGGGTTGGTTACCTGCATGTTTCAGCCTGGATTGGTCACTGTCAGATATCAAATAATGTAGACATTTGAACTGGAGTCTTCCACATGTTGGGATAATAAAATAACCATTGACTCATCAAGACACCCAAAACAGTCTAAAACTTTTGTTCTTTGTAGTCTTTTACACAGGTTGAGACTTTTTGAGCATGTACCTAAAGCAATATAGTCTAAGGAACACCTTCCCAGAAAATCCTGTAACACCTGAAGCAGCTAAATGGCACTACTGTTTTCCAGCAAAATCTCTTTCACATGCCCATGGAAACTTGTGGCTGTTTTGAGGCATAGGGATTTTTCACATTCAGCAACATAAGCGGTCTGTGAATAACACGGGTGACTGAAGAGGATATTTGGAGCTGCCTCCTAATTATATGGTTCTCCAGAATTCCCTCAGTTTCACAAAAGAGAACTATTTGTGTTCTGTTGATAAAAGATCATGCAGTATGTTTACTTTTTGTTTAATTAAGGTTACATTTACAGGCTTGGCTAAGCAAAATGAGAACCATTAAGAGAACCACAAGACCATGCTGAGATGGTCTTTGACCTGAAGACTTCTCAGTTGTGTCCCAGTTCCACAACAGGTCAGGGTATGAGCATGCACTGTTCTCATAATTTTCCTTTCTGTGCTTCCTGCTCACATTTCTTCTTTTCTATGCAAAGGAAACCCAGGCACACAAGTCCAGAGCAAGTGGTAATATGGCCCAATAGCCTTCTTGATACAGACATTAGCAGCCCGGGTGGCTACTTAGAGTCTTGCAGAAAGAAGCTCTACTTTTGTTAATGCAGTCTGATTTACCCTGTAAGAAGCAGTTCTGTAAGCACTTAGTATTGACATAAAGCTTTCTCCTGGAAGCCATCCCCACTTGACCTCAATAAGCCTGTGGAAATCATTTTCCTCAATATATACTTGTAGGCTAACACCAGAAATTCATTCTGTAATAAATACCTTAATAGCTAACTATCTGCTAACTATTTCCTGCTTCACAAACCTGATCTCCTTCTACAACAGGGCGACCTGCTAATTGGATGAGGAAAAGGCTGTGGATGTTGTTTACCTTGACTTCAGTAAGGCCTTTGACAGCGTTTCCCACAGCATTCTCCTGGCAAAACTGGCTGCTCGTGGCTTGGATGGGCACACTCTTTGCTGGGTAAAAAAACTGGCTGGATGGCCGGGCCCAAAGAGTTGTGGTGAAAGGAGCTAAATCCGGTTGGCGGCCGGTCACGAGTGGTGTCCTCCAGGGCTCGGTTTGGGCACCACTCCTGTTTAAATCTTTATTGATGATCTAGATGAAGGGATAGAGTGCACCCTCAGTAAGTTTGCAGATGACACCAAGTTGGGTGGGAGTGTTGATCTGCTCGAGGGTAGGGAGGCTCTGCAGAGAGATCTGGACAGGCTGGAGCGATGGGCTAAGGCCAACTGTAGGAGTTTCAATAAGGCCAAATGCCGGGTGCTGCACTTCGGCCACAACAACCCCCAGCAGTGCTACAGGCTTGGGGAGGAGTGGCTGGAGAGCTGCCAGTCAGAGAGGGACCTGGGGGTGTTGATTGACAGCTGGCTGAACATGAGCCAGCAGTATGCCCAGGTGGCCAAGAAGGCCAATGGCATCCTGGCTTGTATCAGAAATAGCATGGCCAGCAGGTATAGGGAAATGATCTTACCCCTGTACTCGGCACTGGTGAGGCCACACCTCGATTATTGTGTTCAGTTTTGGTTCCCTCACTACAAAAAGGACATTGAATTACTCGAGCGTGTCCAGAGAAGGGCAACGAAGCTGGTGAAGGGTCTGGAGCACATGTCGTACGAGGAGCAGCTGAGGGAACTGGGGTTGTTTAGTCTGGAGAAGATGAGGCTGAGGGGAGACCTCATCACCCTCTACAACTACCTGAAAGGAGGTTGCAGAGAGCTGGGGATGAGTCTCTTTAACCAAGTAATAAGTGATAGGACAAGAGGTAATGTCCTTAAGTTGCACCAGGGAAGGTTTAGACTAGATGTTAGGAAGTATTTCTTTACAGAACAGGTTGTTAGGCGTTGGAATGGGCTGCCCAGGGCAGTGGTGGAGTCCCCATCCCTGGAGGTGTTTAAGAGTCGGGTCGACATAGCGCTGAGGGATATGGTGTAGTTGGGATCTGTCAGTGTTACATTAATGGTTGGACTAGATGCTCTTCAAGGTCTTTTCCAACCTAGACAATTCTATGATTCTGTGATTCTATTTCCCAGTCTGACTTCCTGCAGAAGATTTCCTTAAGAAATGGCTACAGAACCAAGTACCTCCTCTGTATTTGTGAGTACTGGCTCCCATTTTAACCTCTATGTGAATCGGTCTCTGTTCAGTGTGGTAAAACGATCTTCACTCTCTTCATTCACACTTGCTTCTCTAAGAAATTTTTATATATCTTTGCTATTTCAGTCACTATTTCTTCAGCTATTTCTTATAGCTTGTTCAGAATTCAATGGCATGCATGCCATAGTACACAACATATTGTGTGAAAGTTCTCTACAATACAGTCTGTTCCTTTTAAAGTATGTGCCATAATTTTTCATTATAGATCCTGTCAAAACTAAGATAGACAATATACTGTTTGATAAAACATCTTATTTCAAAACATACAAGAATATACAGTTAAAGCCAATGTAAATGGGTCTTGAGGAAGTAGCATTTCCTCCTCATGTTAAGAAGGAGTCAATGTTTTGATATATTTTTGGCAATGAGTTCTAAAAACTAGACCATGAGTGCTAAAGAGCTTGTCAGTTTGGGAGCTAATCCATATGCCAAGGAAGCATTAAACAAATATGTAGCTACTCACTTCAGGGAGTGACCAGATATGAAAAAACTTTCACAAGGAAATCAAGCCCAACTACTGGTAAGTGTAAGGTGAAATTTTAAATCACTTTTGACAAGGTGGTAAAGCAGACATGGTCTTAGTGTAACTGCAGTATAATGTGCATGATTAACTTATTGTGGACCAGTTCCCTGGCAGCAGGATTTTACACAGACTGTATTATAGAAATAAACAATCATTGAGAGAAAACATGTAACTCAAAGGCAGAGGCATGCAGAAATTTAAAAAAAAAAAAAGTTTGGAAAAAGTGAACAAGCAGTGATTTAATTTTCTAATCACAGGCCTTGGCAGTGTGCTGTTTCCACTTAAAGCCATAGGTCTGTCTTCCCTACTGGAAAATAAGTAGAAGAGCTCAACTATTTCCAAATATACTGTTCAACAGCGAAACTTTTCTCTTCTGCATGGCTGCTGTATTTATTTAAACCTTTAATAGAATCTTAGGTACAGCTCTTCCTAAGTTTTTTGATCAGACTGAATTCTTCACTTCTACCAGTGGATGATACAGTCTCTTAACATATCTAAAGCTCAAATGATCAAAGTGGGGAAAAAAGCCACCTCCTCCTGCTGTTGCTTTCAGTTTTCTCATGCATAGTTAAAACAGTGTATTGAGAAGTAATATTCTACAGGGATGGATGCAGAACTAGCCCCTGCGGTCTCACCAGAGTTTAATGGGTGGTCTGATACTAACAGCATCAGTTTCTGCCATCTGTTCATAAGGGGTCCACTGGCTGTTCAGTGGGCCCCTTTGTTAGTGATGCTAAAAGGAATTTGGATGGATAAAAGTGAATTGTGTGAATACCCACCCCCCCACACCCCTCCCCAGCAAAACCATCAGTGCAGTAAATAACTGAAGATAGGAAAAAAACAAAAATTAGAGCAATAAAATTATTTAAATACTTAAAGGACTAGTTCCATTTTCTCAGCTCTCTTGATTTAAAGAGCTACATGCCAAGTGCTGTAGTAGAGAAAATGTACTTACTCCCTACAAATAAATGGTCCAATAAATTTAGACATGTTTATATAAAACCAATCCTACTTTCACAAATATGTTGTTTTATTTCATAAGTAGTTTAAGAAACATCTGTGTAGTTTGAAGAAGCGTATTATCACTTTTAGTTTGTTTTGAACTAATGGTCTTGTGTGTGTCTTTTTCTGTCTAATTTCTGATATATATTTTGTTGTACTATTCCTGATGCCAAACAAGATGGGGGAAAATTATAATACCAGATGATATAAAAGAACCAGTGATAAAACTAAGTGCACATTTATGCTTGTATAAGAGTATACTTGTATGAAAAGCTAATAAGAAAAAAATGTATACAAGAAAAAACATAGTTGTTTAAATATTTATTTTAGAAGCACAATATGGTTGAAAAAATATTTATTTTAAATTCAAATAAATATTTGTACTTACTATGTAGCAATATTTGCCTAGATACAATTTTTTAGAAATGCATTTCAGGAGAGTTCTGCAGGGTATTAAATACAGACATGAAGCATAGATAAGGATTAAAGCCAATCAAAAGCTAAGCATAACAAAAATCAGGGATATTTACACAGATTGTTAATTATCTGACTGTTTAAACATGAATTCTCTGAAGAACAGTCAGCATTAAAGGCATCCCTAAGAAATGTGTCTACAGGAAGGAAAGGCTTTTTACTCTAAAAGTGTTTATTTGGATGTTCTAATTAGCCATTTAAGCATACTTTAGTTTGAAAGCAGCTACAAATTATATTGTTATCAATAAGAACATGCTTTTTCAACAATGACCTTCATTGCTTCCACTTTTTCTTTTCTAATTAGAGTCTAGGGAAACATCTATTCCAGACCAGTTTCCACATCAGTACTGAAGTAAAGTTAAATTGTTTTCAGCTCTCTTTGCAAGAGCTGAACAAGCTCTAGGCTACCGTCTTGCTCCCCCTTCCTGCTTTCATTTATGTCATACTTAATTCCAGCTTATCTTGTCTTCCAGCAATTAAGAATTATATTAGGAAAGTTTGCATGGAAAACTGTGAGTTAGAGTTGAGTAGAAAGATATGTTCAGTTATTGTTTATTCTCATGAGCAAAGTGCTCACTGTACTGAGCTTAAAAGAGGATTTCATGGTGATCTTATATCTGAAATGTATCTGGGTTCAAACTGGCCATCATTTACTCTACAAGTACCTATGGACGTGCAAGTACACCTATTGAGTGCCCTGAGTACAGAGATGAAATGTAAAGAGGAAAAACTGCTCATAGGAATAAGGATATAAAGGACTCTACCCTTCAACTGTAAAATTCTGCTTTGGAAAGAGAGGCCATTCATCAAGGGTTAGAATGAGTTTACTCTTCTATTGCATAAAGGATCTGTGATGCCACGAGTCTGACCAGAAATGAAATAACTTAGTTCACAGAGTGATGTAGTTAGATGTATTGGGTTTGTGTGGCAAGGTTTCGGCAGCAGGGGGACCTCAGAGGTGGCCTCTGTAAGAAGACACCAGGAGCAGCCTCCATGTCAGACGGAGACAGTTCCAGTTGGTTCCAAAACATCTGCTGCTGGCCAAAGCTAAGCCTGTCAGCAATTGTGGTGGCACCTTGGGGAAAACATGTATGAGAAAGGATAAAAAACTCTGTACAGCGGCTGTGAGAGAGAGGAGTTAGAAAAATGTGAGAGGAACAGCCCTGCAGACACCACAGTCAGTGAAGAAGAGGAGGAGGTGCTCCAGGAACCGGAGCAGAGATTCCCCCGCAGCCTGTGAAGAGACCATGGTTGTCCCCATGCAGCCTGTGGAGGACCCTATGCCAGAGCAGGTGGACTTGCCCTGAAGGAAGTTACAGTTTATGGAGTGACCATGTAGGAGCAGGCTCCTAGCAAGAGCTGTGGCCATGGAAAGGAACCCACATGGAGCAGACGTTCTGGTAGGAACTATGGCACATAGACCCACACTGGAGCAGTCTCTTCCTGAAGGTTTGTACCTCATGGAAAGGACCCAGGCTGGAACAGATCTTGAAGAACTGCAGTCTGTAAGAAGAACACACAATGCAGTAGTTCATGAAGGACTGTATCCTGTGGGAGGGACTCCACACTGGAGCAGGGGAAGACTGTGAAGAGGGAGCGGCAGAGATGAAGTGCTGTGAACTGACAACAACCCCCATTCTACATCTCCCCTGGACTGCTAGTAGAGCAGGGAAGAGGTAGAAGACCTGGGAACAAAGGAGTGAAGCTGAGGCTGGGAAGAAAGAGTGGGGTGGGGGGAAAGTGCTTTTAGTTTTGTTCTTGTTTCTCTCTATCTTACTTTAAATTTTTTATTTTTTATTTAAATTGGGAATAAACTAAATTAATCTTAAGCAATTCAGGTCTGTTTTGTCTGCAATGGTGACTGGTGAGTGATCTCCCTATCCTTATCACAACCCATGACCCTTTCCATCTGATTTTCTCCCCCTGTCCTGCTGAGGAGGGGGAGTGAGAGAGCACCTTGGTGGGCACCTAGCAGTCAGCCAAGGTCAATCCACCACAGAAGTTTACACTTTTGTCACATCAGATGAGTCTCTTCTCCCTCTTCCCAGTTCTGCTGTATTATCTGGCAGATGATGGGGTGGGTGGTATTGATTTCCCTAATGTGCTACTCCAGTCTCTGTCAGTGTCCTTCGAAGCTGATGTCTCTTTCATGCTATGACCGTAAACCACAGACATCCCATGCTTCGACATGGGAAAGGCATTCACATAAACTCTTCTGAAATTGCAAGCTTATTTCTCATCAGTGAGCAAGGATTTTTTTTAGATTAAGTTCCATGTTTAATATTTACATCCAGTTTATTCTGATTTATCTGCAAATAATCACCCAAGACTTTGCACATTCATTTTTCAGGGGGATATCAGTGAATTGCTTATGTAGATTTTTCGCATCTAGAGTTGCAGGTTTTGCAGCCACAAGTTCACATTTTAAAATGTGCCCCTACTAGTACAAATTATACAGTGTTAGCATTAGCTGAAATTTCAAGGTAAAATGATATATGTAATAGCTAAGATTTTAGAAAATGACACAAGCTATAATGGAATTTATAGTATATCAGAAAGTAATGTTGATAACATAAAAGTTAGCAAATGGTTTAGAGAAAGATCCCGATACATCTTGTGTGTATGATGGTAAACTGAAATTTGCATGTAAAGGGCAAAAAATAAAAAATTATAGATTCCAGTGGTATGAAGTGCACCTAATATAGCACTTAGCAGAAGTAGTAGTAACACTTGTAAATTTGAATGTTGGTGAAAAAACAAACTAGACTATGTACTCTAAAGGCCCTGAAAATAGTATGTCTTTTTTTTTTTTTTTTTTTTCAAACAGTATTTGGCATAGGAATGGTTTCAAGATAAGAGAGGTTATGATTGCTTAGTTATAAAACTTTGCCTAATTGTTCAAAATGTACACAGAGTACCTAAATCACAAGGTACAAGCCTGCAAAGGCTGCTATATGTACAAAAAAGTGCAAGGAAAGATGATGCAACCACACTAATGATGAAAAAGGAACTGCAAATGATAACAGCATGAACATTTACCACAGGCACACTGTCAGGGAGTAGTTTATGAAAACTGTTAGTCTACTGCTCTCTACTCTTACACTCCATTTCACTATACTACGAGGTGTACTGGTTTTGGCTGGGATAGAGTTAATTTTCTTCATGGTAGCTTTTATAAAGCTATGTTTTGGATTTGTGACCAAAACAGTGTTGATAACACACTGATGTTTTAGCTATTGCTGAATGGTGCTTACACATCAAGGCCTTTTTTTTTCTGCCTCTCACAACTGCCCTGCCAATGAGTAAGCTGGGGGTACACAAGAATCTGAGAGGGGACACAGCTGGGACAGCTGACTCCAGCTGACCAGAAGAATGTTCCAGACTATATGATGTCATGCTCAGCAAAAAAATCTGCAGGGAAGAAGGATCAAGGGGGATGTCTGGAGTTATGGCATTTGTCTTCCCAAGTAAGCATTTTTCATGATGGAGCCCTGCTCTCCTGGAAATAGCTGAACAGCTGTCAGCCAACAGGGAGTAGTGAATTAATTCCTTATTTTGCATTGGTTTACCTATTAAACTGTCTTTACCTCAACCCACAAGTTTTCTCAATTTTACCCTTCTGATTCACTCCCCCACCCCATGGTGGGGGGGAGTGAATGAGCAGCTCAGTGGTGCTGAGCTGCCGGCCAAGATTAACCTACAACAGTGAGGAAATGAGAAATTTTAAGAAGTGTTCCTCTGCCTGAGGGAGCTGGATGTGTGTCAGCTCACACTCTGTGTACTTGCTGTGGTTTCCAGGTAGAATTGGTTTTGAGACTTGGCCTTGCCCTCCTTATTTAGTAGTGTAAACTTAGACTATGAGTATCTTATGCAGTTACTATTGTAACTAGAGTTAGAGTTTTTCCATCCGTATTGTATTATCTATATTTCTATAGTGTATGGTGCATTTTAGAAAATACAGTAAAGAATGAGTACCCTAGTTTGCTGATTTATGAAAATAAAAATATATTTTTATCATTAAAACATAGGATATGTTTTCTAATACTTTGATGGGATGAAAGTGTGATTGTATTTCAGTTATGGAATCTGATTGTGTTGTTGGAAATATTCAAGGATTAAAAAATACCATTGGTTTTTCTCCTTATAACTGTGGTAAGACTGTATAAGCAATAAAACTCTCTGTCATGAACGTAAGAAACTCCTGCAAAACAGCTTAAGGTCTGCTGCCTCAAGTAGATAAATCTAAGTTCTTGAGATACTGCTTAAAGCCTTCTGTTTTCAAGATGGTGACTTTACTACCTTTGGCCATTTTTATGGTCTTTGGAGAGCAGTCCTCAAGTGTGTGTTATTGAATGTGAGTACCTTTGCATAGCTATTAGTAATCTGAACATTTTGCAGAACTGACTTGCTTATAGCCAAAGTTGTTGCTTTTGAAGTGATTACATCTACAAATCCAACCCATGCAACAGTCAGACATAGGAGTGTGAGTTTGTCAAAGACAGATTACTATCAACAATTAGAAACATTCATTTTGATACTATGGGGTACAATAAGTGTGATGAACTGAAAATGGCTGTGTGCTTATTAAAAATATTCATGATCATGTAAAATGTACCTTTTCAGATATTTCATAATGTCTTTTGTTGGGAGTAGTCAAATAGGTACTTAGTTCATTCTCTTTAGAAGATGTACTAAATCAGTAGTACAAGGAAGACATGGATCTGTTGGAGCGTGTCTAGAGGAGGGCCACAAAAATGATCAGAGGTCTGGAACGCCTCTCCTATCAAGAAAGGCTGAGGGAGCTGAGTTTGTTCAGCCTGGAGAAAAGAAGGATCTGGAGAGACCTTATTGAAGTCATTCAGAGTATAAAGTGGGAAAGAAGAAAGATGGAGACAGTCTTTTTACCAGGGCCTGTAGTGGTATGACAAGGGATAAAATTTTTGGTTCTTGTTTAATTCAGAATGCACATCATAAAGGTAAAGTTTTTGGCATGGGAACTAGGGTTCAACATCCTTAACAAATCTAAAATTTACAACTTAATAAAATCTAGTTTGTCAATCATGGTTGCTCTTCAGGCAACCTTTGCTAAATACGATGGATATATCGTTTCTCATCTAGACGACTGGGAATTACATGCTAATTCTTAAACAATCATTAAATACCTAAATACTCAATTAGTGCTACATCTAGGATGGCTGTAACTACAGGCATTTGTAAAAAAAAGTACAAGGATTATTGCTATGATATGTAGATGAAATGCACATGTTATTGATCATAACACTGGATAAGTTACAGCTGACAAGAAAGATGTTATTTATAATTATATATTTTATAGTGCTAGACATAAAACTAGCTAACAATAGTAGCTATAGCTTTCAACATAGACTAATAATGCAGATAATAGAAATATGCATTTTTACTTTTTACCCCAGCTTTTTCAAACATTTGAGAACTGGCTTTTAACTTCCAAAGGTCAGTTTTGTAAGAACCTTAATGACTGCTATATGTATGATTTGCAGGAATGCTTCTTTCCTTTTGATGTATCAGTTTGTTTATAACATTGTGATTATGATTTGACCATTTAACTACAAAAAAATATCAATTTGTGTTTTGAGAATAAGAAGCTGATGGTTCTTTGCAATGAGATCACCTTAAGAAAAGCTCCATAATTTCAGCATTACAGAAATATGATTAATTTACCTTCTTTCCTATCAACAAGAATTTTAAGAATGGATATCTGTTGTGGCATTTTCTGTAGAGATATCAGTCTTTCTGTCAGAAAGATTGACTAACCTTATGTCTTAAGTGCAATTTGAACTCAAAGGACAATGCACCAAGGACAAATTTCTTAAGATAAGCAAATAATCAAAAACCTCTGAAACAATCATTTATTTTCCAAAAAATAAAGCAAATACTCCAAATATGGAATAAATGTTTCAGAGCTATGTAAGCTTTCTTAAAAATTGTTGCTGATTTTGATGCCTTTTATGTATTTTTAGATAGAAATAGCATACAACAGTTTCTGATCTTCCCAAGATGATGTCTACTTATTATCCAGAATTCTTGTCCCTTTGACAGTTTACTGTCTTCATACTGTATGTGTCACAAGGCAAAACAATGTTAACCATGTTCCCAAATCTTAGCATTGTTCTTCTGAAGAGCAAAATGTCAGCAGTAGATTAATCAAGCCCTGTTTTCTTTTACTTCCCCCCGCCCCCTCCCCGAGGTAAAGAATATTTGTAAATTACTTAATGTGGAGATTCCAGTTTTTATATAGTGTGGTTAGCCCCTGCCGGGGTCTGAGACCACGCGGCCACTGCCCCTCCCCCACAAAGGGAGTGAAATACAAAGCCCCAAGGCTGAGATAAGGAGAGGTTTAATACAACAGTGCAACAGCAACAAAACAAACAATAACAATAAGAATAACAGTGATAACAATGAACACAACAAAGTATATACCGATACAGCAAAGAGAGAACCAGCTGCGCCAACTCACGCGATCACCGATTCTTCCCGCGCTCACGCCAGGATGTGACGTCAGCATGGTATATGAATAACCCGGCTAGAGCTTCCCCCCCACTGCTGGAGAAACTTAACCCTATCCTGGCTAAACCAGGACATATAGTTTTGTAAAGTTCCTTTATTTCTCATTACCCCATTTTATGGGTGCCTCTCTGCATCCCCACTACTCTTGCTATATATTGAAAAATGAATCCTGTGGTTTTTATTTGCAGAACTGCAATGTTAAAAAAATTGGGGTTTTATTCCTCCTGTTGCTCAACAACAGTGGTTCCAAACTCCAGTCCAAGAATAATAGCTGCTTGTATCAGCTTACAGACTGTAATGTCTCACTGCCCATTAAGAAGAGTATTTCACAAATATACCACCAGACAAAGGTCTTTGAGTTCCTGCAAACAACATATACTTTATAGCTCTGCTGAAAATGTTAATAATGGGAAAACATATAAGCATCTTGACCATTATTCTGTTCTCTGGATTTGGATAGTTTTAAATTTCTAGTACACATTTCAATACCCTAGAAAGTTATCTGCATCAAATATTCAAAAGCTGCTTCCACTGTGCATCTATGTGAGTTCTTTTATTTGCAGTCTTCATAAATGATCCATAGGAGAGGGAAAAAGAACATAAATGAACAAATAATACTATGGGGTCTACTGTGGGTAAAACTGCCAAGGACAGGCTTTTAGATAACCTATGAGTCCAATAGACATGTGTTAATTGCTTGACACCTGAGTAACAAGGGAACTATTGAAAGCACTTCTTAGATATTAGTGGGATTTAACCTCATTTTCCTAGGTGGTTAAGCTCTGTTCTTGTTCTGTTCTTATTCTCTTTTACCCAGGTTTTACAGCACTCATCAGAACAGCTGAATGCCCTTCAGTAGGACTGCAACATGGCTAAGAAATCATCTGAAATTTATCTTCTTTTTTCTCTTTCCAGGTGGAGAAATGGCTAATTTGGACTAATACTATTGCTTTATGTAAGTTTGTTGCTGTGGATTTCCAGTAAAACAAAAAACAACCAAACCAAACCGAATCAAACCAAACAACCAACCAAACAACAACAACAAAAAACCTTTATAGGAAGATGTTTTCTGTTTGGAGAAGTTGAATTCTGTTAAGGATTTTTGTCTTTGTTGCTGTACTGAGTCTGGCTGAGCTGGAATTGGTTTTCCCCTATAGCAGCCCTCATGGTGTTGTGTTTTATGTTGGGAGCTGGCAGGGTGTTGATAGCACACTGGTGTTGTGGCTACTGCTGAGTGGTGCTTACACAGCACCAAGGCTCTTTCCGACATTTCCCCCCCCCCCCCGCAGTGGGACGGGGTGGGCAAGGTCTCAGGAGGGGACACAACCAGGACAGCTGACCCGAACTGACCAAAGGGATATTCCATACCATATGATGTCAGCTCAAGTATAAAGCTGGGAAAAAGGAGGAAAGGCGGCGGGGGGGGGGGTCACCCTTGGTCCTCTGAGGCAACCACTATGCGTATTGGAGCCCTGCTTCCTGAGAAGGCCCGACATCGCCTGTTCATGGGAAGTAGAGAATAAATCTGTTTTCTTTTTTTTGCTTCCACGCACGGACATTTGCTTCGCTTTGCTTATATTAAAACTGCTGTTGTTTTACCCACAAGGGTCGGGTTTTTTTCCTATCTTATTTTCTTTCCCCTCTTTGCCCTGTTGAGAAAAAAAGGGGAAGTGGGGGGAAGTGATAAAGTGACTTGGTGGGTACCTGGCATTTAGCCAAGGTCAAACAACCTCAGTTGCAGTTCATTCTATGTTCTCAGATGGTCCTCAAGAACCTTCAGTCAAACTTTAGTTTTCTTGCATATGTTTATTTATATTATAGGAGAAACTTTGTCAACAAGAGACCTGTAAATGGTCTTATCCACGTGCTCACCAAGTGCAGATTTAGTACAAGACTTTGAACATAGTTCTATCTCCTGTAGTATGACAATTTAAAGAGCTATAGATCCTTCTGATGATTTCATGATATCCAGGAATACTGCAAAACCAAGAAGTTCTGCTGATGCTCTGTGAGAGCTTAGGCAGTGCTAATATAGTCTTCTTGCCAGCTACTTTACCTACTGAGAACAGTACTTTGAGAAGAAGAGTAGGACAGTCTGGGAAGAATCCTGTGTTCAAATGGATACGTAATTTAGGTATCTAACGAGGTATGTTAAGACTAAATACCTCAGGGTCCAGTGTAGGTATATCCTTAAGAAGAAGTGAGGAAGTTCTGATCATTTGCAATCTGTGTTGACCTACATGTTAAACTAAAGCCTCAAAGAGCCTCAAATTCTTCAACATGATTTCCAGTGCTCTTGCCTGTTCAGATTTAATCAATAATTACTTTGAGGAGGGGGTTATATGAATAGATTTCTTCCAATCATTTGGTCTCTCATGGTTTAATGATGTGATGATATGTGATGTGGTACAAAAAGAGCTTGTTTTACATGACCTGATGAGCTCTGCTGCTATAAACCACTGTCAATACAGTAAACTTATAATAAGCAAACCTCTGAAAATCAGCACAAGTTATGAAATAAATGCAATTTAAGAGTGAAAAATCAAGGTATTAAAAAAAGGATATTAAAAAATTGAACACATTAAACAATATTTAAGGTAAAATGGAAAAAAATATGAACACATTATTTCATTATCTTTAAAGACCTTTTCTTTCACATAACTTTTCCTTGTTTTCTGAGCAGCCTGGCAAAATGAGAAATTAAACTGTATAATTGTAACATTTTTACTACATAATAAGTATTGAAATTCATAAATTGGTGTGGAGAAAGCTGCCTGACTGATGTCTACAGCTGACCATTTATTTCCCAGGTTAGATTACAGGAATAAAAATGTGTATTCCTTTCTTCATTATATGTTTATCTTCTTAGCCACTTTATATTTTTTTTCTCACAAGTCACAGTTCATAAAACAAATATTTAAACTGAGGAAAAAAATTCTGTTAAATATCCTGACAACCAATAATCCACTTGCACAGTTTCAATGCGCAGTTAAAGGAAATCAGTTTTCTCATGTTTTATGATCAGGCATTCCTCCTGGCAAAGGTACTTTAAGAAAATATTTCAGTGGATTAACATTGGAATAAGATATTACTTACGCAAAATGGAGCCAAGATATATCAGTCTAAATGTGTGTTTAAGTGTGTATTCATATGTGTATGCCAATGATAAGGCAAATGACAAGGTGTCTTTTACATCTTTCATGTATGCAACAATTTTGTTCCTTTTACATGAGCAAAGTTTATAAAACAAACTGAGGAAGTCAAAGAGTTTTTGATGGTAGGGCATCTGAGTCCACAGTCTCCCTGTTCATCAATAAGTAAATGATAATTCTCCATCTAATCTTTTAATCTCACCAACGTGTAAATCTTAAAACCAAATTTTAAAAATCACATCTAGGAAGATAAACAGAAATAATTTTCAGGGTAATTTCTGCAGTCTTTTTGAAATACAAACAGTCTCACCAAAACAGGTACCACCACCTCAAGACTATCTTTTAAAACCTTCCAATTATTCTCAAGGAAGTTTACTATTTTAAGAGAAAGGGGCAGAATGTTAGAGTTTATGTCTTTTAAAAAATATTAAGATATTAGAGATATTAAAGATATTGAACTCAGTGTGGCCATAATCTACTGCTGAAAATATGCTGATAAGGATTTTTAGGTATTGTTAGTTCTCTCAGTGATTTCATGTAGATAATTTAGAAGGATAGGAAGAAAACATCTCTGTTTACACAGAATGCACATATGAAAAATTAAGTGGTAGAAGTACACTTCCTGTACAGTCTGCTCTGGTGCTTTCCTTCTTAAAGGACATGAACAACTGTAATCCATCATTCTCAGCCCTAACCTGGTATTTCAGACAACACCATCTCTGTGGATCACTTCTGGAAATGGGACTCAGGCACTTTTGAGGATCTATTCTGAGCCCATTAAGGTCTATTTTTGTTTTAAGATGAGAACATCACCTTTGGGATTCCTGAGGAAAAGTCTGGGTTTCTGATCTCTCCCCATAGATATTGGAGGTGGATGCAGACATTCTTGTGCCGAAAAGGGACAAAAACTCCCTATATACATGTATGACTTAGAGCTGTGTGCCTTTCACATGAGACAAAATTATTGCTGGCAGTTGCAAGACTGTATATTTACATGGGCTGAACTTTAAAGTTCAGAAACAATAAAGGAAGGGATGACAGTCAATATATAGGGAAGAGAGTATTACACAATTTATTGAAGGTGATGGCAAGAAACTAAACATTGACCTTGGTAAAAGTTGCAATGGATTTATAGGTATCATTTGATTGTCTATTCTATATTTTAACAGAAATTTGTCAAAAACACATTTTACAGTTTGATCTTTGTATAAGATACATTAGGACTATATAAGGTACAGGTTACAAAGGAGAAAATTATAAGAGCAAGGCAAGAACACAATTGCAAACAAGACAGAAATGTTACCAGAAAAGTTGGAGTCTTATTTCCATTGCTCAGAAGAACAAAGATCAAATCTCCCCCTGAATCCCCACCCAGAGAAAGGGAACAAACCACTCCACAGTTGTACAAATTCTCTATTGTGTAGTGCCAGGTGAAGTGGAGTAATACAGTCACACAGCTTTAACTGTTCCTGCACAGATTCTGATACACAAGAGAAGATAGCTTTCCCTCACCATATTCATGTGTAATCTCTGTATAATAACTGAAATAATTATTTTTCCCCATGTGTCAGAGTGGCACTTCATTGTTATTTTCCAAGGAGTGCAGCAGTAGGTCATAATTTAAAAATAGTAGACTTTTCAACTTAAAAAAAAAAAAAAAATCAAACCAAATATTTGCATTTTGGGCCTCAAAAAATATTATTACAACACCATAGAGATGAAAATGATACTCTTACCATGGTTATTCCCTGAGCTTCTGTTTATTAATACCCACTGTTCTCACAAAATTGCTGTCAATGAACTTTATTCAGAATGACAAAGGTATCTGTGAAATGAGCCTCCAGCTGGAGAACTGAAGGATAGGATACAGTTACATTAAGGAAAAATTATTATAGGTAGAGTTTGTGACATTGAGTGTCTTTTACTAAGATTGCTCAACACTTTCCATTCTAAGGCTTTGCTTTCAGTTATTTACAAGGTTACTAAACTTAAATTGTTTGAGTTTTTTTCATGCTAGTATCTGCCTCATGCTAAATTTCATTTATTTATTTTTCTTTGACATGTAAAAATGTGGCCACCCATTTCTGTAAGAAAATATACTATGAGAGCAGGGGCTGGGAATGTGGAAGTGGGGAGTGAACATTATTTGTTCTCATAAGAACTTTCCAAATTATGTTACCAATTACATGGTAATTTCCTAGTAGAAGTTTTATAGTGGTTTATTAACTGTTAAAACTGTCAGAGATTTCATATAACCTGAGATTTTCTTTTCACTCCACCTCAGTATCTTGTATTGACCATCTCACTATCTCTTCTGCTTTCAGTAACTCTGCTTAGTTACAGGTACCCAGGAAAAAAGACAAGGGCAGAGGTGATGGAAACTGCCTGAAGATGGGTACTGAAGGGAACTAGTATCCCAGTAAGGAAGATGGAGAGAAGACAGGAAAATAGAGATGAGGAGGATCCCAGGAATCACACAGAGGGGGTTAATCTTAGTAAGTCATGTTTTTAAGAACTTTAACACACTTGCTGTTTTTCTATGAACTCAAATAAGACCAATCTTTCTTGAGTGTCCATGGTACTCCAGATATGGGCTTACTAATTTCTGTATATTTTAGAAGCCATGTTTTCCTTTGTATATCTCTGTATATTACTCATAAGAACATGACATTGATAGCACATGTGCAGCTACAGCTTGGGTCTTTTTTTTAGGCAACTGTCTCTCATCATTTTTGTTGTTAATTGAATACCTTTGCCTTTGAACTTTACCACTTTGACAGTGAAAAATTGACACCTTCTATCCAAAAGTAGTTTTCTAACCAGTTTCACTCCAACCTTTAACAGTTTCCAGTTTCTTCTAAAAAATATTTCCTTTGGTTGTTTACTAGAATAACACTGAAGAGTGTCAAAAGCCTACAGTTTCTCATCTATATAAGTCTGTTAGCCTGGAATAGAAAGAAGCAATTAGATTAGTCTGACATGATTTGTTCTTGGCAAATCCGTATTGAAGATATATATATATATATATATATTGTTTATCTTCCAGATGGTTTTCTAGTTTGCTTCCTCCCTTTCCTACTGCATGACAGCCTATTCCCAATTTCAGTTACTTCATAAACTTAAACAAGGAAGGTCTGCATATAGGACCTAAAGGTTCTGAGTATGTTGATGCTAATATGATGACATTTATTGGTATATTAACTTTTGCACTTCATTTTTGAAAATCTGGAATATTCCTTCAAAACACAAACAGAAGATTCTAAACTAAACAAAACAAGCGGTCACAATATAAGAAATGGAAAAAGTGAGATTCTTTGTCTTATCCTAATCTTCATGTTCAAGCATAATCATACAAACATTAACATGGTGGTAAAATTATATTTTATGAGAATAAAATATAATTGTTTTATGAGCATTCAGTATTCCAGGTATAGGTATACTCTTTACCCACAAAGGGTTATGTAGTGCAAAAGTATAAGGTAGTTTTTATAATCCTGACCCATTTTTTGACTTTTAATGAAAGTTTTCAAGACATAGATGCTCTTAGAACATGCTGCTGTGACCACCTTTAGTGGATCAGTTTGATGATACCAGCAAGGTGAAGTTATATGAAACCTACAGCACTGCTTGAGGTTCCAGTTGAGAATGTGAATTTTTATATAATCCCCTTCTATAAACAGTCTTTACTTCTTGTTATGTGTTTCTAATCTGTGCAATGTCTAGCACATTAGAGCTCTGGTTTCATGTAATGTGTTTGGGAACGACAATAAATCTATCATTATCATCATCAGACAAGAAATTTTTCAGTAGAGCTCTAAAAACATGTTGATTTAATTCATTTTGGTCTTGTTTTATGAAAAAAAATCTATGCTATGATTGAATCGATCTACTTGCTGTATTAACACAGCCACATGAAAGTCAATGATCTGATGCAATACAGAAGAGTGAACCATCTCCCTGTCAGCAGATGTACCTTACCGAAAAAACACTGAGTAACCAGCATTAGCCCCAATTTAAATAATTATTGCTTTCACATGTATCTTTTTTGTCAAGTAATTGTACATCAGCTGAAAATCACCTTTTTATCTCTGTTGATGTTGCTTTTCTATTAAAAGATCATACATTAATAAAGGAAGCAATACAGACAATGATCTGGTAGAAAGAGGAAATGTGGACATGCTAACAATATTGCTTTTTGTTAAGACCAAGGAATGAGTTGAAAAAAATCACAACTGCACAGTCTGTCATTTACAATTGTATGGCAGGTGCAAACATGCCAGACTGACTATTACGTAAAAAATGTGCAGCCTCCTTCTATGAGTGGTCAGTAGGCTTCCCTGAATCTTTATCAGAACAATACCCACAGATATCACTGGAATCACATTCAACTAAAAACTGAAAATAGCATTCAAATCACATAAAAAATTTCCTTTTAAAAAATGTATTCGCTGTTTAAAAAAGAGCAACAGAAGGATTTCTGTAAGTGACAACTGAATTCTAGGCAATCAGAGTTTAAGGACCCAGAATTGTACCCTCATTAATGTTTCATACTGAATTATTTTATAGATGTAAATTCAACATTTTAATTACTCACATTGCTTCACACCTTCCCCAGTGTACAGCCTATATTTAAATTCCCAATGGTTTCTGTTCCCTCAGCTTCTCTTTTAATCTTCAAATATCTGCTGAATTCCGTGACTGTCCATTCTCAGAGATTGTTAACTTCTCGTGTCCACATCTTTTTAGCTAATCCTGTATGCATTTTTCAATTTTCCTGACATTTTTTGGCTCCTGGTGTCCTATCTGTCATGATTTAACCCCAGCTGGCAACTAAGGCCCACCCAGCCTCTCGCTCACTCTCCCACAGTGGGATGGGGGAGAGAATTGAAAGAGTAAAAATGAGAAAACTCATGGGTTGAGATAAAGACAGTTTCATAGGTAAAACAAAAGCCACACACAAAAGCAAAGTAAAACAAGGAATTCGTTCACCACTTCACATCGGCAGGAAGGTGTTCAGCTACCTCCAGTACGGCAGGGCTCCAGCATGCATAATGATTACTTGGGAAGACAAATGCCAACACTCCAGACATTACCCCTTTCCTTCTTGTTTCCTTGGTTTTATATGCTGAGCATGACATCATATAGTATGGAATATCCCTTTGGTCAGTTGGGGTCAGCTGTCCCGGCTGTGTCCCCTCCCAACTCCTCATGCACACCCAACCTCCTCGCTGGTGGGGTGGAGTGAGAAGCAGAAAAGGCCTTGACTTTGTGTAAGCACTGCTTGGCTGTACTGAAAACATCCCTGTGTTATCAACACTGTTTTCAGCACAAATCCAAACCATAGCCCCATACTAGATACTGTGAAGAAAATTAACTCTATCCCAGCCAAAACCAGAACAACATCTCAGTGTCATCTCTACAGATTTCACTCACTTTCATCAGTCAAGCTTCTAAGCAGTCTCTGCCTTCGGCTGTAGTCATATCATGTACCTGCCTTATTGTAAATGCCGTTGTTAGGTTTCCCTTCTCTCCTTCCCTTCACTCCCAGATCTCCAGACAGCAGCGATGAAATAATAAACCTTACTTTCAAAGGCTCTATAGAACCTATAGCTTCCAGAAACACATCTCAATGACTGCAGATGTACCTACTGAACTAGATTCTGCCCTGTAAAATACATAGGCAAATGTGATCTGAGAGTTAGAGTGTCTCTGAAGCCCAATTTTCTCTCTGTGTCACCCTTGCTCCATAGCAGCAACTATTATAGGAGCTATAGCTGCTTGTGAGTGCTAGGTCTGTTGGGTATGAGAAAATGTGACACCGCTTGTAAGACTGATGGGACAATAATGTTAATGTTGACATTCACTGCAAAAGGCTCCTGGGTGACACTGCTTTCCAGTTGTTATTTAGCATGCAAATGGTGGTGTTTGTCCCACTTGTCTCAATCTTCAAGCCAAGAACTGAAATGAAGCCAATGCTCTGCCCATTCCTTGTTTCCCTCTTCTCCCACAACCTAATGCCTGGTCACTTATGAAGTGGAATATGGTTGGGAACCACAGAAGTAGTTAGCTTTTCCAAGTCAGCCATCCAAATAGAAAATATTCATTGTAAACAATCCACCCGGACACTCTAAAGAACTTTTAAAATATATTTTCATTAAGTTATTATATAAGTTAGAAAAGCAGGAAAATTTGGAGTCTAATGAAAGACTTAAGCATGAAATTGAACTTTTCTTTTTCATGAACTTATATTTAGAGCTATCCCTTTCTGATGTGAAACTGTGAATTGGGAGATAATTTGGTGCAGTTTAACACCAGTTAGCTGCCATTTTTTCTCCTAGGATTGCTTGCACTTTGGAGAAAATTGTAAACACATTTTTTACAAACACAATGGAAAGCCTCTGTTCTTTATTGTGCTAGCCAATGAAGGTAACCCAATGAAACAAGGAAATACACAGATCTGACAGAAAGCATTTTTCCAGCAGCAACTAAGCAGTAAACAGAAGGACCTACCAGAAAAAAAACATAGAAACACACTATCTTTGCCATATTATCTAGCTGTTTTGGCATTGGCTCAGTCTGTTGTTCTTGGAGTCTTCAAGGAAATTGGTAAGTATTTAATCTATAACACCTCGCTCAAAAAACCCCTGTCATCAGAGGAGGAGGATTATTTACAAAATAAGAAGGGAAATATGAAGTGCTTTAGCCCATAGATACGTCCTGGAATAGTGCCCAAAGTCAGTCAGAATGAAATTTTATAATTCTTCAGGAAATTCCATTTTCCCAAATATGTAACCCAAGTACCATAAAATACTAACATTTTTTAAGATGTAGTATGCACAACAGCTCTGTTAAAACAGTTTTTCAGCATTTCTTCAGACCTGAGTACAATGAACTCCTTCATAACTTCATACACTAATAGCTTTTTGTATTTTTAACTTCTGCATCTTTAGTCTCAAAAATTGTATACTTTCTTTATTTATTCCCTTGAAAATTAACTTAGAAGTATTAGTTGGTGATATAGTAACTACAATGAGGCCTTGGAATCTCACTTCTGAATGAATGTCATGATTTTTAGGGCATCATAACTGTGCAAGAGATGCTAATAGCCAGAAACAACCATCAAATGCTGTTATATGTCAGAACTTCCTTATACTGTCTTTTGCTAGATTTACAAAATTTTCTCAGTTCTTGCATTTATATGGTTTACATGGAAAAACACTTTTATGTACTATAAAATGCCACTTTTTTTTTTTTTTTTCCTCCCTGTACTGTGCACCATTAGCTCAATGTCCTGAAGTTCTTGTGTTATGATGCTTTAACATTTTACTAAACATGCTATTTCCCATTCAATGTCTTCTCAAAAATGGGCCCTGGTGTCATCTGAACATCAGTGAAAATGATACATATGCTTAAGGTTTTTATTTTCACTGCTGTGATGAGGAAATCCAGAAATGTTTCTGCTTGTTACTCCAGGAGATCTGTAAACTCCTGTAACTTAAATGCCACTGACAGTGTTCAAGAACTTGAGTCATTATGACATGCTTATTGTCAAATGTGCCCATAGCGACACTCATCAGTGTCATCTGTTTCAACTCAATTAATTTTCTCAATTGACACGAAAGAGACAATACACCAGTCACAACCGGTCCAATTTTAGTATGATTTCAAGAATAATAAAGTTCATATATCACCTGTGCCAACTTGTGATGCACTTCATCAACTTGAAATTTCAGGAATAAAGAATATGGTGGTAGGCCTGTGTACTCTCTTTTGCTGCTAAACAAGTTTGATATCTATTACTTGTTTCTTTTTTCCTTATACTTTTTAAGATAGATACTTAACTAAAGACAGAAGAGTTTGTGCAAGACATTAGCAAAACTCTGTTAAAGAAAAGCTAGAGCTCCATGCTGCTGGACTTTTTGACATTTATATGTTTCTCTGTGCATCTGGATGTCTGTATTTTTTCTACAAACAGTGGAAAGTTATGAAATACTGCTAACACAATATATCTGTGGCTAATATAAAGCATCCCACATTAGACCAAAACTATGTTGATCAGCATTGTCACTGTTTTTGGCACCCAAGTGTGTTTTTCTCACTAAATTTGTTTCTAATACTTCAGAACTTGAGGCCAAGAGACATTAGCCTTCCCAGACCTGAAGGTCTTGAAGTGAGCATAGGCTCCTCCATGAGTGTTACAAACACTCATAAACACAGGAAAAAAGAGACACTTGTTAACATTCTTCCAAATAATAGTTTTTTTATTTGCTCTTTTTCAGTCCTTTTTGGTTGTCATTGTCTGTGTATGACACATATTAAAAAGGGAACAACATTTGTCTTGCACAACAGTTACCTTTCTGTCACACTGATAATGCATAAGCATACTTTTGGTGTGGAGAATAACCTTGCACTGGCAGACAGTGCTTAGCACTTGAGGTTGGGATATCATGTGACACAAACCATAAATTTATCCTCCTCTGAATACAGAAAAGCACTTCAGAATGTTCTTTTTAATAGAGACTGGAAGCTGACTCTCACTTAGGAATCAGTACAATTAAAGCAATGTCTAATTCTCAAAGCAGTATATTGATCTAATAAAACATAAATTCTATAGCACTTTTTAATCTATATACATCTATGTTTATCTAAATATTTAGCTAGCATGATATGTCACTTGCAGGTCCAAGCCTTCATTACAGGAAAAAGACTCTTCCCATTCTTTCCAAACTCTTTCTTCCTTTTTCACTTACAGTCTTCAAAAGAAGGCTATAGGAAACTGCAACCATGCAATTTAGTTAGAGTAGGTTTCAGGCCCCTAATGGACAAGATGTTACTGTTGATTCTGGCTGATCGTGCTGAAAAGTAAATCTGTTTCTCATAACAGCGTCCACCTAAGTATTAAACTTTGGTCTTGAAGATTTTTTGCAGAGTGCATCAGTCACTCAATATTCTGGACATGTACCACAAGCTGGACTTAAAATGCATATCAGGCATGCATCAATAAACCTTAAGTTTCCCAGAGGTGTATTTAATAGTCATTTTGTGACTGCTGAGTTAGAAAGTCAGGGAATTCTTGTGATGATTTAGATGGTCAGTCTGCTTTTTCATAAGTCAGGGAGGCAAAGGTTTGCTGAGTAGTGGGGAATTCTGCAAGTTTTAGTGTCTGTCCTTTTCCCTTAACTGTTCGCCACCTTTTAAGGCTGAGGTCAGGAACATTCTCTTAACGTGCATTCTGGTACAATAAATGGTATTGATGCAATCTCTTCAAGTGCCATGGAAAAAAATTTCTCAGTGAATTGTGGTTTCTGAGAAGTAGAAAGGGAGTGAGTGCACTCCCTAATGCACTTGTGGGATTCACTGTAGACACAGGCAGTCAGAGAACCTCAGGGAATTTTTAGGATTTGCAATACACAAGCAAGTGCTTTCCATAGCACAGTATATGCACTAATCCCTGGCTTTTAGCTTGCTGTTGCACTGTCCCTCAAAACCACTTAAGAATCAGGTATCCTTTTCTCTCCCTTACTGCTCAACTCAGAGTAGTGCAGTGAAAAAAAAAAAAAAAAAGAAAATGGTAAAACCACGCACTGCGTTGGAAAGTGATGAGCAAAGATCCTTCAGGACTACCTAAACTATCTTCCATGTTTTCTTCATCTGAATTAGTTGGGAATAATCCATTTCAAGTTTAAGAAGCCACTCTTTCCTCTGAATAACATGACCACTCTTTTTTCATTTCCTCTCCAGGTAAATAGGAAGAGCATAAAGCAAAATCTTTAGCCAAACTTTTATTCCATTCTAAACTATAAAGCTTTTCCCATTTGTCTTTCACATGATATTGTTGCTGTTTTTCTTGTGTTTTGGCACTGTGACACCCAAGGTTGAAATGCTCTCATTTCTCTTCTCATAGCTCCAATGTCTACATATATATATCTGAGATGTTCATTTTAGCTTCCCCTTGTGATCAATGGAGAAAAAGGGACACCTCTAGGGCACTGTTTATCTACTCTGTTTTAGATATCTACATTGGGATGAGTTGAATTTGCCCAAGAATAACTTGTCTGTCTGCATAAGCTTATGGAGTCTAACCAACGAGCTGAAATGTAGATGTATACATAGTAAACATCTGTATTTAGCCAGATAAATCTGACCCAAAATTTCTCTCTCTCATCTTCTTTGGATTAAACTGTATAATTTAATTAGTAATTTCCTGTCTCTAAGCTGCTTTGCTACCAGAAGAAACATTGTTAACATGTATATATTATGATATGGAACAATCAAACCGTGCTTTTACATGAATCATAACTATTTTCTTTGCATGAAAGAAGTACGAATATTAAATATGACACCACTGATGATAGCACTTAAATTGAGTAACTACTTCTATGCCCTTCACACTTTGTTTTATGCAGACTGCTTCTGGGCACTCTCACACGTGTGTCTAACAATGGAATATAGACTGGAAGATGCTGAGTAGAGCTGAAGTATTTTTTTTTTTTATATATATATATATATATATATACACACACCTTTATGTACCTTCCAGGCTGTACTTGTTTTGCCTTCCAGTATAGAGCAGAGGAACATTGCTGATGGTGTAGCATGTGAACCTCTGTAATTCTATATGCTTCTTAGCAGAACTGTCATTGACTCAGTTGTTTCTTCTAGTAAATCTAAGTACTAGGTTGCATTCCTCTTGTTGTCTGAACACTTCCTCATCTCTAGGTAATCCCAGTAGTCATGAGAGTACCTTATGCACCTAAACAAGACCCAGATCACTACAAATACATTATGCTTTCTGAGACCCTTTAAATGTTTGTTTTCATTATTTAAGGTTGCATTTTTACCCCTTGGTTGCTAATATGTGACTAATATGAAAAGTGTTGCTGGTATATGATGGCAGTGAATCTTTTTAGTGAAGACTGATACAAAAAAAATAATTTAAAACTGTCATTAGTTAGTAGTTTGGTATCAGACCAAGCCTTTCCCTGGTCCTTTGTTTGCATCTGACTACTATGATCCTTGTAAGATGATTTAATGATGCTTTTTTTTTTCCCCTTAATAGTTACCTTTTATTCTTGTTACATGCTTTTTTTGATTTATAATTTTGTCCCTACACATTTGTGACATACTTTTTAATTCTTCCTTAGTAACCTGACCTTAGTCCTACATTCTATATTCCTCTGAGTTCTATGGAGAATGCATGATTTAATCTGATCTCTTGGTAGCCTCCCTATTTTTCCTCTGTAGTGAAAGAATTTGTAATTATGCCCTTACTTCTGTTTCTTTAAAGGTACCAGGTCTCTAATTCTTTTGCTTTTTGTTACTGTCCCCAGAAATATACCCTCCTACTTCTCTGAGTTGATTGAACTTTTTACTCCTTTTTACATATTTTCCTGCCCTAGAATTTGTGAAGACTGTTTTTTCAACTTGTCTTAACGAAGTTACCCTCCACAATGGGAGTCTCAAACAGTTCTTTTTTATTAGTTATAATCATATATAGGAAAAGCCTTGCTCTCATTTATCCTTTTCCTATAAGAAAAAAAAGTATTGTTAAAGCAAAAGTAGCAGTGTTACACTCAGTGAGCCCAAGGTTCTTTTTAGCCGTTGTAGTGAAACTTTGCAGGTCCTCACATTTGTGGAGAACAGTCTTAAACAGAAAGCCAAATATACTGAAAATAAACAGACAACACTGATAAAATTAAAAATATACCCAAATGAATTCATTATTTAAATTTCAAGATTTTGTAGGGATGACACATGACATTTAAGAGTTCGAGTTCCATTATTGAGTAACAAATCTTAGAAAGATGAAGTGAGGTTTTGTTAGTTCTGAAGTATGAAGATAATATTTTAAAAATTGAAAATATTTTTAATACACAATTGTTATTCTAACAAAATCTCAAACAGCTTTTTTTTTGTTCATGTTTAAAGGAGTTTCACTAAGAGTTTACTTTCCATCGCAGAACGTGTTTCACTGTATTTTCTGGAAGATTATGTAGACTCATCTTAAACAGTATGAAAGCAGAAATTAAGGGCTTGTCTTGAAATTCAATAGGATGGTTTTATATTTTCCATTGAACAAACAAATACAGAAACTCAGTGGATTCCCAAGAACCAGTACATCAACAAGGTATGTACCTGTCAAATATTTCCAAAAATACAATGAAGCAAACTGTGAAATTGTAATGTTTTCATTACTAATAAAATCCACATAAGGAAACTCATTAAAAGATCTGTTGTACATCTTCAGAATTTCTGACAACCTCCTGCACCTGAGCAGAGTGAATGGAAACTCATTTCCTCTTGCTGGAGCAAGGACACTTCTCACCAAGCTGAGCCACTGCCATGCACCATCATTTCTCTCCCCTTTGCTTCCTGTGACCCATGCAATCCTCTCCAGTCTGTGGACTTATAAAAAAATGGAGATACTATTCCTTTAGTAAATTGCCTCCCTCCTTTTTTTCTAATTCCTCCAAAATTAACCAAAAATAAAGTAGAATTGACAGTTTTATTGCATAGCCGATACCCCTTTCTATGCACAGAAATCTGAAAGTTCCAGTAGTGGACTGAGTAGGAACAGTTCCATAGAAATATGGAGTCAGAAAACAGAGGTATTGAGAGACTAAAGTTGAAGCAAAGAAAATTAAGGTAACATAAGTGTCCTAGACAGATGGTTCTGACTTCTCTCATAACAACCTTCCACTTTCTCTTGAGTAAGAGGGAACAGCTTTTTCCAAGTGGAAGGATATAAGAAGGTCTTTGGCAGAAGTGTCAAAATACTTTCCTTTCTTTTTCCTGTACAATCTGCTTTTTATTTCAGATTTTCAAAGCACTGGAGAAAGTGATTTAAGTAATGTTATCTGCCAGTTTAAGATAACAAACTTAGATTAAGAGTTCTGAGGTAACTTGTCATTACATAAAAAGTTAGGGAACAATCTAGGAATGCAAGCTTGATAAAAATGTTATCCACCCCCCCTCCTTCTCTTCATCTCTCCCTCTATTCCTTTTGCTTTTCTTTCCCCTATTCCTTCCTCTCTTTCTCTTTTGCCAGTGCTCACTTTATGTTAAAGTCTATATCTTCCTGTCAGCAAGAATCTACCATAATTTAAAAGTGATAACAGTAATGCAAGTGAACAAATACTCAACCATCTCATACGGCATAAATGTCAGAAAGGAAATGCTCAGAAAATTGCATGCAACATATAAAATGCAAATGTAATATATAATGTCCCATGTGGAAAATGAAAATGCTGAGCTCACTTTTTGCCCTTTACTTGCCTTTTACTTTGACTGCTACTGCTGAAAAACTAAGTCATAAACTTTCCTGAATCTCAACTCACCTTCACTTCACATCAACAGATAATGAAGTACAGAGGTAGCTGGTTTCTCTCAGAACCAAGAGAAAATGAAGCTTCATAATGACTTGTTTTATCAGACCCACCTGTTCTGAAAATGCTTTAGTTTGTATTGCCTGGCAAAGAATACACTTCTTTCAGCTTTCTCCTGTCATTAATCTCTCTTGACTATCAACAGTTTCTCCTGCAACTAACCATTAACAATGTGAAGTTGCAATAAGAATTAGAAGTCTTACTTTTCTTGTGAAAGAAAAGTGGGTTTCCTTCTTTCCCTGCTATTAGCTAGTGTTTCTCCCCACCTCTCCATCTGCTATTATAATGTCCCAAAGTTCCTAGTAAATGGTTGGGGCTTTTTTGTTTGTTTGTTTTCTGAGTAAAAGATGGAGCTGGTCATGCAATATACTTTTGTAACTCCTGTAGAATGCCTATTGGACTAACACATTTTCAGTTACAACATAACATCATAAAACTTGCATGTTTAGATTGATTTCTTTTTAATGTCCTCAGCACCTACCTCAGATCAACTTTTTTTTTTTAGCCTAGTCAGAGCAATTCAGTCATTTCAAAAAGTAATGCATGTTAAAAAATGCTGGAGATCTTAGTCCTTGACATCTTTAATATTCTGTGGTTTGGCAGAAGGCTTAGAATTGGCGGAGGGGCTGCCGTGTGTCAGAAGAGTGCTTTTTGGACTCATCATGAAAATCTGATTTTCTGAGTCTTCTGAAAAATTGGCAGTGCAGGAACAATTGGTGGTAAGTAGAAGCAATCTTTAATGATTCTGTCCTCCTGGATGGAGCCTGACCCAACCACAAAGCAGCAGCTCCAATGGCATGTTCTTTCCATCACAGAGTTACAGCAGAAAGAGAAGGATTTTGGCCAACACCAAACACAGCCAGTGAGTGGGAAGCAAGCTATGCACATTTGTGACTATCCTTCATGATCAGTGTGAAGGATCTTCCTGAAGGGGAGAGCTGTCAAAATGGGATATAAAAAGGACAAAAGTCAGAATAGAGGGAAAGAAATGGATTCAGCAAGCCTCTTAAGACTGTAGCTCCAGAAAATTACATAAACCGTGGGCAACAATTCTGACACTGGCAACAAACCATGGGACAGATAACCAGAGAGCTAAGGGAGCTTTCAATGGACGAGAACAAGGAAGAGGAAACACAGCCTGTTAAAGCATATGGGGTAATGTCAGGAAGCTGGAACTCTTTGAACAAAGCAATTGAATTATAAACTTCTGTGAGAAAGGGCAGAAAAGAGAAAAAGACCATAAGGGAGAGACATTAATGAACAAGACTCATTCATGACTAGATGATGCATTGCTAGGGAAATGGTATGGTTAAAGCCCTTGGAAAGAGGATCCTGAAGGATAACATATGTAAATACATACCTGGGCAAAAGAAATGGGACTGATCCAGGGCACTACGAACACACAGGCATCTTATATGGCTTCCTGCATACTGGACCAGCTGGCACAAACTCCTTTTGTCAGGAATCTCAACATCTCTGTATATTGTATAGGGACTCCAGAGACTTACCTCAGAGCTGTGATTACATTTGGCATTAAGATGTTCAAACATTAGTCTTTGCAATGATCTTTCTCCAGCCTTCCCACCAGAGCAACTGTCCATTTTCCTTTTTCCCATATTCACATCCCCCACATCAGTGTAACCATCTGGAAGTTGGAAAGTCAGTCTGGATTTATCACAAATTCAGAACAGAGTGCTTCTGAGGATAAGAGATTTACATTCACCATGTCTGGTGTAACAGGAAGGAAAGGCAGAGCTAGTCTAAAGTGGTAGAACAATACACACATAGCCCTTATATGAACTCTTTGTAAATGTTTTTGTGCTGTGTAAAAACAAAAAAAGAGTCTCCCTGTTTGATCATGTTACAGAGGCTCTCAAACAACCAACCACTAAAAATTAAAAATTTATTAACACAATTAAGTAGCTCTCCATAAATTACAGGTCCAAATGTCTGTGAGAGGAGAACAGAACAACTTCCTAGGGTTTAACAACAACCCAACATGCAGAACAAAGCACCACTCCCTAAGGTTTAACAACAACCCCAAACACGCTATCACTCACCTAAGAAGTGAGGGCTCTCAACCTCGAGGACCTGCTCAGGGCAGCATCAAGACCCAAGACACCTTGAGGAACTTCCTTGGGGAGCTTCCCAACCCAAGGGGAGAGCCCCCAACCAAAACTTCCTACTCCAGGGGAAAAAACCCCAAATAGCTACCCCAGGGGACTCCATTTATACCCAGGCCAAATCTGACCTGTAGTCAATAGTAGCTCCCATTGGCCAAAGGCCCCAACTACCGTGAAGCCCTGAGAGCAAAGGCAATCAGGAGCTGCTACACTTCAGCAGCCAAGAAGCCCTATTTTCATTGGGTGGGTGTACCTGTCACAGATCAGAATTCCTCATCTGAGTGAAAGTAATTACAGCATAAGTCATAAAGCTTCATTGGTTTTCAAGCCCAAAAAATATTGACCAAATTTAACATGAAGTTCATAATTAAGTGTCCTTTTCTGAAGATGTGGCCCTCAGTGACTTAGCACTTATGAGCAAGATTCACAGTACACATTAAATCAAAGAGAAAGATGCTTATGCTGACCACCTGGAACCGAAAAACAAAAGAAAATTTGCCTAAAAATCAGGTTTTCTTCTTGATGTGGCCCAGCTACAGTCCTTTCTGAAGGGCATACCTCTAACTCCCAGCTACCTGCCCTCACAGCAACTGGGTGTCTCTGTGACTTCTTTAAGAAAGACAGTAGCCCTAATGAAAATGTCTTACTGAATGGAGCAAGTCCCAAGGCTGTCCGTTGACCTGCCTAATTATGCTACCACGATAAGTTCAACTCCCTCCTCAGACTTAGCCTTAAATTCCTTATTTCATATTTCAGTTGCCTCTAGAGAGGTCTTTTAAAATAAATACAGTTAATATTTTTAAAATTACAAACATGTATTTTTCCTTGACTTAATCATAGCTGGCTGGAGTATTATTAAACCTAAAAAAACCCAAACAACAACAAAAAACCTAATTTGGACACAGAACAAGATGGAGTTTCCCCTGAATAGGACAATTCAAATTATTATGCAGGTGTGAAAATTAAGAGTTTATATCTCAAATGTTTTGCATCCTTAGCTATTGTGGTTTTTACCACGGAACAAATGTGTTAAGATAATGTATTCTAATTTGGTACATTTTATTGAACTATTAGGTAGTACAACCGATCCCTGCAGTTTTAATGTGAAGAATTTCCACTTAAGAGAGCAGAAAAAGGTCCTTATGTTTTCATATCCTTTCCATTTTTAGGTTGTTTTTTTCTTTTTTCTCACAAAATAGTTTTCCTTTTCCCTTCTTTCACAACATAATAGAAACATGTGACAAGGCAATAATAAACTGTTTATTTGTGAGGAAAGACTTTCGATATTCAATAGAACCTCAGTTCACATAATGGATCTAATAGGGGAAAGTGGTTATTCTCTTATTTTGTACATTATGAAAACCTGAACTCTTTAAAAACAAATCATCAATAAACATTCAGATACACACTGAAAAATAGTTCTAACAATGTCACAAGTGATAATGTTGTTTTAACAAAATCAAAATTGGATCTGATTAGTAATTTTCTACAGTTTCTGACTTATTACAGCTTTCCAGGTAAAGGATGGTGATCAGAATTCAACAGTATTTTGAAGACTACTGTGACTATAGCCAGCAAAATTATTTTGTTTTTCTTTAAAGTGATGTCACTAGAAAAATGAAATTATTTTTACAAATAGAACTATGTATTTCTTATCTGCAGTTCTTCCTTCTTTGGTACCATAAGATTCATGTTAAGTAATGTCATTGTGTAGTAGCACAGCTTTAAAAAATGTCTTTTGAAACCTGGAAAGTTATAGTTATGACCCTGCCAGGGAGAGCTTCCCCATACCAATGTGACATAGACTGTAGCCTGAACAACTTGTTTCTGCAGTGTTGTTGTTGCTATGGGAACAGATGCGAAATGCTTACTGCTGTACTATAACACAATTAAGCATATTACAGTCTCTTTAATTTCATTCTTTAGGAGTCACCACAAACAAAGATAGAGTATAAGTCTGGGTGGACCTTCACTTACCTTCAAATGACAATTTCAAATTAATATTGCAGGATATTCTTTCACCTATTTTAACTGCTTCCTTCTCCTACAGTTCTCACACCAAAAGGGAAAAAAAAGGAACTCTGTCTCCTAAAGATATCCAACAAATTACTGCATTTAAAAGATGGAAAGACAAAAATTTGGGCTTAGGGGCTTTCTGAGCCAGCAGGTCATCATTAGTAGATCTTGACAATTCCAGGCTAGTAACAGTGGAAAATTCTTGAATGAGAATATGCCAGTTCCTCCTACATCATGGACTTACATATTTCATTATCTCTTTTTAAATAGCTGGGATAAGCTAATAACTAGTCTAGATGTAAATATTTCTTATAATGGTGATTCTAGCTCCCTTATTTGTAGTTTGTACTATAAAACAGCTGCTTTGCTTTTTTTTTTTCTTCTCCCTTCTAGTTTTTACACTACTTAATGAGTTATTGAGCTGTTGTCTTCAAAAGAAAGCTCCATTGTTTCAGGGAAGAGGACAAAAAACCAAACACCCCCCCCCCAAAAAAACAAAACCAAAAAAACCCCAACATAACATTTACTACAGAGAAACATAGCTTGTAAACAGACAGAAAAATGAGGGGAATTTCCATGGCTCCACTAAGTCTAAATTCTTTTACTATGCTTTAAGTATCTCTAATGTCTCACTGACTCAGATATAATTCTGTCCCTAGTCTGTTACTTTTGTTACCTAGCTCTTCCCACAGTCCACTAATGAAACCCTAGTCTAGAGAAAGAATTACTCTGAAATTGCATTCTGGAAGGAAGGAAGGAAGAAATGAAGAAGTGAAGACAGGAAGTGAAGGGGGAAAGTAAGCAACCAAGCAAAGCAAAGCAGCAGGTGGAAAGAGGAATATCAGATTGAGTCCTTGCTGCCTCTCAGCTAGGGAAAACCATTCAAATAGTGATACTGTGCTATGCTGTACTAAGTACACTTTCAGAACAAACAAAACTTGCATTTTTAACAAATTCCTCATTGAGTTTTATTAGTTCAATTGAAATCCAAATCCATCTGAAACACAAAAATCTGGTTTGGAAAGCCACATAAACTGAAAATATATAAAGGTTTCTTATATTTGCTAAATAGGAATTCAGTATTTTGCAGAGCTCAGGTGAAAACACTCTCTACCTTTCATAATTTGCATCTCTTAGGTAGTCCAGAAAATGTAAAGGAAAGTGGTTAAATCAGCCATGTGAAAATTTTGACACCTTGTTCATGATTACAATGTTCACAATCTTTTAAGAGCCAACGTGTAAAGCTGTCCCAACTGGAAGGTCCCTGACAGCTTTTGCACACCAAGGCATTAGGACACTGTGGCAGTGTGCCAGGTATACACTAGATGGGTTGCCACGAGCACAGCACCTAACCACAAGCCTTTGCTTAACTGGAAATGCTCTTTATTACTTGATCCATGCCCATCTCATCCATAGTATACTGCCCTGCTACCTCAAATACCACCAGATACTGCTGTTTGAAAGCTACTTGGCTTACCATTATACCCTTGAATTCCATACTCATAGTTTATACACAAGTTACATTAGCAGTAGAAACAAGATCCTCTGCAATCTTCTTGTCCCCTGCAGATGATTGAAAGAAAATAATAAATCCAAAGTTTTAGGGATTGATCACCTTCCATGGTCTAGTTGAAAGCGGTGAAGAAGTACAGTATCATCAAGATCTCTGAATCCTGCTGAATGGAGATAGTAAAATAAAATACATTAATTCTGTCAGCTGAGGAGAAGTTTTCAGTTTTGAAACTCTGCATGGAACCAAGGCATTCATTCATCAGGAATACTAAAAAGTGTTGGCAACAAGTGAACTTTTTAGGGATAGAAGAGCAAGGAATAGCAGGAATAAACACTTTGAACTGACCATAAAGAAATAGTTGAACTGTCAAGCAGATTGGCTTCTGATGGAGATAAGTGACAGTCAGGGACAGCATGTTTACAGAGCTTCCAAAAGGTGGAAATACCTGAGAAACAAAGACAGCTGTGGTATGGTCCAAGCACCATGACTTTTTTATGTTCAAATAATGATCACTCTTGTTCAAAATACTATTGCTAGTACCTCTATTACCATCACTGTTATTGATCATTATAATTTTTAAAAGCTTGTGTGCTTCTGTGTCCCTGAAACCTAGTTGAGGCCTGGACTGTTCCCAGCAGGAGCAGTTAGCTGGACTGACATTTGATGACCACTGGGAGAGATGGGAGAAGCCAGGTAGAAGCTATGGCCACAAAGACTGTCAAGGAGGCAGCAGCTAGTGTTTCAAGGCACTGGGATAAAAGCTGTGCTGTGATTTGTCACCATTATTCCAGTCTCACACACAGTAACCATTCAGCACATTTTTCATTCTTTGGTAACCTCAACGTCCACACAAAACTTGTGATGAAGTCTCCTCAAAGGCTCACAACAGGTTGGGTGTTGCTGTCATGTCAATCACCTGGACAGTTCTCTGCTCATGATTCTTTTTGAGGAAAGCACTGGCTACATCCATTGGTCAGAAAATCAGTTCAAAACTCTGACGCTAACACTTGGAGAAGGGAGTATATAAAAGCAGAAGACTACAGAGGGGACTGCAAAATATTTCAGCTTCAGATTCAGTGAATCCTTAATTCATGTCACAACAGTTTTTCAGTAATGATTCATGTGTGTTTCAACAGAATATCTACAAATTGGTAGGCCATCTGTTAGGATGAGAGAAATCAAATGGAATTGGGTAAGAAAATGAAGGAATAGTAATGAATTATTTCTATGTATTTGCTATTTCTGAATGGATATATGATTCACTTCTATTTATTATGTTAATTTATTGCCTTTGGGAACAAAGCAATGATCTCTTATAGAGGGACAGTTATTTTAACTGGCATGTGACATATGTTTAAAAGATGAATAGAGTGGGACTAACTCACAGAAGGACACAAGCTCCTAAATCTATCCGGAAAATTCCTTTAAGTGCCTGAATCTACTCTAAGTGACTAGAGCAACCTGCTAGGCAACTGGCTCTAGTCTGGCTAGCTTGAGCAGGGCAGTTGGACCAGATGACCTCCAGAGGTTCCTTCCAACCTTAACCATGCTGTGATTCTGTAATCCAAAATTTAGATTCTAAAAACTCACATTCAACAACTGTAATTATAGAATACCTTAGCTTCCCCTGAGTAGGGATTGCTTTAAATATTACCAGAACTAGCTATATATGGACAACAATGAAAAGTTATTTGTTCCTTTTTTCCACATTGTCTGCTAGGCTAAGTTCAGTAGACAGTCACAGGAGGCTTGTTGGCTGACACAAGATATGTTACTGTCACAAGAGGATATGTTGTTTTCTTCAGCTTTAACAGTAAAGAAAGGCACTTCCAGATTTTGGAGATGTCCCATATAAAAAGGCATTTCATCTTTGTCTCCCACTACCCATGTTAGTGTTAACACCAGGCTTGTTTCTGTTCTGCAGCCTGGTGAAGCAAGACCAATACTCTCTGGTTCAACTATTTAATTCAGTAGAAAATGATTACATGTTCAGTATTCAATATTTAAGCATGACTTCACAGGCTAGTGGAGAGGGAAAGAATCTTTGATTATCTGCTCTACTGAATACTTAACATAGAGTAGTGATCATTTACTGGCACCTAGTCTCTTTGTTTGGAGGAGCATGCTATACACTGGAAGTTGTTTATGTTTGCTGATCCAACAAAAATGTATTTATCTCATGGGGAAAAAAGACATTTTCTTCAGGAAGTAGTGATGGAAAGCTATTTCTTTATAACTTATTGTATTGTGTGGAAGTTTTGAGGGAACAGATGAGAAAAAGAAGGACAGAAAAACAAACTCTCTTCTCCTTCCAGACATGTTCAGTCAAAGAGGCTGGAATAAGCAGCTGGTGTCAGGAGCCAGTGTACAGGAATGATATCCTGTAATTGGGACTGTCTGGGTTCAAGCCCTGTTTCCACTGTGTCTTATGAGATACCTCAATGCCTCCTTTGGCTACCTGTTGTCTTTTATGGATCTTATCTTCATAAATGAGCTCTTATTTCTGTTATTGACTTTAATTCTGCAGACCTAATTTTCTCCAGGCATTTATGGGAAGCTTAAGCACTGGGACTGGGATGAGGGATTCCACTAGGCAGCAAAATGCTTTAAAGAGTCAGTACAATGCTACCCATTGCAATGTTTAAATCTTTTAATGGATCTAATCCCAAAGTACTACTGTTCCCAAGAAAGAGTACAATTTACAGTAAAATGGGAATATGTGAGATGAAGAAGATATTTTATTGCTCTTTCCTTGTTCACTTGTAAAATACAAGGGTCAAAAGTATCTTGTTACGGCCCTAAGCACTAAGAAAAATAAAGGAGAATAGCTTCAGAGTTTTCAGCTCATCAGGTAATTTTATGTCCCTGGACAAATGCGTTGGCTTTCTTCTGTAGTTCAAGAGTACAGTCCTAGCATTCACTTGTTTTCTGTATGTATACATCAGATTATGCCTGTTGAAACTATCTGTGGCCACATATTTCACAGTTCTGGTTGTGGTTACTTAGGATTATCAGCAAGATCAATGCAGGGGATGTGGTGAAAAATAAAAATAGTGTTTTTTATTAAAACCATTGCAGTCTACAATGATTACCAAATTATAAAATAAATTTCAGATCTGGAGCCAACTATTGCAGTTTTACATATTCTAAACATCCATAAATGAGACCAGAAATCTCTGACTATATCAACTAATCGGAATCAGACCCACTTCTATGAATGGTAGGACAGAGTATGCTATATGTTTATCTTTTTAAAAATCATTTGGAGCATCACTTGTTATCTCATTACTGTCTTTATATCTTTATATGGGATAATAGAGCCTCTCGTATATATTTCAGTGGATCTTTCACTGCTTTTGCCAAACAACAGATTTATGTTTCAAAACAAAGATTTGATTTTGTGGACATGCTTCTCCATTTATACAGGCAGGTGTGCCTGATAGGTGAACCTAGCTGCAGCACTAACGTTGACTCTGAAGCTTAAAGAAAATCCACTCCCTTCAACTGTTTCAGTTTAGGGCATTCAAACACCAGTGGATATTATTCAAAACAGATGTTCTTTATATCAGAAATATAAAGAACAACTTCAGTTTGGGAAACCATAAAAAAGAAAATAAGTACATTCTGTACCCGGTCATTATTGATTACTTTTATTTTAGTGAAATAAATGTTCAGTTAAACTGATACTTCAAATAAAATGGACAACCAATACTGAAGTAAAATAGAACAATGACATTTATCCAGGTTGCTTTTCCATTTCTTTCTTTCTCCCTTCTTTTTTTCTGCTACAATTCAAGAAGTTAATGCTGCTATAAAATTCACAACACAATCATTCCTTTCATGCAGAAGCTTTGTTTGTTTCCTTGCTAACAGCTCACATAATTTCACATCTGTTTTTTATCTTCCATTTAAAATAATTATGTAGAAATTAGTTTATATAGGCATATCAATGGAGAAATCTAAGGTAAATATTTTGATTTGCATATCATATGCTCATGTTTTTTAAATATCCATTTATCTTTTTATTGTCACTGCAGTGAATCTAAAATCCATATTACAAATTTCAGTGTTAAACACCATCCTTAGAATCTGCTTGCTCTAAGATCATTAGTTTGTGACTATGAAGAGATCAATTGACACTTCTGTTGTTAGTACACAAATAGTCTGAACAACCACATACTTAGAAAGTATGTGAAATTCTTCACTGCTCTTACCTTGTATATATGTCTCAGTTTTCCATCATAACTGGCATATGCAGAGAAAGGAAAAATTAATGGTGTGCTAGAGACTCAGGAGTAAGGCACTTGAAAAGGCACTGCAGTAGATATAATTTTCATTTATTTTTATTGCTGGATCATGCTCTGTGTTATCACTATGTCAGTGTCACATTTTCTATATGCGTTACCTCTGCAGCCATCATTGCTCAAATCTTCACTTCAGCTTATTTCTAAAGAACATGTTTATTTTAAGGCTACAAATATATCCTTATAACTAATTAATGGTTAATCAATCACAAAAAATCCTCTTATTTCCAGTGTGAAAAGACAAAAAGAAAAACTGAAAAGCATAATTACATTATCTTGCTGTCAGAAGAAAAGATGAGAAAGGGGAGGTGGTAGGATCTTCCTGGTGCCATCCTCTTGCTGGGAGCCTGCCACGACTGGGGGAGTTCCAGGGAGGGCAGTGCTGCTGGCCAAGCTTGCACTGGGACTGCCAACAGAGACCAAGGGGACAGTTACTAGAAGGGACAATCGATGACTGTGGGCTTACAGGTGTCTTAAGGCTGACTGGCAATACAGACGTACTTTTGGAGAGTGCTTTCCTGCTTGATCATCATTCCTATTTATCCACTACAGTTTTGTTTCCTTCTGCCTTAGCTCCGGATAATCACTGCAGAAACTCACTCATTTCATTGCTCAATTGCCTTCATGTGTCCTGCCTGGAACTGTCCTGCCTGCATGTTGCATGCAGATGCTTCACCTCATATCTCACATTCCGTTCCTAATTCTTCATTGATTCTTCATCTCTACTTGTGTTTTTTTGGATGCATTGACAGCTGTTGTTTGATCCTGGGCAAATCAAACACTTGTGAATTCATCTCATTCTTAATCTTTACAAGTTACACAACCTAGCAAAATATTTCTAGTGCATGAAACTCAAGCAGTGAAAGTGAATATGTGTACCCCACAGGGAACTGCAGAAAAAGTGGAGGTGACAACGTGTATCTGCAATGAATTATATGAGTTTCATGTAAAGTGTGATTCAGCTACTTTTAGCATATCAGTATAAACTGGTGCAAGTGTGGGGAGAAATAGACTAATATTTCTTCTACATCATCTTCAGCACCATCAGCTGTTGTGGAAAAACAATAAAAAGGGGAAATGATCCCCCAGTAAAATTATTTCTGATTTTACAATGTCCCTTTTGTGCAAAAAATATGATCCTGAACACAGAATTTTCATGTCAACTTTCAGCCCAGAGCAAAGATTTATTGATGAGTTATAAGCCCCTGAAAATAGGGAATTATAATGTAAATCCTGAGAAGATCCTTAGCTATAGTGGTACAAATGACAATAGTATAATAAGTAGCTTACCACATATTGTTATGTTAATAAATATCTACAAGATAAAACATACTATTTTAATATTCTAAATGCATATAATCACTATGTTAATATATTACAATACACTTTCCTGAAATACAGCAATGCACACACAAATCTGAGGCAATATGCTGTTAGAATGTCCCAGCTAACTAGAAATAAGTAAAATGCATAGGTGATATCAGTATAAATGCATAGATACATCAGCTCCCTCCTTTTACCTTTTGATCTTGTTTTTATTAAAACTTTGCTGAGTGTTTGAGTTTTTTACTTTTACATACAATAGAGAAATAATCTGAATACTAAAATAACTTACAATGTCTTCCAGAATTGTTACCTGGTATCCGATTATATCAAAATATAAAATAAAATTTATATAGTCTTGTGGGTACTGTTGATAAACAATCAAATACAAAATAATTACTTCAAGACATTTTACAATTTTGGTCTAACAAAATCAAGAAGATATTTTGGAGGTTCCTATGGAACAGGTGAAAACTCAGATCTTCATAATCTAAATTAAGGTTTCCTAATGCTGTGATGTGAAGTAGAGAAAGAAATTGAAGTTGTAAAATAGTTTATTTCTAAATGTTTTAAGACTCCTCAGAATGAAAGCTAACCTATGGTTTTAATCTGACCATTCATTTTTCTTGCCTAAGGACAAGTCCTCATGGCCATGAATATAACACTAGCAACAGAAACTCAGGACTTTAATTTCTTATCTCAAGGGAATAGCTTATTTCTCTACTTCAGCTTTATCATCCTAAAAAATCTTGTTTATTTAGGAAATGCTGGTACTTATTAGATAGATTAATGTTTCACAGTGATGATGCACATTAAGTGTATTTAAAGCTTCTGAAAGCATATACTTCTAAAACTCTTTTAACAAAGTAATTAAGTTATTTGGAGTCTATAAAGCTGTTGAAGACCATTTGCTGTACTGAGGTTTTTGACTGCCTTGTTTAAAGTGAAAGTTTCCAATGTATGTCATGATACATCATACCAATACATGTGCAAAACATGTACAGTATTTTTACATTTCAGCTTAGTCAGTGAAAAAGTAGACTATGGAGTCTCCTAATGTGCTCTTCACACGAAGAACCTCATTTTAAATCTGCCAGCAGTCAAAAGTCCGATAGCCTAAGCTATCTTTATATCTTTTTGCAGTCCTCAATCTTGTCATCCTCAGCAAAGAATCCAGACACTGAATCATGGGAACTTAAAAGCCCCACGTCCTCACTAAATCATGAGAGGAGACAAACTGAAAGACTGTCATTGGAAAAGTGGGGGTTCCACATCTCTCATTTTACCTTTTCTCAATACAGCCTAAAATGTCTGTGTCCTTGGTAGCTAAACTGTATGTGATTTTTAACTATTCTATTAACAAATTCCCATTCACTAGTATCTTGCTCTCATTCAGTTGACAAACATTTATCATGCAGTCTCTTTCTCTCCCTTCACTGTATTAATTTTATGGGCAGTGTGACCTTCCTAAAACAGAAAGTCAGAATAGGAAGCAGTAAAGAAAAAGCACTAATCCCAAAGCTGGGCTGCTAGACTTCTGCCTGGAAAATCCTGTGCAGAAATATTAGTATATGGTCTGTGAAACCAGGGAACCAGATGCACCCCTTAGAAAAAGTGAATAGATACATTTATTCTGAAGTGATATTTTGTTAAATATATATGCAAAATGTTTAGATTATCTGTTAACACAAGAGAATTAATAATTGCACTGAGATACAGTTTTGCTGCATACTGCTATGTTTCCTACCCATATCCTCTTATTCTGTATATTGTCTGAATATGGTATCAGATTTTTCGCCAGATACCTCCAGAGAGACCTGTGACATTAGAGCCTTCTCCATCCAAATAAACTTCCTACAGCTTTACCTACACCTCAGTTCAGCCAGATAGTTCTATGAGTGTGGAAATTAACATAACTGCCAAGTTATAGGGCAAGCGTAAAGTCTTGCACCTGCGAAAAACATAATCCAGAAGTGCAGCACAGACTGGGACAACAAGCTCGATATGAGTGAACAGTGTGCTGCAGAGGCAAAGAAAGCCAACAGGGTGCTGGGTTGCATCAACAAGGGCATCACCAGCAGAGACAAAAAAGTCATTATCCCATTCTACTCAGCATTTGTCAGGCCCCACCTGGAATACTGTGTTCAGTTTTGGTCCCGCTGTGCAAAAAGCTGTGGACAGGTTGGACAGGGTCTAGAGAAGGGCCACAAAGATGATCAAAGGACTGGGAAACCTGTCATATGGAGAAAGACTGAGAGAACTGGGTTTGTTCAGCCTTGAGAAGAGAAGGCTTAAGGGGGAGACCTTATCACCATGTTCCAGTGTTTAAAGGGTCACCACAAAGAAGATGGAGACTCTCTTTTTATAAGGAGTCACATGGAAAAGATGAGGGGTAATGGGTACAAGTTACACCTGGGGAGATTCCAATAATCTGGGGAGACTGATAATTTAGGGCTAGTGGACAATAATGTTAGCATATGAACTTGCATTAACCCTATAGGGAAAGAGAGTTGCTCAGTTATAGGAATAGAGGACCATAAGTATAAATAACATGGGAAAGTCTGAAGGTGTCAAGAACCACAGAGTGTAAGGGCCAGTGCTGGAGGCACCGAGCTGACAGACATGGAGAGACTGTGTTATCTTTCATGTGGGGCAGGGAAGTTGTGAAATTTGTAAAAGGGCATATATGTGTAATTGAAGTGTTTTAGTATCCAAGCCCATTTTATTCTCTGTCATTTGGTCTTGCATGGCTGAAGAGAGTCAGCATGGTTTAACAAGTGCTTACTTGTTTGGTTATATCACCGGTCCTTTTGATTTTTTTTCCCAACATGTTTCTCTGTAGCTGATTTATTCTTCATGCTGAATATTCTTTTTAATAGTGTAAATATTTCAGTGCTGTCTTTGACAAGCAAGCAGATGTTTTTATTGTCATGAAGGAATGTGTCTGGATGAAAGGAGAGGAATATCTTCTCTGCTTCTCCTTAGGCCTTTAAGGGCTAAACAGACAAAATATTCTTATCAATTTAGTGAACAGGTAAATAATTTCGACATTTCTGGAAAGCATAAAAAATAATACTTGAAGGCATGTTTTACTCCATCCACCTGTGATGTTTGAAATAGTAGAAACGTACAGATTTCAAAGAATTCAACATAGCAGAATTAAAAGCTATATCTTCAGCAGAGTAATGAAACAGTTTGTGCCTTTGGGGAGATTTGAAGATCTTAGAGTGAGATTTTAGCATGTTTTCCTCACTGAATATGTGTCTTTATTGTCCTGTCCAGCATCACTGTATTATCTGGGTAACAGAGAAGTGACCACAGAGTTTTTCTCCTTCAGGCACCGCAAAGTGGTCAAAATGGAAATGTCAGTAGTTGATGAAGTTTTGTTTGACAGTGTGTACAAACTCATTGACTCGATATCCTGGCACAGTTCTCAATTGAATTTTTAATAGGCACATGCCCATATTAACTACCTATATGCACAAACAACAGCCTCATTGGTTGATTTTGCAGACATGTAAAGATAAAATGTTTGGAAATCTTTCTCCATATCTTACATAAGACACACTGTTGCTTCAGGAGGGACTCCTATTCTGCCTTTGTCTTTCTGTAAAGAGTCAGTGACAATAAATAAGAGTTTCACTTTGGTACCAGTCAATTTTATACTTTCCCATAAGCATTAAATTAATTTGAAAGTGTACTGTGCTATTATAGAACCACAAAGATTATTTTTATTATAGTATTTTAAATCTTCATTCAAACATACTAATTGAAAGCCTTTCACGAACACCGTATTTTTCACTGAAAATTGTTCAGAAAGAATGTGTTGTCTCCTACTCCTTTTGCTATGCATAAAATGCATTTAAAAGAAAGTAATTCCTGAGAATTTAAGCCCATAGAAAAAAAACCTGATTTGAAACTGATCTGAACCTGATCTGAAGAAAAATATATGATTGTTATATTCAATTTTCATGCATGGACATTTCCTTTCCCCATAAATCATGTTGCATTTTCTGTTTTAGATGTAAAAATACTGTATACATGGATATTCCACATTTTTAAAAGCATAATTCCTACTTTACTAATTGTCATGGTTTGACTTCAGCCAGCAACTAAGCACCACCCAGCTACTCGTTCACTCCCCCGTGGTGGGATGGGGAAGAGCAAAAGTGAGAAAACTCGTGGGTTGAGATAGAAGCTGTTTAATAAGTAAAGCAAAAGCTGCACAGCTTTTATTGCTGAGCATGACACCATATGGTATGGAATATCCCTTTGGTCAGTTGGGGTCAGCTGTCCCGGCTGTGTTCCCTCCCAACTTCTTGAGCAACCCCAGCCTCCTCGCTGGTGAGGTGGAGTGAGAAGCAGAAAAGGCCTTGACTCTGTGTAAGCACTGCTCAGCAGTACTGAAAACATCCCTGTGTTATCAACACTGTTTTCATCACAAATCCAAACCATAACCCCATACTAGATACTATGAAGAAAATTAACTCTATCCCAGCCAAAACCAGCACACTAATGTAGTTGTTTGTCCATGGTACAAACATTTTTAGAAAAAATAATATTTTAAAATAGAACTGCTACAACAGGCCTATAATCAGCCAGTCAATAAATACGCGTCTTACATTTCCTTGCTATTGCAGTAAGAAAGAGAAATAAAGGACAAAGCCAACCACAATCAATAGCTAATTTCACTAAGAAGAATAGACAGTAGTCTGGTATCTGTATGTCTATGTGGTGTGCTCACTTTGGATGAATCATCACATAGAAAGTTATATATTGGCTGAACAGAGTAAGTTAGTGAAAAGAGAAGTATGGGAGAATGTAATTTAATTTTGAACTTAGAGTACATGATGAAATGTGTAAATAACACAACTTATTCAGAGAAACTAAAAAATACAGCCAAATAATACAGGGTCTCAAAAAAAGTTTCAAAAATGTTTGTGGTACAAAGACAGTTGCAAGATATGAACAAAAAAAGAAGCTGAGGGCTGCCATTTCTTGCTTTCAGTGGGTTATGATGTAACAAATTTATGTAATTAACTATTTGTACATTCAGTTGAACAACAATGCTAACAGGAGAATTTTCTAAATATAAACATTGTTTTAATATAGTTCTTGGGTTTTGTTATTTAGATTTCATAAAACAGCACATTTATGTTATGGTACTATAACTTCAAACTCTTTATAGTATCCTGCCGATCTTACGAGAGCAATAAATACAGATGTCCTCATTTTATTAAGATAGAAGTACCTTATTTTACTAATGTACATTCTTGAGTTATTTACATTTACAGCATAAAGATAACTGTGTTAAAGATGCATACAGCTAAAGATCAAAAATTCGGCAGCATTCCAAACCTAGTGATTGATTCTCTCACAAAATCAGTTTTACAATGAATATAAATTGGTGAAAACACAAAGAAGTAAGCCAACAGAAGGTCTCAAATGCAGGTGAAATTAAAAATAAATATTAAGGTTTCAAAAAGTCCATTTTCTCATTCTCACTTTGAAATAGATCCATTGGAAATAGAGATAACAATTGCAGTTTTCAATCCAATATCTCTGCTCAGAGGTTTTTTTGATCCTAAATTTTACTCTTTCAAGGCTAAAAACACATTGAAAAGTTGTACTTCAGCTAAAATTAAGCAAGCTGATTTGTTTATTTATCATATGTCTGAGCCACAACATTATCCTCTCTGATGTAGGTAATTACAAAAATTAAGTTAAATTGATTTTCATGCCCAGAGGGCTAACGTTCAGAAAGGCAAATCCACAAACAGAACCCAAGTTCTGGACAAGGTCTAAAAGGAAAGAGTTAATGAAAATATTCCCGGGAAACCAAGACAAAAAGCAAAGAGGCAGTTTTGGCATTCTTGCTAGCCCCATCTCTCTAACACTTATCACATACTGAGCTTGGAGTGAAAGGCATGTAAAGCAGCTCGATGCACTAAAGCTCAGGTCACAGTGCTGAGCACACGTTCAGATATCCTGCAGACACAGGCCACTTATATACCACAGAATTAAATATGCCTGAGAATACTGAAGGCACAGAGATCATTCACAGATGGCAGCATCTACACTAAGAAATTGCCAAGACTGGGTAGCTAAAGGCAAACTGTCCACTGGGTATTCTCCTGAGCTGCTTTGACTGACAGAACATGCCAGGGAGTTGTTGGGGGACATCAATAGTTGAAACAGACCAAGAGTTTTTTAGGGAGTGTGTTGAGAGTTGTCTAGCAAGGACAATAATGTTCCCATGCCCCAAGGGATCCCAAAGCATACTAGAACTGACTAGTATAGATGCATACAGGCAGACTGCCATGGACAGTATTACACAGACACAGAAGCTTGAAGTCTTTAACTGTAAGACCAGTCATGAACTTCTAAAAGTGCTTCTTAGCTCTAATTTAGAGCAGGCTGTCACTACACAAAATATTTAATGACAGTGAAGCTTAAAATTTTTTACTCTGAGGGTGACTGAGCACTGGAACTGCTTGTGCAGAGAGACTGTGGAGTCTCCATCCTTTGAGATGTTCAAAATCCATTTGGACACAGTCCTGGAAAACTGGCTCTAGGTGGCTCTGCTTAAGCAGATGGATGGACCAGGTGACCTCTAGATGCCTCTCTCAGCCTCAGCCATTCTGTGATTCTGTAAAATGTTCTCACTTCCATGTCATAGCAGTCTACCCTTCCTGTTGTGTCAGCTCAACTGCTTGTGAGCTTTTGCTCTGAACTCACCATAAAACACCCAGATTTCAAACAAAAGAACAGGTTTTATTTCACTTGTATTGCAGGGTTGCTTGTAATCCAGATCAATACACACTAGTGTGAACTAGATCATGGGAATGACTGGAGTTCAAACAGTCCTGCAATACAAATGAGCAACAAGCCATAGGGCAGGACTGGGATTGAATGGCAAGGAATGGCAAGGCAGAAATGCTGTAAACTTCAGTTATTGCCAAAGCTTCTGCATCATGAAACTTGGCCCTTATGAGCTTTTGAGTCCATCTCATGCAACAGAAGATATTAACTTAAAATGCTTCCTTCTTTTTACCCTCATCTGGTCCAGTTTCTTTGAAACAGACTAGGAGCACTTGCACAACCATGTACAGCTGATGATAAGCACTTCGAGAAGCAGTGTTGTCTGAGTAATTTTCAACTGCCTCATTTGAAGCAGAGTACCTCACTGTAACAATGAGGATATCTGAAACATATGCTGGCACATTAAAAGTGAATGTAAATTAATTTCATGAAAACTCATGTTTGAACAGGGAGACAGATACTGTTGGCCAGTAGGAAATGCTGAACAATACTTGTCTTTCAGGTTTGGAATCAGAGTCCAGAATTTGGTCTCCTCTATATACACTGAGCAAGATTCAGTGTTTTAAAAGGCCAGGAAAACTGTCTATTTTTGTGTAGACACTCAAAACACACAGGAAAAGTACAATGTTCTAGGTCTTCCATAGATGAAGGAAATTTAATCTGTTACTTTTCATCTTCCAGGAGTGTCTGACTATAACCAGGCTATCATCTCTAAGGATATCCTGTATAACCTCTACACTGGGACCTCTGGTCACGAGTCATGGGGTCCTATGCCAAGGAGCAGAGTGAGATGTAGTCTGATGGGGTACTTGGAAGGAAAGGGGAAGATGGAGTTAACATTCCTCTCAGGACGGAATTCAGGTTTCTGCTTGGTTATTTCAGCTTGTTGCTTGGTTATATCAAAATGAGGTTTCTTCCTTGTAACAGAACAGTTGTTGGTTGTTTTTATTAGACATATAGTGCCATGCATTTTATGCTGTTACAATTGAAAATATTTTTATTGTAGGCATCCATCTTTTTTTTTTTTTTTTTTTTTTCTGGATACAGCATTCCCTCTATTGACAATGTCTTCTCAATATCATTGTTATTAGTAAATTTTGTACTTCTACTTATTTTTCCAAGGTTGCAAATGGAAATAGTAACTGACATTGTTCACAAGACTAATACTAGAAACTTCCACTGGCAGTATCCCTCTAGCTTGCTCTGTCTGTGTCTACTCTTTAGCCAGTACCTGATCACTTTACCATTCCTCCATTACTATTTATTGCTAAACTAATAGTTTTCCAAGTGATATCATTTCAAATGGTTTACTGATGTGTAAGCATATAAATTTCAGTAGAATTGCTATCTAATAGACTTGCTATATGGTAAGTATAGTATGTAAACTTACTTTATTTCCTTTATCTCGAAAATGATCTAGTTTAATATTAAAAGATATGAGCTTTATCTCACACCATTTCCTTTTGGCAAACCCCATTTGCATTTATAATTTGGAGTTTTGTGTATAGGTCAAATCAGTAGTTAATCTTACTATCTGTGCAAAGGAAAGATGTGATGGCATTAGAGTTGGCTAGACAGCAACTCAGTTCGAGCTAGAGAATTGGAACAGGAAAAACAGGCATAGAAAACAAAGGGAAGAAAGAGACTAATGGCTTTATTTTTTCAGTAATTCTATACTTGATAAATAACCTTTCTTACTGAGTAGATAATTGTAATCTTATAAGCATCTCGTGCTTCACATGCTGTTTGAAGGCAAAAAATGAAGAAAAATTAACAAGAAGACAAATGCTTCTTTCATAAGAATATATGTAAAAGAAAATATAACCATATAAGCTCATGAATTACTAAATTTATTCATAATTTTATGCTAGCTCAAAATAAAACTTTAAAATGGAATTTGGGTGAAAAATATATGGGCAAAGGAATAGCTTTGCAATTCCATTTGTGTAAGAAAACACTCATGAATGATATTTATGATTTTTTCAAGTGGAAATGGTTGCCTGCAGGAATTGAAATAGTGCTATTGAAGTCAATAGATAATTTTTCTACATGGTGAACAGATAAATATGTCAATGATGGTCAAAGACAGATCCTATAAGAAAAAATATTACTGGCACAAATCTCTGTTAACATTTTTCCATTGTTCTAATTTCTAATTTGATAATACCCATTTGCTTGTTTGGTTTATTTCTTTGCCTTTTTTCATCTTCACTAAGTAATCTTTGCTCATGATTCAGTTTTATGAAGTAACCTTTAATTGACAGTCATTTTCAATGGACTGAGAATGTACTTGCAGATTCATTGAATTACATTAGATTCACTCAACAGTTCAAGTGGTTTTGACAAACTAAATTAGACACCATAAGTGTGTGGATTTTTATCCTTTTTGTCGTAACTGCTTTTCCATGTCATTTCACAAAATATCTCTAACATTATGTATATATTTGCTAATTTAAAAAGTTATGAGATGATAAATAAAATCCTTATCTGTATAAAGGCAGCTTTGGACACGTGACAATGAGCAGGTTCTCAGAACCTCAAACTAAATCCTCAATCATACGTATATCAACTGACAAATCAAGTGCTATTTGTGGCTTTTAGAATACGAGACAAGGAACTGCAACATGAATAGGACATACTCTGGGACCTGCTTTTGCATCTTTAGATGAGATTCAAAAGAGAATATCTAATTAAGGTGCAGACTATGACACCTTTAAATTCTTCCCTGTTTTTCTGTAGGGTACATTCAAGAACATATTTGTTTATTTTTGGGCTTGAGTCATAAGAGTGCATACAAAAGTTGATTGCTGGGGCGGGGCGGGGGGGTGTGTGGTGTATGAACCCACAGAAGTCACTCAGAGTAAGACTACATAGTACCAATCTTCTTTGTTTCTCTCTCACTGCACAAGTCTGAACCAGGTTGTACTCCCTCCACACTTTTGTGACAGTATTCCTTACAGTCACACAACCCCGACTCCATACTCCTTCTTCTCATCCAATCCTCATGAATGACGAAGTTGGTCAACAGCTGTTACTTCTTCCCTTCTCCCTTCTTCATCATGCTCACATGCAGAATCTGACAAAATGAAGAATTGGCACAAAACGTAGAGGACATCTTCATATTTATGATTTTCATCCATACATGTGCAACAGACTTCATAACTGAACCCAAGTAAAAAGTATTAAAATTAGTATTTTTAGGAATGTGAACTGCATTTAAATTAGTATTTATTTGGATACTGAACAGCAAAACTTTCTTTTCTCAGAGATTCAAACTGAAAGCTCTTTCACAACTGGAAAGCCATGCGGGAAGCCATCCCAAACTGTGAGAGCTAACTTCACATTCCCTCCTGGTGGCAAGTCATATTTTGAGCCCCAACATATATGTAAAAAGCACACTTAGATACAAAGACTATCAATCACAGATGGCTAGATCCCGTATAAAGTCTTCCTGGAAAAGCTGTATCTTGTAAAAACTAATTAACTTTGAAGTTAGTCCCACTTTGTGGAAAATCTTGACTAGATTACCTTCAGAGATTCCTTCCATCTTAAATTATTATATTATTCTATGAATCATATACTGCCATTGAATTCAGTAGGTACTGGGTTGGACTGCTGTTTCTTGAAAAAGATGACATTTATTTAAAATTTTGTGTGTTAGATCCATTCAAAAATATTCTGGGAAAAATAATTTCTGAAAAATCTCATTTAGATCCATTCAAAAATATTCTGGGAAAAATAATTTCTGAAAAATCTCATCATGAGTTTGGTTTTATTTTTTAATTCAGAAGCAGGAAACAAACCTAGAAAAATAATTGTTTGTGAAAAATGTATTTGTTAAAAACTGAAAAAAAAAATCAAAACGCTTTGATATATACCATTCACCAAAATCTTTAAAACAATACAGACATTTTAATCTTTCCTTTTCCACTTTTCATAAAAAAATCAGACAACAACATTGACAATTTTTTTCTTAAAATAAATTTTTGATTAAAAGTCAGTTTTCCTTAAACTTATTTTTCAGTTACATAATTACTCTTGGTTAAAATAGTCAACTAGATAGTGTGGTTGTTTTTAGAAGGTACAATATTGGATATTAATCAGTTTTGTCATTTCACAGGAGAGCAATTTTCCTGTAGATACAACATTCTATACCAGCATAGCTGGTTATCTTCTGAAGTTAATAAAAATGCAAAGACTGTTAATGATCCAGATTTAAATAAGATAATATGATTACATACCATCAGGGTTATATAGCATGCTGTTCTCGTGTGCTGGTGACAGAACAAGTTATCTTCCTTCCTGATTTCAATATATTTCATTCTGAGAAAACAGTTTTGTACAATAAATATCACAACTTCCTGTCTTAGTTAATATTATATTATACGTTATTAGACTAATTACAAAAATGTAATAACTTAGACAAACTTTCTAGGGAACAGATTCTCATTATTGGCTCAGGGAAACCAATTCAAGTTGAACAACTGACAGTTGTAAGCTGCTGACAGAGATCTTCTAATTTAATCAAGAATCAAACTCTAATCAAACTATTTTTTAAGGTACAACTGTTGGCTCCTTCCTAGTTATTATATCTAAGTTTACAGTGACAGGAAAGCATGTCTCAAAAGCTGGAGTAGTCTATTATTCCTTGTGACTTCCTTCAAGAAACAGTTCCAGACAGGATCGCTTGTTATAATAAAATACTAGAAATAAAGGTAAAGAATGAAGCTTTCATGACAGAAGTTGATAGATTTGGTTTGCTGAATGCTGCAGATATGTGGACTTCAAAAGAGAACTAATAAGAGAAAGAATATTAAAGGATCCTGCTTCTGGGAAGAGACACTGTCACTCAGATTCAAGCACAGGCAATGTTACTTACCATTCCCAAAGCAGAAGTCCTGTATCAGGTGGCTTTGATACATGGAAGATGAGCCAAAAAGAACCGAAATAGTAACAGGAGCATTCTCATAATACAAAAATAGCGCACAAGTAGGGACAGGGAGAACAATATCTCTTCACAAGAGAGAACAGCAGAGCTGTAGAGGAAGGAGCACGATAACAAGCAACAGCTGGAAACTATGAACAGCAGAGAGGAGGATTGATGGAAGTATCATAAAATAGTTACTTTCCTAACAACATAGAGGCTGCCCAGAGAATCTAGAGATAACATTACTGTCATCAGTGTACATCACATGATGATTTCACATTCCAAGGGACAAAATATGCAGAAAGAAACATACAGTAGTATTCAATGTTGAACAGAACAGGCTATATCTTACATTTAAAAGTAACATGGGGCAACTGCTGCAGTATTACCAGAAAAATAGAGTAGGAGAAAAACCCTCAAAAACTAATTCAGGACAATCTTTATTCAAAGCAAGACAGCTGTGAAGATCAGGTAAAATACTACATGGGCTTAGAGAAACCATGTTAGACATTTTGTTTAACTCCAAATGTAAGTAGATTTTTTTTTCAGATAATTTTATTAAGAAACAAGGATTGATGGTATATCCTTAGGTTCCAGCCATTCTGAAGAAGCCTGGTTCACCTCCATGATAAAAGATGACTTGGCAGAGGCTGTTTAAACAATCCACATGAGGAGGAGAGCTGCTTAGGCTAAGTACAAAAAAGACTTAATCAGCAACTCCAGGTGCGCTCTGATATCTGCATCTGGGAAATGAAAAAAATCAAAGAGGCTGATAATATGGAATTAGATATCACTTAGTGGAGTGGGAGCAGATTTAGCAAGAGTGCTAAGAAAGCAACACTCTTCACCCTCTCCTGTCCAAGTCACACCTCATGGGACAAGGGCTGACATGGAGCTGCACAGCTCCTGCATACACATGCAGGCTGCTTTATGGCAATGGCAAAATGCCTTCTATTTTATATTTACAGAACAATACTTACTCATGGGCAAAGACATATGCTTTCCACAGCTAATTAAACAGTAATTCTTGTATCAGACATCATAGTATTCTCAAGACAAGAAGTGTCAGCAGGCCTTGGAAAGCTCCCTTTTGTAACAATCCAAACCAAGTTTGGAAGATACTGCTCCAATAAAGAAATATTGTTAAAGGTTAAATAGGTCTCATCATTACATTATTGACTTTTTTTCTAATGCAGTCTGAGGTGCAGAGACTGTAATGGATTATTGGATGCAACTTCTTAATTTTTCCAAAAGACTGCAATTACCATATGAGTAGGGAAGGAGCAGGTAACCTAGGAAGTATGTATGTAATCAAAGATTTAGCAAGAGCCAAGCAAAAGTACAATAACATCTGTCTTATTTTAGTGTTAATACATTTGTGACATCCAAAAATCCATTAAAATAGACATTTATTTGGGAAAGTGTTACTTATATAACACCTGCATAATAAAAACCTGAAGTAATATCCCAATGATTGTAACATAGGGATGCTGAGGAATTCACAAGAGAATAAATGGGAGAATTGGTAGCCCTGCCTGACAGTGTTAAATGCACTCTCTACCTACATTAGCAACAGATACATCTCTTCACAGTTTTAGAGCAATGCTTACACACAACAACCATCAGTAAGCTAAGAACCTCTCTCCTTTTCATTCATGGTGTTTCACAGGCAATCACTATACTCTTACTGCATTGATAAGGACTCACAGCCACTCAGGACTCACATCCTAGCAATGACAAAATGCTAAAACTACATCTAAGCCAGCCATTTCTCAGAGGTCCTCTGTGACATTGAATTCTTCTCCCTTTATCCAATAACTGAGTAATCCAATAGCTCCTTTTCACCTGAGATGCATTCAAATCCCTCATTGGTCACATAAATCTGAGCTGATATTTCTACCCACCCAAAAGAAAACAGTATGGATATATGCCTTCCTTGCCCTGTGGAAAATATTTCTCCTTGAATGAATTCTTAAAACATAGTCAGACAAGAGATTGACTCTAGGTTTTAGAGCTTAGACAGGAGAAAGAAGTATTTCTGTCTCTGATAAAAGGTTTGTTGTACAAGTGAAATAGATTTAAGAAATCTGAGAGGTGGACCCAAAGAGACTCTCATGGTTAAATCATTCTCCTGAAAAAGACGCATTCAGATGCTCTCAAGGTGAGGGGAAGGGTGAAAAAGAACTGGACTTATATCATCTGCATCCATAGTGAGTGCTCTCACCAGTCTTTTTGGCTATGGTGTATACAGAACATAGTCCGCTCAGCATGCAGCAAATAATTACCGGGTCAGACTGTGCAGAAAAGCTAAAAGAGGTCCCTAGATTATGACTCCTGGTGGGTACCAGTATAAGAGAAACATCAATCTACTCTCTACTATCAAGAATTGATTTGTTTTGGAAATTTTACTGCAGAAATAGACTTTCAGCACCTCAGGAAACATGGTAACATTAACTTATAGGGTGGTTATGTGCTCAAGATCTAAATTTGAGACTAGTCTGACAGAGAAGTTAGAAGACCCCCAATTATTTGTAGATGTAGCTCTTGGCATACTGAACTGGATTTTTCTACATATGTAAATACATAAATAAATAAAAAAATAAAAGTCCACAAGCCGTCAGGTGTCACCATTTCACTAATAAGTAGGTGACCTTCTTCTACAGATGTAAATGGCCGAAATGCAACAGCAGCAATTTTCTTTCAAAAACTGTGCACCACCCCAGTCAGAGTAACAGACACTGTATGAAAAGCTTCAATTAAATAGTTGCTAATGGAAGCTGAAAGAACAGTGGGATTCAAGCTCCATACTGAATGAAAGCAACGATTTCAGTATTAGCCAACTATTAATGAAACTACCAGCAGCTGAGATGTATTCAGCTAAAGGAAAACAATAACAAAATAACACAAGCAAACATGCAAAACCAAAAATACACTCACCTTTGCTGTAAAGGTTTGCATCAAAGGGAGTAAATTTCTGACAGACCTGCTGCCACATGGGTTGGATTGCAGTTACCTATATGCAGTTGATTGCATGCCTATGGAAAGACAGTGCATTTTATTACAGCACCATGTCCTAAAATAAATTCTTTCAGAAAAATAGAATCTAGCAACTTGTTTAGTAGTCTACTCTGAGCAGGTAAATTCAGGCTCTTGTAGAGAACTGTGATGTATTTAACATGAAGAACAACTACTGTACAGCATAACCTGACAATGTCTGTTTGTTTGTTTGTTTTCTGGATTGAAATAGATACATTTGTTGTGGCTGATAATTTCTCTTGATACATAATTTCCAGTGTTTACAGAAACTGCAGATATTCAGGCCATATAAAAATGGAAATTTATATTTGTAACACATATTATTTTTCCTGATTTAATTTCTCCTGCTGGTTTTCAGTGTACAGATAAGGGTCACCATTTTTGCACAGAACTTTGACTATAACTATCGTGTTAACTGAAGGGCTGCATTAATAACATAATAGTGGGGATACACAGTGAGAAACAAAGACCTTAAGAAGACTTATAAACTCAGTTTGTGTAGTTCCTGTAAGATCTTGTTCCTGTAAGATCAAGTGCCCTGCTGGATCTCCTCTTTGTGAACAGAGAAGGACTGGTGGATGATGTGGCGGTTGGAGGCTGACTAGGGCACAGCGATCATGAAATAACAGAGTTCTTTATTCATAGAGAGGCCAGGAGAGGGGGCAGCAGAACTGACATCCTGGACTTCCAAAGGGCTGACTTTGTCTTGTTTAGGCATCTGCTTGACAGGATCCCTTGGGAGATGGTCTTGAAGGGTATAGGGGTCCAGGAAGGCTGGACACTCTTTAATAAGAAAGTCTTAATGGCTCAGGAGAAGGCGGTCCCCAGGTGCTGTAAGAGAAGCTGGTGACAGAGAAAACCACCCTTGCTAAGCAGGGAGCTTTGGCTGCAACTCAGGGAGAAAAGCAGAGTTTACAGCTTTTGGAAGAAGGGGCTAGCCACTCACAATGATTACAAAGATGCTGTGAGGCTATGCAGGGCGGAAATCAGGAGGTCTAAAGCCCAGCTAGAAATTAATCTGGCTTCAGCAATCAAGGACAACAAGAAATGTTTCTATAAGTATGTCAGCAGCAAAAGAAAGACCAGGGAGAGCCTCCATCCCCTGCTAGACTCAGGAGGAAACATGGTAACAAGTGATGAGGAAAAGGCTGAGGTGCTCAATGCCTTCTTTGCCTCAGTCTTTAATAACAAGACTAGTTGTATTGAGGGAATCCAGCCTCCTCAGCCAGAAGACAGATAAGGGAGAATGACCCCCCCCCCCCGCATTCCAGGAGGAGGTAGTCAGTGACCTACTGCATCACATAGACATACACAGTCTATGGGACCGGATGGGATACACCCGAGGGTGCTGAAGGAGCTGGCTGGGGTGCTCGCCAAGCCGCTTTCCATCGTTTACCAGCAGTCCTGGATGACCGGGGAGGTCCTGACAGATTGGAAATTGGCCAGTGTGATGCCCATATATAAGAAGGGTCAGAAGGATGATCCGGGAAATTACAGGCCTGTCAGCTTGACTTCGGTGCCCGGGAAGCTGATGGAGCAGCTCATCCTGAGTACCATCATAAAATACATGTGGGACAACCAGATGATCAGGCCCAGTCAGCATGGGTTTATGAAAGGCAGGTCCTGCTTGACAAACCTGATCTCCTTCTATGACAGGGCGACCTGCTTATTGGATGAGGGAAAGGCTGTGGATGTTGTTTACCTTGACTTTAGTAAGGCCTTTGACAGCGTTTCCCACAGCATTCTCCTGGCAAAACTGGCTGCTCGTGGCTTGGATGGGCACACGCTTCACTGGGTAAAAAACTGTCTGGATGGCCGGGCCCAAAGAGTTGTGGTGAATGGAGTTAAATCCGGTTGGCGGCCAGTCACGAGTGGTGTTCCCCAGGGCTCGGTTTTGGGGCCACTCCTGTTTAACATCTTTATTGACGATCTAGACGAAGGGATAGAGTGCACCCTCAGTAAGTTTGCAGATGACACCAAGTTGGGTGGGAGTGTTGATCTGCTCGAGGGCAGGGAGGCTCTGCAGAGAGATCTGGACAGGCTGGAGCGATGGGCTAAGGCCAACTGTAGGAGTTTCAATAAGGCCAAATGCCGGGTGCTGCACTTGGGCCACAACAACCCCCAGCAGCGCTACAGGCTTGGGGAGGAGTGGCTGGAGAGCTGCCAGTCAGAGAGGGACCTGGGGGTGTTGATTGACAGCCGGCTGAACATGAGCCAGCAATGTGCCCAGGTGGCCAAGAAGACCAATGGCATCCTGGCTTGCATCAGAAATAGCGTGGCCATCAGAGACAGGGAAGTGATCTTACCCCTGTACTCGGCACTGGTGAGGCCACACCTCAATTACTGTGTTCAGTTTTGGGCCCCTCACTACAAAAAGGACATTGAATTACTCGAGCGTGTCCAGAGAAGGGCAACGAAGCTGGTGAAGGGTCTGGAGGACAGGTCTTACGAGGAGCGGCTGAGGGAACTGGGGTTGTTTAGTCTGGAGAAGATGAGGCTGAGGGGAGACCTCATCACCCTCTACAACTACCTGAAAGGAGGTTGCAGAGAGATGGGGATGAGTCTCTTTAATCAAGTAATAAGCAATAGGACAAGAGGTAATGGACTCAAGTTGCACCAGGGAAGGTTTAGACTGGATATTAGGAAGCATTTCTTTACAGAACGGGTTGTTAGGCGTTGGAATGGGCTGCCCAGGGCAGTGGTGGAGTCCGTATCCCTGGAGGTGTTTAAGAGTCGGGTCGACATAGCTCTGAGGGATATGGTGTAGTTGAGAACTGTCAGTGTTACATTAATGGTTGAACTAGATGCTCTTCAAGGTCTTTTCCAGCCTAGATGATTCTGTGATTCTGTGATCTTCTCGATGTTCCAGAAGAAAACTTTTATCAGAAGACAATACAGAACTTATTTATCAGAGTCATCAATTTAATATAACTTTAAGTAGCTCAACCTTCAAAGAAGTTCAGTGCAAGAGACACCAAATTTCTGGAACGATTCTGAAATCAGCAGGACCCAGTTTACACAAGTATCAATTTTAAGGCTAAAAAATCACTTCTCCAATTAAACTGAATTGTTACACTACAATGAAAGGCACCAGATCTAAAATCAACTTCTAAACAGGTCACAGACAAAAGCTCTTGTATGCAGTCACTCATACTACTGAATTCTTAGCATGGTCCCTAAAACAGCTTTGACCTGTGCCAACCAGGACAATCCTACACAGTGTCTAGGCAGCATTCATGGAACAGTCTGGGCAATGGACTGTTCCCAGCAGGTTGGATGCATGAAGCTTCTGAGCGAAGGGAGGAAATTATGTGCAACTTCCCACCACAGATTGGTTCTTGGCTCATTTTAGTTGCATACAAATGCAGCTGCTACTAGTAAATAGTGTTGGAAAAATCACTACTTTTATCAGGAAACATTCTTCCAAACTTAAACATGCACAGGAAGACCATCAGTTCTCCACAGAAAGCCTTGTGTCAGACCCTCATTTAGCACAAATGAGGAGAGTTCTACTGAATTTGAATTAAGTCAGTAGTACTATGCTGATTTGCATGTGCTAGGGATATGGCCCTCTGCTTCATAGTACAAAATCATCTTCACTTAAGGTCTCGGTTTAAACAGTTCTGAGAGATTTCATTTGTCTGGAAAAATCTCTTCTGAACTGTGGTGGGTTTGTTGGTCTTTGTCCCTAGATAAAAAGGGATTACAGCTTTAAAGGCAGAGAGAAGTGGAGCTAAGTTAAAACTATAAAGCACTTCATCTATTTGTTCCTACAGAGGATCACTAAATGCAGTAAATCAGATGCTATTAAAATCTTGGGGGAACTGGTTCAGAGAATTTCACTGACAGAAGCATGATGCCTGTTTCTTTCACAGAATAATATAAGAAACAAAGGAAATGATGCAGGCCAGAGCTTTGAATGGAAGAACACAATTTCAGTTTGGTAATAAATGCAAAATATTTAAGAGTAATTACTTTCCTCTATAATTTTAGAAATCTGTGATTTAAAATAGTTTTTACCTCTTTTTGGCAGCTAATGACAGGAGAGGTAGAGCAATGAGCCCTTTCATGGCGTTTCAGATCCAATGTCCAGTCATCAGCTGCCAGGAAATTCATGACTTCAAAATTATTTTATTGTTTCATTAATCTTAAATCTTTCTGACATCCTAAATATATTAGAAAACTGGTGCATCTGAGCCCTCTATATATTGACTATTGCTTCTGTATATCTATTACATAGTCCATGGCTGCTCTATAGTTTCTCCTTTTTTCATTGTCTCTTATTTTTCCTTTTTCAAAATGAGACTTACCTCATCTGTAAATTTTCAATTGCAGTCTGTTGCTTTCTATCCAAACCTACATTATTCCAAATGCAGATTGATCCTCTGTGAAAGAAGACTTTGGAAAGAAAATTAAATTTCAAAGCTGACCCTCAGGAAAAGGGAATCTGGGCTAAGAAGAGGAAGTGTTTTCTCATGTGCTGATAACACACAAATTCCCTGTGCATCTCTGTACACATAAATGGAATAGCAGAATGCATGAGTGTTGAAAAGAACATGAGTGAAATTTACTAGTTTTGCACTGAAAAGTATCTCAAGTGATAAATTCACCTGGGCTTCAAGTGGGATCTGCTTAAGACAAGGTGGGACTGCAATAGCAGGGCTATCATGACTTGATAAATCTTTCTGTTGGAGCATCACAATTCAGGTAATTCTCATTTGGACAGCATGACTAGGGACTGACTTTAGAAGTTTATGGTTACAGTGCTCAGGAAAAAGGAGGATTCAAAAGTCCATCTAATTGAATAGCTAGAATTTGCAATTAACAACTGCAGCACCCCCAGGTGGAAGGAAGGAAGGATAAAGCTGGCAAATCTCTAAAAAATTGCCTTACAAGTTGCTGCAAGATCATAATTTTATTTTATTGCTTCATTTAAAAAAAAATGCAACTATACTTTGGGCGTAGGAAAATTGATTCTCACTCAGATCTCTTTGGGAGAGAGATTGCTGACATTTACTGGCATTCCCTAAACACAGATAACAGAGCTACATCTCCTAGGAAGTGCTCCATTTGCAATACCTTCTACAGATCTGCTTCACAACATGCAGGGCTAGTATTTTCCCCATTTCATCAAGCATTCATCTACACACTTTCTAGACTGGTTAGTCAGATCCTGTTTGAACTTGCTTTTGCTAACTGTATTAGGAAAATACACCCTAACACTATCCATAACCAGTGAGTCCCCCTCCATTGTTAGTCAAAGAACTTATCTCAACTATATTAAAGCACTACCAAAAAAAAATCCTGCAGTCACATACTTACCAACAGGAATATATTCAAAGTGGAGAATAAGAGCCAATTCTTGTCTCAGTTATTGATCTCAGTTTGATTCCTCTAAGGTCAGTTTATCCTGGAATATCTGGGAAGAGAATTGGTCCTCAAACTAGTTTTTAACAAATAAGAAAACTGGCATAAAAAACTTAGCAAACAAGTCTTCTCTTCTGAATTATGCAAATACACTCTTTAGGTTATTTCAGAACCTTAATCTAAACCTTCAAGTAGTATTTAACCCACAGCTAGTGAAGAGGCCTTTGGTAACCTCCAGATCATGCCACATATTTCCAGTGAACCACTTTGGAAGCTTAATTCCCAGAAAGGAAAGCATTGACTACCTGGGAACTAATTGAGGCAACTAAACCCATTTAGGCCCTTCACTTATAAAGGTTATTAAACTAACAAAGAAGAGAAACAAAGAGGATTTTGTTGGCCAAAAAGTAAGTCACAGAGCAGAGCTCTGGGTAAACATAGCAGCAACTTGCAATACCTTAGAGTTTTTATTTTGGGGGAGAATTTCTTTTTGTCACACTAGAAGGAAGAAAAAAGGCTAGAGACATTAACATGTTTAGTGTCAAGCTGGATAAATCCAAAATCCTTGCAATAAATCCCTAACTGCAAAATGAGTTCAAGCCTGAGCCTTGAGTGAATTTTCTTCTTGTTCTGCTTCTGGCTTTCTTAAAATGACAAAAAAAAGCTGTGAAATCCAGATAAAGAGAAATAGGATAATAGCAGAATGAATACACAAAAAGCTTAAAAAAGGATCTTAAAAAAGTATAGTGTTACTTGGCTAAGCAGTGGCATTTTTCCTGACAATTTAATAATGTATTTACCAAGACCAAGTTCAAACCTGCTTTGCACCCTAGGTAATAGAGAGCATTTAGGTTGTATGACTTTCCAAATAGGCTATGGGATGACCATATAAGCCAGTAGAAAGGACATAAGGGGATCAGCATGAAGGCTAAAATTGGGTATATACTGACTTTTAGTAGCATACTTATCTATGGCATCTTATTTAAATTGGTTGTTCTCCATACTGATTCACTGAGGAAGTTTTAGTCAATGGGAAATATCTGTTTCTCTGTCATTTTCCATCTCCTGGTCTCCAGAAGAACAGTGTCTGATCAGACTTGCACAGACTGCACTGAGGGAACAGGCTCGCTCCTCAGCACGTGATGTAGCTGGTACCTCCATCTGCTTTGCCACAGGACTGGAAGATGTCAGTATGGGGAATGAAGATTTGGAACTGTTTTCCTCGCCTTCTGAATTGCTCAGGAAGCATTCAGAGCCAAGCACATTTGACAGATGACTGTTTTGCTCAGGTCTAATATCAGTGATCAGTATGGTGTAATATGTGTCTCTGCACAGACCATCCACCGACCAGCTGATTTAAGATGCTCTTGCAGGTAGATCATCCCATATATACTTTCCTAGTCAAACAGAACCATGATTATAATAAACCATCAGCACCAGCATATTGCAGACTTTCTCATGGTGTAAATGTAAAATGCAAATTTATATTTACATTAAACTATTTTATTAAATTACATTAAATATTTATGCTAGTATTTAAACTTATAGAGAAAAAAATAATTATTGGAAGTTAACTGCAATTCTAGACTAAGATTTTATGCTCATAGAAACATGAAAGATATTCCCAAAGTAAAATGTGCTTTTTCTTTTAGTAATTACTGAATACTAAGTCTCACACAGAAAACATCCAGTCAAAACATCTTACTCCATAGCTCACTTAAAAATACGTACTCTGTGACTTTATTCCTTGGCAGTTTCTTAATATTCTTGTGTTCCTCAGAATTTATAAATTTCAGTAATTTTGTACAGTGGATGGATTTCTAAGTATCACAGAATCATAGAATCATCTAGGTTGGAAAAGACCTTGAAGATCATCTAGTCCAACCTTTAACCTAACACTGACAGTTCCCAACTACACCATATCCCTCAGAGCTATGTCGACCCGACTCTTAAACACCTCCAGGGATGGGGACTCCAACACCTCCCTGGGCAGCCCATTCCAACGCTTAACAACCCGTTCTGTAAAGAAATACTTCCTAATATCCAGTCTAAACCTTTCCTGGCTCAACTTGAGGCCATTACCTCTTGTCTATTGCTTATTACTTGATTAAAGAGACTCATCCCCAGCTCTCTGCAACCTCCTTTCAGGTAGTTGTAGAGGGCGATGAGGTCTCCCCTCAGCCTCCTCCTCTCCAGACTAAACAACCCCAGTTCCCTCAGCCGCTCCTCATACGACATGTGCTCCAGACCCTTCACCAGCTTCGTTGCCCTTCTCTGGACATGCTCGAGTAATTCAATGTCCTTTTTGTAGTGAAGGGCCCAAAACTGAACACAGTAATTGAGGTGCGGCCTCACCAGTGCCAAGTACAGGGGTAAGATCCCTTCCCTGTCCCTGCTGGCCACACTATTTCTGATACAAGCCAGGATACCATTGGCCTTCTTGGCCACCTGGGCACACTGCTGGCTCATGTTCAGCCGGCTGTCAATCAACACCCCCAGGTCCCTCTCTGACTGGCAGCTCTCCAGCCACTCCTCCCCAAGCCTGTAGCGCTGCTGGGGGTTGTTGTGGCCCAAGTGCAGCACCCGGCATTTGGCCTTATTGAAACTCCTACAGTTGGCCTTAGCCCATCGCTCCAGCCTGTCCAGATCTCTCTGCAGAGAGAGATCTGTCTATCCTAATAGTCTATCCTAATATACTTACATTTTGACTACATTTTCAGTCAACACTTTTTGTTAATAAAGTGAGGTTTTCCACTGTTACACTGAAAAAGTTCAATACAAAATGCATATATGCAGGCAGATATATTCATTTAGATGTTTGCATAACCGAACAGCTTTTCCTCCAGAATATTTCCTACATCTACTTTATTCTCTGGTCTCTGTAATCTTAATCACTAGCAAACAGTGTTAACATTGTTCTCAATAATAAAATATTACTGAACCTATTTACCACATCAGATCTGGTAGCATTCACTTAGAAAAACACCTGATTTTCCTCTAAAAAGAGTTATACAAAGAGGTAGCTATACAGGGATATATCTGCACAGATACAGATATACAAGTAGTCACTGGAAACACATACTGTCTAGCAGAGGGAAACTGATTTGGGACTCAGAAGATACCGAGTCAAATCTAACTTCTGACCCTGCTTTACTGTCCTATTTTCAGAAGATCATGTTCCTTTCTTATTTCATTCTCTGTATTTGCAAGACAGAGATAATGAGCTCTATTGTTGAACAGATACGTAATAAAAGAGCAAAGTACTTTTTGCCCTGACAAATTTCTACTATGATTGAGCTGGGACAAGTGATATGAGTCAAGACAGTATGAAGTTTAATTTATCCTGAAAATATCTGGGTTACTTTGTAAAACTACTCAGTTCAACAAAAATACTCACTTATGTAAATAAGGTTCTACATTACAATGTATTAGCCAGTAAAATCTCTACATTGGTTGACATAGGTGTCTTACAGGTTTCTATTCAGCCCTTTGACCTCTGTGAAAAATCACACTGCCGAATCATACCAAACTCCTGCAAGTGAGCAGCTAAATGGTCTAAAAGCTTATGTTGAGAACACTCTACCAAGTACATACCAAGTGTGAATGTTTTGCTGTTGATGTATCATCTATGTAGATCTTTCCATGTCAGAGAAGCTGCAGGGCCATTCTTCCCCACCTTTATGTCACTGCCAAGTCTCCCTTTCAATTCAAGTGGAATAGAACAAGATCTTGAAAAAAAATAAATTGTGAAATTATATATTCTTTGCCAAAAGATGCTACCTCATAAAGCCCAATTCTGACTTTAGCTACCTCGCCAATTTCTATCAGAAAAGGCTTTGAGGATGGGAATGATATTTTATGCTTCATATGCAAGACAGAAAACTGGGGCAGCAATGACTGTGCCACAGAGCTGAGGGAATAATTCAGAATTAATAATTTATTTGCTGAATATAGCTTCCTTTCTTCCTTTTTGAACAGTTGTGAAAAAGCATCTTCCTTTCAACTGTGAGAGGCAATGGCACACTGGGTCACTTAAGGTGAGCAAGAGGCCATAATATAGTTTGCACCTATGTAGCCTGCCTCCTTGCTGGAGTCCTCTGAGCACAAATCTTTGCATGATGACCCACCTCTTGATGTACAGTCATTTGTATTTGCTGATTTATGACCCAATCAGGCTAACACGTGGGCTATAGAGCACCTGAGGAAGTATGGCTCTTTGCTGCCTACACACAAGACCCACAAGGCCTGGGTTTGTCTGTGCACAAAGCAGGGTGAGTCTCATACATACTACATGGTACAGCTCTGAACAAAAGGCTGAGATTAGTTTAAAGATTCAAAATATAATACTATTTATTTATTCATTAACATTAGCCAAATTTTGTCTGCAAATATACTTGGTAATACTGTAAGCAGTTTACTACAAGTATGGAATAAGAGGAGACAGAGGAGACAGTTAAGATGAATTTTACTTTGATCTTTTATTATTTATCTGTAGTAACAAACAGAAATGGGTTTTTTGTTCGATGCACTTTATCATCTTGGCCCAAAAGTGTGGCTTCATAAATTTCCCATTCTACAAATATTTCTGCCCATGTTTGGTCGTATTATAAAACCATTTTGACTATGCATTAAGTTACAAATACATAAAATGTTTGTAGGAACAGACTATGTATTTGATGATCATGTCATGTGACTATAACTGGGAAAGAAGAGTGGGAGATTACAGGTAAAGTATTGCAGCTAGCATATAAGCAGCAGTCACATTTTCATTTTTGTTCTCTGCAGGGCAGAGCAGAGTTTAGAACTAATAGCTTATTGTTCATTTTCAATATTTGCATATTATAACTCCAAGTATGACTTTCACTGGTATCATCCACTACTCAGTAACAATACATATTTTAAGCAGCCTCTCAGTAAATTAATTTCCTAGAATATTCCTGCAAAGTGGGCACAAAATGAGTTACAATATTGCATTGGAAAATTCAATGCTTCATTTAAATAAATATTTGCAGATTTCACCCCTCATTATCTGCTTAGCTATACTCATCTACAAAAAGGGAGCTTATAAGTATTCCCTTTTTTGTGCATTCAGAAATAAAAGTTTAGTTTAGATTTTTTTAAGGGTTGAAAGTCTTCCTGGAAAAGGAATGGGGAGAAACACAAAAACATGAACTTTCTGAAACTCTTCCGTGCATACAAATGTAAATGCATATTTAAATCATAGATATATATATATATAAATTATATATATATGCATAGAATCATAGAATCATAGAATACCAGATTGGAAGGGAACTTAAGGATCATCTGGTCCAACGTTTCTTGGCACAGTTCAGACAAAATGGCACAGCACCCTGTCCAGCCAAATCTTAAAAGTGTCCAGTGTTGGAGAATCCACCACTTCCCTTGGGAGATTATTCCAATGGCTGATTGTGTCCAATCGGAATCTCCCCAGGATTAACTTGTACCCATTACCCCTCATCTTTTCCCTGTGCCTCCTTGTAAAAGAGAGTCTCCATCTTCTTTGCAGTGACCCTTTAAATACTGGAACATGGTGATAAGGTCTCCCCCTTAAGCCTTCTCTCCCTCCCCAGTACTCTCAGCCTTTCCTCATATGACAGGCTTCCCAGTCCTTTGATCATCTTTGTGGCCCTTCTCTGGACCCTCTCCAGCCTGTCCACAGCTTTTTTTGCACAGCGGGACCAAAACAGTATTCCATGGTATTGCATGTGTAGGTACACTGTGTATAAAAATGTACACCAGCTGAAGCAATAGTAGAATTTTATTTAAATATCTATATTAACTGCCTCACTCTAAACAGTAAGTTTGGGATTTTTTGGGGTAGACATAGTTATGGAACGCCTGCAGTGAAGCCAAAACTATTCTTCAGGTCTTCAAATATAAAGACACAATAAGATCACAGCAAACTCCCTACCAGAGCATTACAAAACCAAGACAATGTCAAATGTTTATGGTAATAATATGCATACTGTTGTTTAGGCAGTGAAGCTCAGTAAAGCAACACCAAAAGGCTCAAATGAGAGTTTCATGTTTCATTTCATCACTGAGGTTATTTCTTTCATCTCCAGACTGTATCTGCATACAGATTTGCATGACAACTCAGAAGCCCAAATAGAATGAACAATGTCTCTGATTGCCACTTCATCCTTAGGGCAACTAGTGTGAACATCATTAGATGACAATTCTTGTTGCTGATAAAATGGAGTTTGCATACCCAATTAGATAAACTAGGTGAGAATTTTTATTTCATGAAGGTAGTCCTCCTTCAATGACTTTATTTGGATTATCAGAAGTTAAGCATCTTTCACATAATGTTACATTACATTTTTTCACAAAATGGGTGCATGGTATTGTTTCCTCCTGATATATATATATATATAAAAAAAGAGAACACAGCTATATTTATTCAAGGTCTGCACAAAGTAAGAGAAGAAGGGGGAGATACACTTCCCACTAATTACATTGCCATAAATGCAAAATCAGAGGGGCATGTTTTTACCCCAAGTAAGGCAGACTGGGTTTATGAGAAGCTATGAAATACATTTTTCATCAAAGCAAGAAGAGTAGGCTTTATAAATTCTGTGATAACAACAAAAGATTTGCACACAATTCATTCCTTTTTTCTTCTGAAAGCTGGCAGATATTTTCTGAAATAAAAGAGGTTCTAGGTGACCTCATTAAGATGGACTTCTGAATGGTCTATCTTTCTTTATACACATACCTGTGCATTTACCTACCCCACCGAGGAACCCTTCCAATCTCTCTCCCTCCTCATTTTCCCCTGTGGACTTATTTGTCTTGAAGTCCATTTTGCTCCCCTTTTCCTCCTCAGTACTCCCTCCCTATTCACTCCCAATTATCCATGAAAAAGTGATCTGGTCAGGAACTTTACTGACAAGATTTCCAGCATCTTTTCTAGAAGTGTTGAGTACAAAGTAAAGAGACAAGCATTACTCTTGAAAATTGAAGTGCCTTCTGCCCTTTTTACCTTTTCAGGTCCTTCAGCTGACAAAGGACTCCACGTGACCAGCAGCAGCTTTCACCTGAGAGAAGAACTACTCATCTGTGTGGACTGCCTGCCTGAAAACAGGGAAAAGTGATCCTAGAGCACAAGACTACCTTGTCAGGATCTACTGCAAGCATCTGCCAGGTGTATATAGCAAGGATCTCCAGAAAGCCCCTTAGTTGCTTTGCAGTTGTTACTCTATTATGAATGTGGCAAATCACTAGACAGCCATAGGATCTGAAATCTGCAGAAATCTGAGCAGAAAATAAATCACAGCCATGTTGCACCAACCTTGGCAAAAAGTCTGGGGGTATATGCATTCTGTCACCTTTAGAATATTTTTTACCTTCTGCTGTAATAAATTAGATCTTTTTTAATCTCTTGATGCAATAAATGTCACCTACCTGTGATCCACTGAGTATCTGAAGTATGATTATTTTAAATTTTGATTACTTTTTAAATTCTAATAATCACAAATTGTTCCCATATGACAAATGTTCTGTTTTGTCTTTTATTTTCAATGAAGCTTAAAATAAAAAACTTTTTTCTTTCTGTCATTGTTTTTCACCAGTATCATTGTTTGTTTCATTAATGTCAGCACAACTCAGAAATGAGTTTTAGATGAGTTCAGCTGCTTTTGCTGACTAAATTTGCAGCAGCAAAGCATAAAGCATTTCAGGCTCCTCAAAAGCACAGTCTTTTTATTATTTCTTATTGAGAGACTGGTGGTTTAAAAAACAAATAGATACATAGATTTCAATTTGCTCCTTTTTTTTTTTTTTTTTTTTTTTTTTTTTTTTGGTAATCTCGATGCAATGAGGGATTTCTGTGCACTAGAAAATTAGCAGACTATAGATTTTTGTCATTTGGCACCTGCAAAACATGCACAGTACCATATACCTAAATTGTACAGCTGTTACAGTCACACAAGATTGTGCCTATAATGAAGAAATACAATATATCCAAACAAGCAATACGTATGTGTATATATTATATATATGTGTATATATATAAAATATATATGTGTGTATATATATCCATACATATATAAAATAGTTGTTTAGCAGTAGGAGTTGATGTGGTTTGTGGCATGTGATAGTTCTACTGGTGAAATTAAATGCACATCACACTTTGTCTTCTCAGCTGTTACATGCTGCCTAGTTTTCAGTTTGGCACTGTCTAGGTATGCAGTCACAGATGGAAAGTCTGTACGTGTGACATGCTTTTCACCTGCCATGAAATGCTGAACTCCCTCTGTCATTTTGTATAAACAATTTGCAATTCATTTAGTTCTCACACAGGGTATTCCAAAATAACTCAGTAAAATATTTACCATTAACAGTAGTGGATTTAAAAGCTGTGAGAAAGGAATCCACTTTTAGAAGCTTTTATATGCTATAATTTCCAGATCTGTAACCTACAGCACAGGATGAGGGATTAAAATTATGCATGAGGTTCTGCATTTGAGTCTCTGATATGACTTTTATGTATTGACATCTGGAACAAAAAGGATTAAATGTATAATTTAATCCTATCAAAGACAACTGTAGTTTCCCTTTTCTACACTGTGTTAAATGCACAGAAGCTTCATGCAATAGCATACAACTCTCTAACAGCGATTACATGACATGGAAAGGATGCTGACTTAGGACACATGATATAAAGAGCTTTGCAGTACGTCAGTAGACTATTTCAGTTGTGAGGCCATGTTTCACTTTTCAGTCCATGACCTTTTGTATAACTTAACAGAGTAAGGAATATCTTAAGGATGTCTTTTTGCTCTCACAGAACTACCTTTGATGCCCAAGAGCTTTACAGATATCTTATAAAAATCTCCTGGCATCTGTTTTACTATTATTCTTTTATGCAAAAGTATTACAAATAGTAAGAGTAAAGAAGAATATACTGAAAGATACTACAAGTGAAGAGGAGATGTAATTGCTTGCCTTTATTGACAATAAAAGGAACTTAGACTACTATCTTAGAATAAATTCTTAATTTTTAGATGGTTAAACTTAGGTAACATGCATCCCATCTTGCAGTGTGCCTTTAGAGAGCCTCTGCAACTCTTTTCAGGTTCCACCTTGGGGCTGATTCTTTACTAACCCCCAGTAACACTTCATGTTTCTAACAGATTTTGTTACAACCTTGCAATGCCATCAAATAAGCATGTGTCATCCCAAGAATTACCTTTTGCTTACTTACTTCATGGATTTGTTAATATTTGTACATGCCAAATACCTAAAGATTCATTGGATGATAATTCAGTAGTCCATACACAACACACAATACTAAATATTATTAGGATTTCCTATTGCCACTGGTAATAAAAGATGCTCTTTACAGTTGATATTAGTACACCTGGAGCTTTTTGTGTCATGTGTTTTCCTGAACAATACAGTAAGGCAATCTTTTCTGTTAGACACAGACATATCATTAATGGGAGGCAGCAGTTTATGGACAAGAGTGTTTAATTTTTACGATTTACACCCAAATTGTATTCGAGAGACTACATATTTAGCCTACTTTGAACACTGTGGGAGATGTAAGTAAGCACATAAGATTACAAATTAATCTTACTTACATGGTAGGAGAAAGATTTTGTGTCAAGGAGTAAGAGTTGCAGAAGTATAATCAGAACCCTCATTATCTTATTAAATATATTAGTTGTACTGTAAAACATTAAATACTCAGGCAGTACAAACCCAGAGGTAAACAGTGTCCAAGAAATGAGTAAGTTTATATATATAACCATTCTGAAAATAATGCAGATATTCTGGATGGTTCAAAATACTTGTTCAAGAGTGTAACATTAATCATGTATACAATTACAGGGAGGTTCAAAGTCTAAAAAAATGTTAGCTTTCCCAATTATAAACTTAACTGATCAGCATAGCGTAAAGCTGCAAGGTAAGCAGGTACATTTTGCTTCAAATAACTACGGATTCTTCCAGTTAGCTACCATACTCTGCAGGTTTCTTTCTGAAGACAACACTCACTGTGGACACATTCATGTTTACACATGGGTCCTTACATGAGGAATCATGAATTTTAAAATCAGGCCTTGGTCCTTCAGTAAGAATTCTGTACTGAATATTCCTGTGCCCACACAAAACTCTGCTGAAGCTCATGGTACTTACAGGGACAGCAAATTTGTATTACCTGTCACTACAGACTCAAACCCAAATACAGGAAATAAATTTAAATTTTCACTTTACCAGAGAAACATGTATCACAGCCTAAATTAATTAATGAGTTTTGAAAAGTCTTCAGCAAATGATATATCTGGGTTTTGTGACCTTTTTTCCACAAACAGTCAATTTTCTGAAAAAAATCCAGCCTCTGTGTTGAAATAACTTTTAACAGTTTTGGCTGAAAGGGCGAATCTGAAAATCTGTTTTTTGACATTTTCTAGGTAAGACATTTCTATTGTTTTGAAATGACTTTTTGCTTTGTTAAATGCCAAAATTAGGGAAAAATTTTAAAATAATGTAAAAAAACAAATTAAATGTTTCTAACAAAATTTTATGAATAAGTTGTTTTCATTCTTTTCTTTCAGTAGCACAATCAAGTAATTTTAGCTCTGGGTCAACATAAAACAGTGGTTTGGGTTGTTTTAATTTTTCTGTTCAGGCAGTGAAGTGGAAAAAAAAAGAAATAAAACCAATTATTTGCAGTTCTGCCACCAACCATACATTATTGTATTTGAAAATCTACCAGCTTGTCTACTACATATCCAGTACAAAACAAAACAAAGAAACCCAGAAAGCAACAGCAGTAATCTATCTTTAGAGTTTTACCATGAAAAATGTACTTGGCTACAGAAATCTTTTTTAGTTCAAGCTTAAAATGACACTAACATGTACATTTCTTACTTTTCTATAAAAGTGTATGCACGTACTACTTTCTCATGTCATTTCTATTTTACTTAGAATCACGATATTTACATTCCACCAAACCAAATAGCAAAATATCTATTACTTGAACATAACACTAGATTTTGTAATTTCCTGAAAGGCTGAGTGCCTTTAACCAGATATTGTATTTGATCTTTCCATATGTAATGAAACGCAGTAGGAGATTATGAATTCAGAAGGCAGGCGCACTTATGATCTGACATTGCATCTTTAAAAAGAAAAAAGCAACATGAATTTTTATTGCCCTTTGTTGCCGTTAGTCAAAGAAAAGAGAAAAGGAAAATATTTACAGTAGAAAAAGTGCTTCTTTCATAGTAGAAAGATATCTTCAGTGATACAAATTATATTAACTAGTAGTTCTACCTTTGAAATAACCATTTTTCATGATACACCAACAAAAGTGAAGGTATTAAAATTCTTCTCCCAGTTACACAAGTTCAAATTCTACTAAATCTGTTTGCTTCGGTGGCTTTAATCAGAAGTTCAACAGTGTAAACTAGAGTGAATGTGGCTTGCAACAGTAAAATCACTCCTTGCTGAATCTCCCTGCTTAATATTGCATGCAGAATATGGAGTCTGATCATTGTGAAGTGTTTCATATATGGCAAATTAATTCTAGGAAATTTTCTATAATTAAGTTACACAATCATCTTTACTGGGATTTTTTTTCTGTAAGTACATTTTTGAGTTGGTTTTATTGTATTTTAATGTTAAAATGCTAGATATTTTACGCCTTGTTTAACTTTTTTTGATACTGTATCTATATTAGTCAAAAAGAGAATCATCTTCTCCGGTATTATACCAATTTAATGATTGAAACATTAACATATATAATTTATACAGTGCATCATGGATCAATATATCTTGATGCTGACTAAGAAAAGCCATTTACACATAGGCAGTTACATTCTGAGCTGTAATTTTACCCATGTGGCAGCAAAAGGAAAATAGATACATAATTCATACAGGACCTCTTCCTGATGGTGTTAAAGTTAATAGGAATGACAAACAAGGGCTTAAATTTCATAATTATGATCCATTCTGGCATCTTCTTGGGTGGTAAATAAGAACTTACTCTTGTGAGGTGCTAGGCATTCTTAGTTGTCATTAATTTCATTAAGAACAGGAGGTGTGTGGCACTTTGCAGGAGGTGCTCACCATTAGTTCAAAATTAGGTTTCTAATGACCGGCAATGACAGTTCAAATTGTTACCATATCTAAAGATGGCTCATTCACTCTCTGGTCTTCACTTAAACATTCATGAAATGTCACTGAAAATATGACACTAAAAACTATGAAAAGTTGTTCAATGGCCCCAACTACAAAATGGAAGAAATAGGAAGAAAACAGGCAGGAAATTGAAAGAAATAGCCAGAAAATAACTGAAGAGTTTCCCTTTAATATTTTCATAGACTAGAAATGGCTTAGGGAAATGTGGGGGTTTTAAACTGCTCTTCTCCCAATTCTAAAAGTTACTGGGATAGGGCATAGATTTTATCTTGGAAATACTGAGCTCTACACCCATCCAAACTTTCTGAAGCTCACTCTGATCTTTTTTTTGTTATTCTGTCTTAAGTGACATGCAGTGATAACAAGACCGTACAAAACAAGAACTGTATAGATTATTTGTTATCAAGGCAATACTAACAAGGTAAGACTATTTAGTCTTACAGGAAAAAACCAACACACTACCACCACTCTCCTGCAAACTCCCATCCGATACAACAGGTAAACAAAACAGAAAATTATTTCACAAATCATCATACACTGGAAAATGGGGGGGGGGGGGGATTTGTAATTTCCTTCTCTGTGACCTTTTTGCATTCACCTGGAACTGCCACCTGCCTATCTCTGCCAGCCTGAGGATAGCCAGGCAAATCCCCAATATGTCAGTTGCATCAAGTAACAGGTTCCATAGGTATGTTTTTTATTAACCATGCAACAGTTCCTTCCACACCAGATCTTAATGGGTGTTTTGCAGGCAATTCCCAAGCTCAAAGAGACAGACTGAAGCAATTACCAGGACCTTTACAAGTTAAAGGTCTTTCTTTCTTCCCAATAACTACTCTCATCTTGTTAGCATCATTGTGATAATTAATAAACTAAATTGTGCTTGGTTTTTATCATAACGTTCTCTCAAACCTCTACTGCATTAGACCTACACATACACACACAAGTCTATTACCGAATTTTTTCCTGAGATCCCCACAAGCTACGAAGTGTTTGAGCTGACACCGACTAGGGTTTAAGCAGGGGATATCCCACTAAAGAGCTGTTGTTCAAGAACAGATCCTGATCTACATACACCTCTGGGCTAGAAGCTGCAATTGTTTACATTAGTAGCTGTGGAAAAGCTGCAGAAGGTTTCCCATTTCTCAACTGTAATTCTTTGTTTTAGTTCAGGGGCATGTCAACCAGGCAACAGCAACCTTCACGCTATTCCTTGTAACTGCCCAATGTAACCAAGAGTTTCACCTACAGGGAGAGAAATGTGGAAGTCCACAATGAAGAGACTGGAAAAGAGTGTGTCCAGATCTCTCTTTTCTACAGTAAGATGGCTAGAAATTCTCAGAATTAACATATCAAAATAAGAAGAGATGGCAATTTGTAGCCTGGTTTTCTAGGTAATTGAGTAAATTTCCAAAATTCAGTAAATGCAATCATTTCCCATGTCAGTCTGTCTGTCAAACTCACAGTAATTCTTGAACATCATTTTAGAGGGGTAAAGAGCCTAAACATAAGCAATTTTATGACAACTGGCAAGTGGATGGAGAAGAGACACCCTGTTATTATTCGTTGTGAAAGAGGCTAATGAGATCGCCCTTTCTTAGACATCAGAGACAGGAGGGAAACCACACATCATTAGTTATGCTGCACACAGTACTACTCATTTTTTTAAAGCTTTCCATGTTTTGTCCTAATTGCTATAACTGGGGAATGAATTAAAAGAGTACAGTATGGGGTTTGGAAGGCTTGATGTCCCATCTAGACAACATTTCCATTCAGTATAAGATAACATTAGATGACCAAACTCATTGTGAATTATATGACTGGTTTGCAGAGGTGGATAAGAGCAGAGCAGAAGCCACAAACAGATTTTAGCCCATGACAGAACTCTCATTGATTCTGGGACCTTGAGCTACACAAGTGGTTTCAAGTTGTTTTTTCTAACAGAGCTGTATTTACAGAAATGTCCCTACTGCTTGGTGCTTCACCCTTCTGCTTTCTATTGCATTAACATGAATTAGATTGAACAGATTTTTTTTTTTTTTAAATTCATATGGTGTATGTCAAATATCTAGACTGTAATTGCTGTAGTCTTGAGGCTGTTTTATGTTATAGTATATAGCAGTTCTTTCAAGTGACTGAGAAATGCTACATACACAACCGGAAGAAAACTATAAAAATCTGACATTGTGATGATTTTGTTCCTTATTATCTTGCTTTAAAAAGGTTGTAATTCAAATTAGATATTTTCTTGCTATTTGATTTATGAACAATGATACTACAGCAAAATAATATTTTAAATTGGTAAACAAAGCTACAGCTTCCTTACGAAGCAAGTATCATTTCATTGAAACATACTTCTTTAACTTGGACAGCAATAATTTTGTGCAAGCTGTCAGATTGTCTTAGCAGCATAATTTATAACTGAATAACCTCTGCTGAAAACTGCCCTTGAGGTGAAGTATTGTTTATCAAGCAATAAAATATTTGTTTAACTTTGTGATGAAGCTGAATAATGAATAAGTCTAATGTATCTCTGTGACATATTTCTTTTGGAAACGTGTGGAGCATAATGACCAGTAAATTTAGCACAGTTTTCAAATATAACTTCTTGATTTTATGACTGCTAACTTCTGGATTTTATGGCTGCTAGGTCCAGATGACATCCACTAATATGATGACATCACGTCTAATTAACATGTTTCTCAGGACTTGTTAACTATCCACTCTTCTACCCTCATTTATGTTCCAGGAAAATAAAATTGGGTTTAGATGTTATGAAAAAAATGCTAGTTTTTCTGATTTTTATTTTTTCAGCTTAATGTTTTAAATTAATTTCATGCAAGCAGTCATAAGTAATGCTCCACTTCTGTAGACAGACTCCAAGACATTTTATTTCATTCTTTCTTCCTGTTGGAAGCTTGGACTCAACATTCACCATAGCAATGCCACGAGGAATGCCACAAAAATTTTATTTCCTTCTTAAGATGGAGAAGTGGCTTGCTATAAAGGACTGCTTTCTCGTTGTTTATGCAATTAGAAAGCAATCACTAACATGAAAGAGGTTTCTATTCCCTGTTTTGAACTGTGGTACAGGGGTTATCAGCAATTACTGGCATTAAAAAGTGCCCCTACAGGCAGCTCTCCAGCTATTCTCAGGTTTGAAGAGTTACCCGCTTCATGCCAGTCTGCCTGACCCCAGGCTTCTTCCTTTGTTGGCTGGACTAAGGAAGTAATTTGACATGCAGGATAATAACTTTATTCAATCTACTAACTTCTGAAAAATGTTCTGTATTCATTTGTGCCAGTGAATGACGCATTGTTTCTATTAACTATAGTTTTGCACATACTCATCTCTCTCATATAGGATTCCTATAAAGCCCCTGAGACTCGAAATGGTGGAAGCTTTGCTGCAACAGAAGCGAGTTATTAAAACCAGGTAGGATATAATTCCAGTCGCTCTCAGTTGGAGCTGTATTACCCCTCTTTGGGTACCTTCCACATAAGGTACTGAATAGCAGAGCCAATCTAGTAACAAAGCAGTTTAGAAAGGATTCGCAGTATAAGAGAGGAGATGGGACTAATTAGGCAAGGAGCCATTGATCGTTGTGAGGCTTTTGCAGGAACAGAAGGTGGCTGACATCCAAACCCTACATTTCCTGGAATACAAAGAAAAAGGAGTATATCTGAAATGGTAAAGTTTGGATACGAATTGAAAGATTGCCATGCTGTGAGTATGTTATAGAGTAGAAATTAAAAAAAAAAAAAAAAAAAAAAAAAAGAAGGCTAAGTCAAATACCATGAAGTAAAAAAAAAAAAATCCACTGTATTTTTTATTTTGTTTTGGCTGTTAAATCATTTTACCATACAATCTGTTGTTCATGAGGCAAACAGCTCCTAAAGTGCAGAACACAGAGAAAGGTCTGCCAGCAAAATAAAGAAACTTAAAAAAATCTAAAGAGCATCACATTTTAATTTATCTATAACTCATAAAATATTGTCAAAATCCATTACCAGGACTGAGGTAAGAAAAATCAGAATGGGAACTCCTGAAAAGTATTAGTTTTCTCAAATTTGCTTTGCTTATTCACATTTGCCACAAATTTACCAGAATTTCAAAATTTTTAGCAATACTGTCCATCTTAATTAAAGCAGAAGCAAATATAACGGAAACTAACTTTTTCTTGCTTTATTCAGCCAACATTAGGCATCTATTCTACAGGTATCATCCCAATGGAACAAAGATTTCATAATTCCACTGAGCAAAGATTTCATAATTTCACTGATCAGATGACTTTTTCCAAGTAGATAGACAAGGATGGTGGGGCTATGGATGGCCCGGAGTAAGGAACTTAAAGGGGGAGAAAGTTTCTTCTGCAACATTCTTTATATTCTTTGAATCTGGAAGCTACTGAAATGTAAACTAACTTGTTTTTTACCTTGGCCCTTTAAAAGTGACTATGGACACTTTCAAAGAAGAAAACTAACCTGACTTAAAAATGGAAGTGCTCAAACTTTCCAAGACTGTTCAAACTTATTCTGTCCTCTAAGACTTTGTAACCACCTTAGCAGTCTCTCTCAGCTCTGGTTACACTGGACCACAGACCACTCACGCCCCTTTCAGTGTTACTCCCTGTGAATCAATCAGTTCCTGTTTAGCAAATCTTGAATCTCTCTTTGATAAACATTTCCAGGTAAGTTACTTTCTGCTGAGACTGAGATTCTCATCTGAATTATCCTTTTCACTGCTGTAAGTCTGGAGAATTACCTGAATAATTTCCGTTTAATGTGCAAGGTAGGATTCAGCACCCTTACAGAAATGACCTGGATTTATAAATTTTATTTATGTTTTGACCCACTTTGATCTTTCAGTTTAGCCAAGCTTTCTTCTGAATCAAGAAGAAACATATGAAGGAATGGTCATGACTGAATCATAGACTGTTAATTCTGCAGATATTGTCTGCCTGATGCAATGTGGTCTTTATGTGCATTGGTCTTGGAAAACCAGATTAGATAAAATAACTTAAATCATGTCTGAGATCTTATCCAATGGCTCAAGCAAATGATAAGACTCATATATTAGAAACTCAGTACACAGAAAGGGGGCAAAGTACCAAACTCTACATACTTAAAAGAGCCAACTAGTTGAAGTGGCACATTGTCACACACCAATGCAGAGATTTGTCAAAACTAAGTACTTTACTAGCAGCTCACACTTCAACACGACGAGACAGTGTTTCTAATCCATGCTATACATTCTAAGAGGGTTTTTCTCTTGTGGAGTGAAAGATGAGTATCTGATGATACTCGAGATTCTTCCTGTGATTAGAAATGTGGCTACAGTGTCACAGAGTCTGGCAAGAGGCATCCTCATCAAAGACTTCCCAAAGTGCTTCAGCGCAACCAGGCGTATGAACTCTAGGGGGTAATTAGTTTTCTGCAACAACTCACTCTTAGTTTCCCTTTCTAAGGGTGTGACCTTAAAGGCATTTGAAGTCCAGGGTAGTTTTCATACTGACTTATCAGACTGGCTCAGGCTCTCAGTCTCAGGATTATCCTGCCTAATTTAAAGTATCTAAGACTCCTGACTTAAGGACCATGGTCATCCCAGCCTGCCTTTTATAGTCAATGGACACCTGCCTACATATGCTGAGACTGCAGGTAGGATGGATTGCTCTCTGTAGTTGTTTCTCTCTCTGTCGACTCTAGGAAGTCAGGGTGAGCAGGCTCTTAATTAGGTAGCACAGGTGCCTAAAACTAAACTGGTTAAAATTGGGCCTCATATGGACAAAACAACTATTCCTTTGAAGATATTATATAAGCCAAAACATGAATTAAAAATAAGAAATATGTATTTATCTAAAGTAATGTTTAAAAGTTTTTATTTACCATTTCATTGATGGATAAAATATCACTAATTGGAAGAGGAATTCCCAGAGCTTAATATGACTAATACATAGTTTAATAGAATTAATATTTTATATAATATCCTGTACATCAAGAAAAACATATATAATTACTAAATCAGTATTTGTTGGTTTAGTGCAGATAAAGTACAGATATTTGAGATCAAATCAGCCCCTTCTTTGGAAGAATGTAAGGTTGTCTTGAGGTGATTCCAAGTACTGACTTAATCTCAATTTAAGAAAAAAAGAAACCACATTGCTGATAGCTCTGCCTTCCTTTTCCATGCACTAAATCTGTAATGAATGCATAAAAAAATCTTTTTCACAGAAATAAGGGTCTTTTTTTAGGTTAGTGATGGCCATACTAACTCTCAGGTTGGCTTCAGAATTTAAAAGAAATGGTGTATATTGTGCACTTCCCCCACAGTATGTCTTAATCCTTGACCAGTGAGGTCATTTTTTAACATCCAGAGCAATCCATCTCTCTATACAGAAAGAAGGACGACCAGCACTTGCACTGCAGAGTGACCTGAGCCTATTTTAGCAAACTCCCAGAAAGATGGCTTTTTGTCTTTGGAAAATTATGCCCATATCAAAAGCCTCCCACTTATTCTGTCTGGCCCATAGTACAAAAAGCAGCTAGATTTAGACAAGACAAATCTATGAAGGCAAGGAAACTGCAGACTATGGCTATACATATTTGTGTTAATTGCATGTTTGACAAAAGCATTATTTTTTAATTTGCATTATAGAATCAAATATGTTTTGCTGTATGACACATTCTTAATCTCGTGACCCAGTTCTTCAGTGGGGCTGTGATCAGCACTCCAGAAATCCTTACACCAGACCTTTTCTACTTAGAAGATCTCAGGAATGTTCCCTCCACTGAAAAAAACCCACCTCAAAACAAAACACCAAAACACCAAATCTCTTATGCTCAGTCTCAGACCTTCAAACAAACAAGACATGAGGTAGAAGAGGCAGACCAGTCAAATATTCTGCTAGTAATAACCAGAGTGGGTTTTGGAAGAAACTTTTGTATTTTGAAGAAGAATAAGTAATTTTGGTTCCTATAAATAAAAAAAGAAAAGAAGCCCTTTGCATTGTTTGACCAAATAGTAGATAAATACATGTTTTTTTATGGAAGCTATTCTTACTAATCCAGAAGGGGGAAAATAGCATAAATTCAGCAACCAGTTATTTCTGCATTATTTTACACATTTATATTGAGTGTACAAAAATATTAATATAAGAATGCAGGAACTGTGAAATCATCTTCTAGGCTAAAGAGTAAGGAAATAAAAAAGTCAATGTATAGCTGAATCTTGAAGTTAAGCCTTACAAGGTGGCTTTAAATATTTGTAGTGTTCTTTTCTCAAAAGGAAAGACCTAATACTAGAGCAATTAGGAAGAGGGGATGTACATTCAGTCTGTAAAGAAAATTCTTGGTTTCAGACATTCTAAATACTTCTAAAACTATTAAAGAAAAAAATTAAACGCATTAATATAAACTTATGCATCATTGCTGTTATCTTCTTTAATCCTTAGAGAGTTCTTTCTGCCTCGTGACTACAGAAACAATTAAGAAAGAGCTCATATTAGAGTCCATTGTGCATTCCACTTTGTACCATTTTCTTCTTTTCCTACATTTACTAGGATTTATTTTCTTTGCTTGAAAAGAGCATTTTTATCTCATTGAAGTCCCTGCCCAAAGTCATAATGCTCCCTGTCACATCACACCAATCTCTTGGTGGCTAATTATGATGTCACAGGCAGGATTTTGACTACAGAAGAACTGTACCAGAATTTAGGTTTTCTGCAATGTTCAAAGTAAGGAATACTGCAGCCAGACAAGGCGCAAGCTGTGAAAGTTTGAGATCCTGGCTATCACTTCTCAGTAGTATATTAATGGACTTTCTGTTAGAACAAGAAGGTAATAGAGTACGCTCTTTGTCTTTTCCTTCCAAGATACTGTTTCTGAAAGATGCCTCTCTGATACACAGGTTGTCCACAAAAATTTAAGGTGAGGTGGTAATTTTTCCAAATAGTCAATTGGTGTCAGAAAAGACTTTGAACCTGGACTAGTTTCAGATGTCTGATTTAAAACAGACACAATGTTATAACAGTACTATGATACCCAGTTGGCCAAATGTATAGGGTTTGTTTGGGTTCTTTCTCCATTTCCTGATGAAATGTGTAAGTCTCTGAAACAAGATTACAAGAAGAATCCAAGTGATCCTTTAATGGAACCCATTCTCATCTCTAGGCGGGGGGGGGGGGGGGGGGGGGTGTGTGGAAACTGTTGCAAGTGAAGAACTCTATTCTGGAAAAACTGCAAAGAAAATAAAACCTGAAAACAGTAACTGTTTTCTGTAAAGCTAGGCAAATTAAAAAATAAGCGCAGTTATTGATTACAAAAAGAACCTATAGCTGAAAATGAAACCTCATTTGATTATTTTTCAGGAAAGGAAGTCCTGCATTATTGTCTCAGTGCCGAACTGACAGGATCATAAATTGGGTTTTATTAATTGCTACAGGACTGTCTTTTTGTAGCACCAAAAAACCCCCTAATCTTTTGTATGGGAGAAGAATATCTACATCATTGGAAGTTCAATAGCTACAGTTGTCCAACTAATTTCAAATTAATGGATGAATTAATCGGATATAATGTACATTTGAGCTAGAAAAAACCCAAACCAACAAACAATTTCAGTAAAACTACAGAAAGTATCCTTTGTTTTAACGTGATATTTTTTCACATCATTTGATGTATATGATCGATCACCATCACAAGTTTTCCTAAGTAGGAGTTTTTAAACATTTAAATGTTTTTCAACCTTTTTTCTCTAGGCTTCAAGTATTTCTTATAGGAACAGCTTAGAGACTGCAGTATGGATAACGTTCATCTTTTCATGGGAACTTGAACAGAAGCTAATATATATTGAACACATTATTAAAATATAGAAAAGAGTTACCTCTCAAGCTTCAGTATCTATTTGGTCTATTTTTGTTTCGGTTTCTTTGGCATATGCCTAAAATAGGTTATCGGAGTGGGCTGTTTGGTCAGAAGATCTTCAAGTATAAAGGAACCTATTTGCTCCACGATTCCTTCGGAAGGCTCCTATTACTAAACCGAAAGAAACGTAAATTAGCAGGAGGAATACCTTCTGCTATCTTGATGCAAGCTTTGTGAAGAAGACACCGGGTGTTTTCAGAATCTTAATTAAAAACCACAGACAGTTCCTTGCGTTTATCGGAGCTCTCGGCTCGGCACGCAGAGCTCGAAGAACGGCGTGCCCCCCTTCCCCGGAGACGCACCGCTGCTGCGAGCCACTCTGCGGCGGGAGGCGGCGGCGGGTGCGGCCGGCGGGCGAGCGGCGGAGCCCCGGGGCGGGCGGCCGGGGGGCGGCGCGGGGGGCGCGGCGCGGGGGCCCGGTCGGCCCCGCAGCGGCAGCCCGGCGGGGCGCTCGCTTCCCGTCATCCCCGCGCCATCTAGCGACGGGAAAAAGGGGGGCGGCTTTGCACGGGAGCGGAAAGGAGAGGAGGAGGAAAAGGCTCCCATGCTCGCCCCAGCTCTCGCCTTCCCCGAAGCTGGTAAGAGCCGTTTGGATATTGCAGCGAGAACTCCGGAGTGGCTCGGGGCGGGTTGTGAGGAGCGTCGCCACACTCCACTCCCAGGCATTTCATCCCCGCTTCTTTCAGTGAACCGTTCCCCTCCCCTTGACAGGAGCTCGCGCTCCCGAGGAGCCCCCGGACACCTCACCTTCGCCATCCCCGCCGCCCCATCCTCCCGAAACACCGCTAACTCCGGAGGGTCTGCGCGGCGCTGCCGGCGGAGGGGCTGGACCGCGCGATCCCGGCCCCGCTGAGACACACACACACACACACACACACACACACACGCACGCACGCACACACGGGCACGGGCACACGCACACACGGGCACACACACACACACACACGCACACGCACACACAGGCGCTCCCCGCCTGCCCTGCCGCCGCCGGCACAGCCGCCCGCAGCCCCTTTGTTCCGCCCGCGGAGCGATGCCCTCCGCGCCCGCCCCGCGCCCCCCCGCCCCGCTCCGCCGCCGCCCGCCCCTGCGCCCCGAGCCCGCGGGCGGCGGCGGCGCGGCAGGGCGGCATGGCCCGCCCGCCGCGGGGGAGGCAGCGGGAAGCCCCCCCCGCCCCCGGCCGCGCCAGGGCCTGGCCGCCGCCGCCCGCAGCCCGCGGCAGCCCCGCGGCAGGGGCAGGGGCCGGGGCCGCGGCAGCGGCCGCGCCTGCCGGCAGCCCCGCGCCGCAGGATCCGCGCCCCGAAAGGACGTGCTCCGCCGAGTTGCCAGGCGCGATTACGTTGTTTTTTTCCCCCCACCCACCCCTTGAACTTGTTGCTTGGCGCTCGGCGGTGGCGGAGGGGGGTGGGGGTGGGGGAAAGCCTTATTATCGATGTCCCTTTGGATGCGATCAAGCTTTCTGAGGAGCAACTACTTCCCCGCCGTTCCCGGCGGGGCGCGGAGAGCTAGCGGCAGAGCCCGTATTTCCAAAAGTCTCTATGCAACTGAGCGCTCTCGCCAGACTTTCACAGGTAGGTGCCGCAGGCTGGGCACGTCCGGAGGGGTGCGAGAGCAGAGCTGAGGGGAAGGGGCGAGAGAAAGGAGGCGGGAGGGAGGGGGATGATCCGCCGCCGACCACCGAGCCGCTACCGAACCCCGCGCCCGCCGCCGCGCCCCCCCCGGCCTCCCCCGCCGCCGCGGAGCCCCTGCCCCGCTCCCGCCCCGCCGCCAGGCTCTCTCGGCTTCGCCCTTCGCCGACCGCTCGGCCGCTCCCGATGCCCCATGCTGCCCCATGCAGCCCACCCTCTGCGGGTGCCTCCAAAGCCCCCGCTCCTACCGCCCGCCGCAGCCGCCGCGGCTCTGCCCGGCCCCCGTCTCCTCGCACCGGATCAGCCCCTGTCCCTGCCCCGACGCCCCGTCCCGGGGAGACTCCCCTCCGCCCGCTTCCTTTTTCCGGGGCGCTGCCCCCCTCCCGGCGCGCCTTCCCCGGCGCCCCTCTGCCCTTCAACGCATTTCCTACAAGGAAAACTTGCCTTAAAGTTTAATGCTGCCGCCCGGAGCTCCTCCCCCTGCCCCGCCGGCTCCCCCGGCCCCGAGCCGGGGTCAGGGGGAGTCCCCGGGGCTGCGATCAAGGTCAGGGAGAGGATTCGTCCCGCGGCTGCCTCAGGGCTGCGGCTGGGGAGGGGGGAGGCGGCCCGCCCGGCCCAGCCCCTCCGCCCGCCACGGCGAGCGGGCGGCGGCGCCGGGCGGCCCCGCTGCAGCCCGCCCGGGAAGGGTCCGCCGGCGGCAGCGGCCCGGCTCCGGCGGCCGGCGGGGAGCGGAGCGGAGCGGAGAAGGGGCGGGGGGACCGGCTGCGTCGCGTGTGGAAGAAAATCTCCTTCCAGGTGGCTACACCGCTGCACCAGAGCTGCTCGCCGGCTCCCGGGGTTAGTGCTCTGTGGACCGTTGCTTCCATCCAGGGGCCTCACATGGACCTTGTATCCTAAGGATCTGTCTGCTAGAGTAGCTGCTTTGAAAGCGTTGATGTGCCCTGATTTATTGTCCTAACTGGCTAACCAACGCCTGGAAAGGATATTCTGGGATGAAGAGGGGGAGGAAACGAAAAGGAAGCAAAAAGATTTTCGGTTAATACTGGAAATCACAACAATGTTCAGAAATTCTATTGCCTCAAAAGTGGGTGAGCATTTGTATTTTTCTGTTCCCTCTCTCTTTTAGTGGCTGGACCAGAACTGTCTCTAGATTGACTCCTTTAGCTGTAGTAGGTGTTTGGGACCATGGCAGCAGGAGTAGCAGCTTGGTTACCCTTTGCCAGGGCAGCGGCCATAGGATGGATGCCAGTGGCCACAGGTCCCATGCCAGCTGCTCCGCGGCAGGAGAGGAAGAGAAGCCAGGACTCTCTGATTGTGCTGAATGTGAGTGGCATCCAGTTCCAGACGTGGCTGGACACCTTAGAGCGCTACCCCGACACTCTGTTGGGCAGTTCAGAGCGGGACTTCTTCTACCACCCTGAGACACAGCAGTACTTTTTTGATCGGGACCCTGACATTTTCCGCCACATTCTCAACTTCTACCGTACCGGGAAGCTTCATTACCCCCGCCAGGAGTGCATCTCAGCTTATGATGAAGAGCTGGCCTTCTTTGGCATCATCCCTGAGATCATTGGTGACTGCTGTTATGAGGAGTACAAGGATCGCCGGCGTGAGAATGCCGAGCGCCTGCAGGATGATGCCGATCAGGACCATGCAGCTGAGAGCTCCCTGCCCTCAATGACAGCTCGGCAGAGGATGTGGCGGGCCTTTGAAAACCCACACACCAGTACGCTTGCTCTGGTCTTCTACTATGTCACTGGTTTCTTCATTGCCGTCTCTGTTATTGCCAACGTGGTGGAGACAGTGCCCTGTGGGGTAAGCCCGGGTCGCATCAAAGAGCTGCCCTGTGGAGAGCGCTATGCTGTGGCTTTCTTCTGTCTGGATACTGCCTGTGTCATGATCTTCACAGTCGAATATCTTCTACGTCTGCTGGCGGCCCCTAGTCGCTACAAATTCGTGCGCAGTGTCATGAGTATCATTGATGTGGTTGCCATCATGCCGTATTACATTGGCCTGGTGATGACAGATAATGAGGATGTCAGTGGGGCTTTTGTGACACTACGAGTCTTTCGCGTCTTCAGGATCTTTAAGTTTTCCCGCCACTCGCAGGGGCTGCGCATCTTGGGCTATACCCTGAAAAGTTGTGCCTCGGAGTTAGGCTTCCTCCTCTTTTCACTCACTATGGCCATCATCATCTTTGCCACAGTCATGTACTATGCAGAGAAAGGTTCATCAGCCAGCAAGTTCACCAGCATCCCTGCAGCCTTCTGGTACACCATTGTCACCATGACAACACTGGGGTAAGTGCAGCTGGTGTTTGGTTACAGCCAACATTTCAACAAGTGTATTGGCACAAACGGAAAATACTCACTTAAAAAAAAAAAAAAGTTGATAGAAAAAATGCGAGGGCAAGTTTTTGTTACAGAACTTTATGAATACAACTTATCACTTAATTTCTAAATGTTTTACACTTGCAAGTGAGTTAAAAGTGTTGCTGAAAGTAAAAAAACCCAAACCCCAGAACTGCAGATAAACTGAAAAATCAAACAACAAAACAAAACAAAGAGATCTTGAAACTGTCGGGGTTCTTTGCAATTTTCTCTTAACATTTTATTTGGTTTTGGCTAGAGAAATTGGAATGTTTTATGAATGTGAGTTATCAGTGAATTTTTAATAGAGTAATGTGTTTGCTGACAGGACTTGTTACAGTGTTGCTAAAATAGTGAGGATTATTATAAGGAGAACCCAAGTGCAATCTTTTGATTTGATCATGCTTAAAAGTATGTGAATCTGCCATTTTGTTTGAAGTGATGTATTGACGTAGACTTAGATATTGAGTTTGGTATTACAAAGTGATTTCATGAAAATAAACCAGCTATAGATACCTTAATCTTCACAAAAATTATTCCTGATGTTATTTAAGGCACTGGATACATTTCCTTTGATTTCCATGGAGCTGTAACTTGTAAATGATGGGTGTCAAGCTACACTGACTGGTGACAGACTCTGGAAAATGATCGGAAGAAGTGTGAGGCATATGACAGATCAAGTATATGTCTTAAAACATAATTCTAATGGCAATATATAAATTCTTCCAGAGAATTAGGAGTTAAAAAATGCCATTGTTGACATTAGACTCCAATGCAGTTTAGTGGAAATATGGGAGATAGTATTATTTTATAAAGTCTCTGACACCAGAGTCGTATTGTATCAGCTGATTCTGTGCACCAAGTTGTAAAATGCATTTGTCTGTAATTATAACACAGGTTTAGAAGGTTGACTAATTTGAGAAGACAATTTCTTGCCCTGTTCTTTATTTTGGGACGTAGAGTGAAACTGAAACTCTGTGAAACTGAAAATTTGTTGATTCCTTAGAAACTGTCTAGTTATTTAATAATTACAGATATTAAAAGACAAACTTTTCACTTTCATGAAGCCAAAGCCTATCATTTTGTTAGTCAAACATTTTGCCACATCTGGTTGGGACTGTTGAGATTTATGTAACGTGTATAACTTTTAAATTTAACAAAATGAAAGTGCATTATTAAACTATTATGAAAAAGTTGATTTATTATGTGCAATTGTAATTTAGTTGGGAAAAGCACACATAAAATACTGAAAAAGATAAAGGGACTGTCTTATGCCACCATTTTTTATACAGGGCTTTTATCTTCAGCGTGATATAACAAATGAAGATAAATATAGTGCGTTGTAAATATTTCATACTGCTTGTAAGGCCAAGTTATGCTAAAAAGGAGTGACAAGAGCTTTGGGGATTTTAAGCTGCTTGTTAGGTTCCTGGGATTTCTTTGGTTTTCATTTTCTTCTGGTGGTGACAAACTGAAGGAACAAGTTACACATGCTAACTAGTTCCAGAGTCCTGTATTTTCTGATGCTGGTACTTTTTGCCACATATATTTAATTAGTACGGTGATGATTTTGACAAATTAGGCCTTAAGAATTTACCATTATTTAGAATGTATAATCTTAGTATAAAAGAGGAAGAGCTGGTCTGTGTCTTTTGTAACAAAAGGTGTTTTTTGAGTAAGTTGTTTTCGCTGTCATGGGCAGTTTGGGCAGTACTTATCCATGGTACTGAAAATAATTTTGTCTTCAGTTTTATGGTCAGTTTGCAGTTGATTATGATGCGGGTATGGTATCTATTTGGCATTGATATAATTTGTTTGTTTCATTCACAGAAAAAAAAATATTATTCCATAGTTGCAGGTTTTGAGGTATTATTCTGAGTAAAATCCTCAAAAGTACTGATGAGATTTGAACATCATTAAGAATCTCTCTGAATAGAGCCTAAGAACCTATTTTCAAGTGTGCACCCATACAATATTTAGGTCCTGAGGGGAAGAAAAAGGGTTAAAAAGAATACACTTATGCTTGATTCATTTTTCAAGGTAGTTTGCACAGAGAAGTTTTCAGCAGGTTGTACAGAGGTCCAAAATTTCACCCTCAGAAGTTCAGATATGATAATAAGTTCAGATATGACAGGCATCACAAATTTCTGGGAGATCTTTAATCAATGCATTAGCTATTAGCTAGATGATGTCCTTTTAATAACATCATGATAACCATACAAAGATTATGTTTAAGTGTTAAATACATATGAATAATTTAAATAGAATTAACATAATACAAGCTTTGAACTCTTTTTAGTTGATGGAATAATTACACAAAAAGAGAGGGAAATTACAAGGAAAAGCAGCAAGGGTCAGTGAAAGATGATTATAATTAGTACTGCTACTTTTGCTCTGTGCTAAAGCTTCCTGTCCCTTTACTAATACAGAACTCAGTTCATTTTTAATTTTACTTTAGCTGAATTAGGGCTATACAAATGGACTCTAGACGCACAACTTTTGTTCTTTTAGCAACAAAGCTTGATTAAGTCTTTATGATTTAAATGACAATAGCACACAGCAGGTTATGTGAAATATTACGGAAATAAATGAAAGCTAATACCGAATAATAGATTAACATAAAGTTGAATTTTTGAGTCTTGGTGTCATTCTCATATTTTGCTAGATAGCAAGGGTATTGAGTAAGCGACCTTTGCAATTTGGGGAGTTATTATCCTGGAAGCAGAGCTATATTTCTCAGTTCTGCATGATTGCTGAGCAATTAAAGTGTCTTTAAAAAACATAGATTACATTTTCTTCTGCAGAGTGCCAGTGACTTCAAATATTACTACATTTTAGCCTCCAAGGATATCCCAGCTATTAACTGTTCTTGACTGCTCAGCTCAAATGGTACATAGTTCTACGTAGGAATGTTACAGGAAAGAAATGAAAGGGAAGAAAGGAGGAAAGGAAGAGAGAAATAGAGTGAGAAAGAGATAAAGGCTGACAGAGAGGGGAGAGGAAGATGACTCTAGAATAACAGCATGCACTCTGCCAGAAACTGAGCTGTCTGATTAAAATTTCAAATTAGTGTTTTATCAGTATCAATTGTAGCAAAAGCAAAAGTAACGTAGGGACAAGAAGGGACAAGAGAATAAAATTGAAAGAGGTCATAAAGCAGTTTGTGGAGATTCAAGATAACAATGAAAAGCATAGAAGTTAGGGGCATAAAGGTCAAGAAAGAGGGTAGTGTAAAACCTGGCAGAGAAAAAAAGCACAGACCTATAGAACTGGGACTGGCAGACTTACATGGGGGTTTGTGAACATCTATACCTGTAATGACACAGTTATGTCACTTTCTGCTGTCACCTTATAACATGATAATCTAATAACTTTCCTTTTGCCTTGTCAGTAACAAGCAAATGAGCTGAAATAGCTGGTAAGGTTTTGATGGTGTAAGGTTTTGATGATGTAATTTGTTCCCAAATCAGCCAGAGCTATAGTGTAGTTTATGTTTTATAAAGATATTATACTTTAAGTGAGGAACACAGTGCTGCTTCTGTATCTTGTACCTACATATTCGCTCATTCATGCATTTTGTGTTTGATATTTTCAATGCTGTTTCAAATAGCATTTTTCTATTTTTGTATTCTTGTATACAACATAGTGAATTTTGTACTTTACAAATGTGTTTGATGTCTCAATCTATTTTTTCTTCACAGCAGAGACATTTAGCCTGAATAGTTAGAATACTCTATAACAGAGAAGGGACAAAGTGTAGTGTAATCACCTTCAAAGTGCATTACTAGATATTCAAAAAGGGCTCCAGGGAGAATTTGAAATACTGAAAAGTAAGGGTCATTTTGATGGCAGTAAAAAAAATTTATTTGTTCTCTAATAAAAAGATTACTCAAACTGTGTTGGGCTATTGTTAGCTTGACAGAGAACAGGAGTAATTATATTCTTATTTAGTTGCACTAGGGACCAGATGTCCTGTTCAAAAAAATCCTGAAGATATCTTTAGAGGAACAGGAGTTAGTTTACTTCACTCATTTTTCTTGAGCATGAATTTCCTTACTTCAGTTATGAAGAGCATGAAGGTGATGCTTAACAAAAAGATCTTTCTGCTCAGAATCTAATTTATTTACTCCTTTGGAGGAAACAGATGGAATTTTATTTTCTTGTTGTTGTTGTGAGTGAGGAATAAGAACAATGAGATTGGTGTAGGCCAGGATGTAGCAAATACATATGCTGACTTAGTACAGCAGAACAAATCGACTCAGAGAGTAATTACGAGACTGGTGCCTGATCTATTAATTATGTCCTATCATTCAACTGATCCTCGGTGAATATTGTGATTTTAGTAAAATCCTTTAATGATCGAACCCATGAAGTTCAAACTGAGTGATGACAATCCGTACTTGACTCACATCATTGTGCCTCTGTCTTAAGAAGAAAAATTTGCAATATAAAAGCCATATAAATCTGTGAATACAGTATTAGAAATAGTGCTACTGTGCAAAAAAAAATCTGGAAATGGAAACTGTATCTCTGAACATGGGAACTTATAAATACTGCTGAAATAAAATGATTATCTAAAATAAGTTGAGAATATCTTGCAACTTCAGGGTGACAATTAAGTTCTCAGACATTTGAAAGAAAGTCTAATGAGCTACTCCTATTACTTGATTTTTACGTCATTATGGTTCACTGGAAGCAGTTCATAATTTGCATCATGGCAAACTGATGAAAGAAGAATCTGGTTCAGCAGGGGTTAAGTGGATAGATTGTTCAAAAGAGGGAATATAAATTAGAAATACAGAAACAAAGTTTAGATTCAACCTTATCAGGTTTCATCAGCTACCTGACAACAGAGCTGACAGAATGATAGAAAAGATTCTGTATATTTCTGTACCCATCACTTATCAGGCAATGGATGGGAGCACAGATTTTTGTGCAAGACATGGTCTCTAAAACTGCTTTTTTCTGCATTGCTCATGCAGTGGAGGAAACGTTTTTAAGTTTATAGACGGAGCTTTGAATGGATAAGTCTATGCTGCATTTTCCAGAACAATAATAGTTGCCATGCTTGGACTTCGAACCCTGCCACAATTAGTAGCCTAAATTCTACCATTATTTCTTAAGTATTTTTTGCTGAAGTATATGATTTTGATCTTCCTGTGCCTTTGGTAATACTTTGTAATCTCCCTGTTAAGTAAAAAGTTGTGGGTTTTGTTTCGGAAAAAAAAATCCATTTTCAACAAAGTACACAAAGAAATTTGCATTATTTCCACACCACAGACTTAAATAAATGTGAATTGAGATGAAATACAAAATAGTACTTTTGAATAGAGCACCTGATATGCAACAGGTGTTAAGCATTCTGTAGAAAAATACTGGATACAAATATTTACTCAGGTATCTGGTGCATGAAGGCTCAGATTTAAACATGAGCACATCTGAAGATCGTGTGACCAGTATTATCAGTCCTAGAGTATTTTAGCTTCATTAAAGAAAAAATAATAATCCGACAAGATTCAGCTCTACCATAATTCAAATGAGACTGCACTCTTTTTCTCACACCAGTGTAGATGCACCTTATGCATTATGAGAAGGTATATCTTAACATACCCAGTCATCATTACAGAGTTGCTACTACCACCAGTTCAGATTCTAGCAGTTAAGTGCATTTACAAAAGCTAACAGAACATTAAAAGACTCCTATCTGTGTAAATATTAAAAAGACAAAGATATTGTTCATATGAGCAATTGCATTCTTTGTGTATTTAGTAAACAGTTTCCTTTCTTATATTACACTGCACAGTATTGTTCCCTACTTGTCTGCAGGTCTCCATCGTGAAGGTGAAAGCCTTTGGAGCCACTGTGTAAATGTTCTTAATTAGGGCTTGATCCTGCACTGTTATAGAAGATGGGAGGTTGCCTAAAAACCTACAAAAATGTTATTAATATGAACGGAGTCAAATTTTGCACATTTGAAGTATTTAGGAGCAGTATTTTGCATTTAATCCCCGTTTTTTCAGTTTCATCCATGTTAACTGGTTTCTTTGATCTGGTTGGCTTAACAGTGAAGTCAAGTCTTACAGACCCAGAGATCTCCTGGGTTTATTAGTTTATAGGAGCCAAACACTGCAAGGAAGATTTTTAAAGTCAGTTAGGTATCTGGAGATGCAGATAGGCACCACATTGAATTCTCAGAAGAGGCTTAGGTGCTTAGAAACACAAAGGAGAATAGTTGAAGACAAGTAAGCTGGGAAACTAGGTTCCTAGTCATCTTAGAAAACATAGTCTTATGTGCTAAAGAATGACTGCTAAGATAAGTACTGCACTGAGACTCTGCATATGTCCTACACCTATCAGAATCAAATGGATCTTACAAGGGGTCAGGTCTTGTTAAAATACAACGTGCCCTCTATTCACATAACACTGTAGAAGGAGATAGAGTGTTGTGTGTGTAGTATTCTTAGGAAAGAGGAATAAGTAATTCAAGAAAAAAAAAAGAAGGGTAGTATGACTGAGAGAGTAATGTAAAGCATCCAAGGGACAATGTATTTTTGATCCTAATTTTCTGTCTCTGTGTTTTTTAAACCAACGGTTCAGCATTAAAAGAGATGGAAGAAATGTGAGTTATGACATGAAGTTATTGTTAAATTAATGAAAATAGTTTTAGAAACCATGTGCAAAATTATAAAACACTATCAGGTAGGAGATACCATTTTTTCAAAGAAACATCCAACCTGAGGATTTATTGGTTTCAATAGGTCTTATATTTAGTTTATATACAATAAATTTGTTAAGATGCTGACGTGTGGTAAGAAAAGGTAAACCATAATTCTCAATTTTTGACCACTGCAAATTCATCCCATTCTCTAGTGTGCTGGCAAATGTTTTTATTTTGTCTCTATTTGATTTTTTTATGTATATTGTAGACTTAAGTGGGAGGTTTGAGAAGTACTTTACATTTGCTTTTTCTCTTTTGCAGTAATATGAACTTTGTAAGCATGGTCTATAGATCTGCTGGTTGATTTTTTACCTTAATCTGTGTTCCTAAATGAAACATCTTCAAAACACATTTCCCTGATTTTTCCTGATTCTTTGTATATATTTTCTTGAGGTAAGCATCTTGTATCACAGTTGTTTCTCTTTGAGGAGACATTGTGATTTGTGAGTTGACTCTTAACCAGATGGTGTCTAGCTCAGCTTTGTACTAACTACCACTAACTAGCACTAAAGCTTCATATCACAAATTAACATATGAAGCAGAACATTCAATATTAAGAACACTTGTACATTTTTTTCAAAATACGATCTAATATAACATAATATGAACATTAAAACAAAAATGTTATGAAATCTGTATCTACATGAATAAATTTGACTGTTTGTTGAAGACTCAGTTTCCTTAAGTAGATAAAACTTCTTATGGTGTGACAGACAATATAAACTTCTAGGAATTTATTTAATTAGTCTGAGTACTTTGGTAAATTAAAATAAAGTAAGTATATTGCACTGCAGTTTTAAAGCACCTTGGATAAAAAAATAGCTATGAAACTCCATAAAGGTACTTATAATGATGTAATTTTATAAGAATACATTTAGATGATTTGATTAATTATTATTTTGGAAAAAAATTATTTTGAGGCCAAACCCCAGCTTTCTTCAAATGTGTATCCAGAGACATGGGGTTTTTTGCATTGTACTGGCAGATTCTCAAAGTATTTTGGCTGATACACAGAGAACAGTCTTTCAAGTTATCACTTGCAAGCTTGGCCATCCAGGCGTTCCTTGTAAATGTCTGAGAGTCAGACTGTGAGGTTGTGAAGGACATAATTTAGCATTGTGTGATAGCTCACAGTCTGAAAGCGTCTGCTGCATCCTAACTCATTGCTTCTTTCAGTAAGATGAACCAAGAGAGTTTTCTGTATAAGAGCGTATGTAATGTGAGTGGGATCCTTAACTTTTCATTCTTCTTAATGTTCATCTCTCCCTTTTTTAATAACCCAAAAGAGGAATTTTATTACTGTGTTAGTGGCCTTACTTTCAGTTTCTGCAACTTTCATCTCTCCCACTTGCAGCCAGTTAATAATTCCCTGAGCATCCTTATCAGCTGTGGACAGCAACTACTGCACTGTGCAGGGTTGCTTAGGAACAAAATTGATGCTCTTTGACATGGTGGATTACAGCTGCAACATGCTGGTCCCCAAACTCTCCTGCTTCCCACAGAAGAATGAAAAGCAGAGAGGTTGAAGATGCTTTCCAAATCTAACTGCGAATGTGGTATATACTTTTTTGTTTTAGAATATCTAATCACTTCTTTGTTGGAAAATAGCAGGTTAAGAATTGTGGCCTTTCTATTGAAAGCAGTAACCAAAAAATCTTTACTAACAACTCTTTTTTTAACAGCAAGTTTGTAATTTAAATACCATGGTATCTTGTATCACTTACAGAACTGAGATTTTTTAGCTTTTCTGAGGTTTTTGGTTGGCTATGGTTATTGATGCATTTGTTTACATCAGTTGATCAAATCCATGTTGAGACATGGATATCAAGGACTAGGAACAGGCAAATCTAGACAAGCAGTATGTATACCTATTCTCGTATACCTAATGAGAGCTAGATAAGTTATAGGTGCAGCTATTTCTTGTGTTTATTTGATATGTATTTATATAAAATGAAACATTGAGTATTAGCGTTGTAAACTCTCCAGTGATTGAGAATTAAGTTCCTGGATGGAAAACTTCAGAGTACAAATTGAAGCTTCCCTGCAGTCAGATAGTTTAGAGTAAATCTATCCACAGATTGGCTTAATGATTTGACAACCTCAGTATTAGTTATTTTCCAAGTGAAAGGGAAGCTCAAGTTTTATCTGACTTGCTTGTGAACACAGTAATCAACCTATAGGATGTTAGTCTGTATCAAAAGGTCCATGTGCTACTTCTGGAATCTCTCTCCCTTCACCCCATGTCAGTCAGATCATTGCAGAAAAGGTAGCTGCTGAAAGACTTCAACCATTATCATTCATTTAACCTACAGTTTCTTTCCTTCTGAGGCCCAAACTTTTGAAATTTAATGCATTAAATCTTTCATGGGAGAAGCAATGTTGCTAGTCATGCTGGTGAGCCCTTCAGCCTCTTGCCGTACTGGCAGAGCCGTGACAGCCTCTCTCCTCCTCTGGGGACAGGCACAGCTGCGTACCACAGATGATGCTGACTAGTTGTGTCTGGCACACGCAACCAATGATTTTAAAATACAGGCACCTTTGTGCAGCAGTGCACACAAGTAAGATAAAAACCTAGTTGTGGGAGGGGGAGATAGGAGACAGTTTTATTTCAGGTTTCTAGGAGAGGACAGAAAAGAGTGAACTGCACCAATCCCTTTGGATGCAACCGCCTTCTGGCCACCGTCTGCCCCGAGCCTTCTTCACACCATGAATACAGCGCAATGCCTGTCAGGCAGTGATCCACACAACGGATTTACAGTGAATCTGGCTGTGCAGTAGGAAAGAGGTTGTGGGTTCTGCAACACTTTTCCAGAAGGTATGTGAACTTTCACTATTTCTCTACGTAGCCATTACATTTAGTGTACACTGTTTGCTACATCTTTGCAAACAAATTAAATAAATACAGAGAAGAGTGCTAGGTGTTGTGGAATACTGGACAGGACAATGGTTTGAACTATGGATTTGGATCCACATAAGTGGATTTGAAAGATACTCATATCAAAAGGCTGAAAACAGTTGGTTCATCTCTTTAATGTCAGTGGTGTATCTTCTGCCTTAGTATATTTCCTGATACGTTTTCCAGCTCATTAGCTATACTCAAAAGTTCCTTTGTTTTGAAAGCAAACAAATCCAAATATAGCAGAAAGGTTTCCTTAAATAAGTCTTTCATGTTGTCTGTATACAGTTCTTTTCCCAGTCTGTATGTTTGTGTGGAAGGATATAGTTATAAAATTTATAGATTGTATCTTAGGTGTGTCGGTTTTTAAAAGAGGCAGTCAGGACATACAACTCTTTTAAAGGAGACAAGTAGGACATCCTTTTTTTAAAGGAGACAATCAGGACATATTGTACAATAGAATTATTATAGAAGAATCTGGAGGTGGAATTCAAACTTATTTCTCTGCCAGTTGCTTACCATCTCTAGGAGGTATTTATAAGCCTTTACTCCTCCAAAAGTTAAATCCTTCTGAACTAGTCATCCTTGTCTCACTTAGGAGGTAACGAAGAGAAGCAGGCATCTGGAGGTGCTCATTCCTCTGGACTGACTATAAATGAAATTTATTATGATTAGTAGAGACTTAAATATTTAAATACCAAGTGAAATGGATGAGATATATCCCAACCCCTGTGTCTAGCTGGTTTGGTCTAGTCTCCTTGTTCCCAGTTATATAATTCTGAGAGGCCCGTAACATATTCCTTTCAAAGATACAGCAGAGTACATGCTTGGGATTTGATGATAATTCCCACTTTGTCAAAAAGGCAGTGTGTCTGCTACATTTAAAGTCAAAATATTCCTGTTTTGTGTAACCCTCAAGGCCACTTCAGTGCTTTTGCCAAGTTTTTGGCCTTTTCCAAACAACACCAAAAAAATTTAAATTTGAAAAAAAATAATAATGAGTTTTAATGTTTCTGCTGGTTTGGAAGAAGACTCTAGAAAACAGAAAGAAACATTTAAGTAAGTATCCACTACTTTTCTGCAGGGAAGAAGTCATTCTTCAAGTAGCAATGCCTTTGAGTTAAGATATGGAGAGCTTGAAAACCTTAACTTCAAAGGGTTGTAAACCCTGTTCTTCTGAATAGGAAACCTAAAGACTGATTCACATGTTGGTCTTGTTAACTGTTTCACCACTGTCTATTTTGAAAGTGCCCAAATGAAGAACTGTCAGGCATATTCCCCCATGCCATTATTCTAGTGTCTTCCAGGAGGTGTCAGAGCTCTAGACAGCAGTTAGGCATTGGCAATGCATAGCTCTGAAGCAGACTGAAAATCTTGGACACACACTAAAATAAATTTCGGTGGGGACACTCTCCTCATTGCAGTATTCATTTTCATATTTAATTCAATTTAAAAATTACCATTTTCTTTAAAGCTGCCTCCAGACTGGAGCACTGCAGAAGCTTGAGGGCTGCAAGAGATGATTATGGTCAAAACTGCTTTATATCTTTCTCATTTACCTTCTGAACTTTGTTCACTTCTCTGCAAATCATACCAATCTCTCTGGCAAGGAAATTCTGTAATTTGGTATGAAATCATGTTATCAACAGTGATTTGGTTTAACTTATTTTAGTTCGTCTTCATATTCTGCTTTTCCAGAGCAGCAAATCTCAAATTTGCCAGCTCGTACAGTTGTATACTAGTGTGAAATAACGACATTTCTTTCAGTATGTTTCTTTTTATGTAAGACTTCATGAAATTATGTTCCTTTATGAATTAAATGGCATATTAAACTTATTTTGGGGTTTTTTTTGGAAAGAGATGAATAAACTACAGAAGAAATAATATTTCCTCTTTTTTTCCTTTATGTGGTCAGCTTTATAATAAACTTCCAAACAAGTTCTAAAGCAAAAGTGCTGTCCTACACCACTGCAGAAAGTTTGCTTTTCCTTTGAGGGTCAACACTGGTTATTTCATAATTGGAGAAATGAATTTTTATTTAAATGTATTAAAAAAAGTGCTCCTCCCATTTGCTGTTCAAGTAAATGCTTTTTACAAGCTTGAAGAGTGATGATGTTGATGGAGAGAATGTAGGGTCTTTCTTAAGGTTCTTCCTTAATTCTAAGTTGTCCTTGGAACAAGTAGTTGTATGAAGACAAGTTTTTTTACATATGTCTGAGACTTGAAGTGATAATTTTAATATGCCAACCACTTTTCCACTATCTTAAGAAACAAATTGAGAACAGGGATCATGCAACATCTCTGCAGAGAAATTATTTACCTAACTAGTTTGCTAGAGAGAAATAGATGAAGACAGTTTTAGAAATCTGAATTGCTAGTCCTTCAAGAGGGCAGCCTGATAGTGACTGGTGTTCTGCGCTGCGTTGGGGTGTTGGGATGTGAGGTAAGAGAGAGATGGTGCAGGATTCTTTCTGCATCTTGGCAAGAAAGACCCAACAACAAATGGCTTAATAAAATCGCCGGTTTAATAAGATAAGAGTAAAAGAGGAATATAGATAGCTAGTAAATCTTATGTCCATTCAGATGCTGGGAACCATGCATTCATGTAGCATTGGATAGATTTTCCCACGGCATGCTGCACAGACCCTGTCCATGGAGAGAAGATCCTCTTCTTTGATCCTTTCTGCTATTATGTAGTTTATTTTTTATACAACAACCCTATTCAGAAAAGATGTTCTTATGAGAACTTCTTGCTGCCCTTTTAGATGAAGGCAAGGCCAATACAGCTGCAGTAATCACCTACAGGCTCCTCTGATCCAATGATCTGGTCAGGTTTATCCTGCAGATGAGATATTTGTGTAGCACAGCACAACCTGAACGATTTCATCTTATGATGAAAGGCCATGTTCCAGCCATTACTGTTCCATTCTTTTTTGACTGAAAAAAACAATTAGAAAAATTAATGGCAAAATATCCACCAATGCCTATCAAATACAGAAGATCCAACATCTGCTTTGGGAAGTCCTTACGATGCAGATTGCTGAAAGCTGAGAAGGTATAATCGGGGAAGTATCACCGCATTCTTGCCTTTGCTTAAGTCCTATCCATGTCACTTGCTTCTGGCCACTGATAGCGTATTGAGCTACATAGCTTCTTCATCTCTCCCCCTCATGTTCTCAGTTAATGGAAATGACTTAACTGTGGGTTGGATAAGGCTTATATTAGGGAAATAAACTGTTTTATACTTTTTTCCTAAATTCTTTTAAAGATCCTTGGGCAATGGATAAAAGATAGCTATTCTTAAGTACCAAAGGTTCAGAGGATCCAAGAATATCACAGAGCTTGAAAACTGTGCAAATAGGAAAACAGCTGCTTTAAACTCACAGTTATTTCTTAGATCTCTATTTTGTTCAGCTATTTATATAATCAAAGGTCATAATCTACAAGGTGATGAGAACTTATGTCAGCTTCAAAACACTTAAACTCACTAAGCATTTCAATGGAAGATGAATAAATGCTGCAGCACCTGGGAGTGCTGAATGCCTTGCAGGATTTAGTGCTATTCACTTGATCCAAAGCCCATGGAAATCAATTAGACACTTGGATTTGACCTGAGAGGACTTTGCATCAAGCTTGTGTATGAACAACTCTAGCAAGATATTGACCAGGAAAACAATTATTTATTTGAATTATCTCAAACTCTAAGGATTTAATCCAAGCTCCATGGCAGTGCAACAGTGATTCCCATGCATTGCTATCAGTACCTTATACAGAGGTAGGGTGAAAAAAGCAAAAGGTGGAGTTTAGTTATATTTAATGAAGCATAATTTCATCATCAGAAAAACAGTGAGATAGTAGATTCCAACTTCTGATGTAACAGGTTTATTCTGTCCACAGTTTATCAAGAGGAAACTCTTTATGAGAAGCAAACAATACGGTATCTCCGCTGGTAACATGGAGGTTGAGTCATACATGGGATCCCTCCCTGAGTATTTCACATAAATTGGTCATAATCAGCACCAGAGTAGGGAATTTGCTCAGAGTTTCTTACAGCTAAAAGGGGAACAAGTTGGCATATTTTTTTCTTTAGCTTACCAAAGTCTTGTTAACTCAGAAACTTTCAGGCAACCTTGAAAGGATATCACACATTAATAGCACCAGAGAACATGACAGGCAGAGCTTGATGTAACTAATTTTGGACTGGTGTAACAGTGCTATTTAGAGCAATAAAGGTTTTATCTGTTGGTTTATCTGTTTATTAAAATAGTCAGTGAAAAATGTGCCATATATATTCTGTTAGTATACAGTACTTTTAAACTGATAGTTCTGCCTGTACCTTGGGATTGTTCTGCTTAACTATATTAGGATAAGGTCATATATAAAATGGGCATAAAGAAGAAACAGTCAGTTTCCTAACAAGAATCTGTCAAACAGTTAAAATTAATGGCTAGCTAAGACCCATATGTATCAATGACACAATGATTATTATATGCACTTCTATCTTGCTTGCCTTTCCACATTAAAATTCATCACTCCCAGTGAGAAGGCCCATACGTTCTTAGATTGCTCCCATACATGATGATCATTAGCTAAATAATTTGTTTAATGAAAAACAAATAAACTTGCAGTTACTTTTTTTTCTATTGTGAGATACAAATGCCAATACTTTGAAAATCCTGGAAGAAGGACTGAGGGAGAGCAGGTTTTATTCTTGGGTTTTATTCCATTTAAGAGCATGTTGCAGCTTTGTTGGCATGGATTCACTGTATGAGTGACTTTATGCATATTCACAACTGTTACTTGGAAGGAAATGACTTATTAAACAGTAATCATATAGCATATGTAAATGAGTTTTGTGCGTAAACACATACCTTTAGCCTCATTGCCTGAGATGGGTTGTTGACTAAAAAAGTTTTTCTGATGGCATTTACTTTCCCAGGAATTTTACCAATCATTTTATGTCTGATTGGCTGGATGGTTGCACTCAAAATGTTGTGGTCAATGGCTCGATGTCCGAGTGGAGAGCAGTGATGAGCGGCATTCCTCAGGGGTTGGTGTTGGGACCAGTGCTGTTTAACATCGTTGCTGGAGACATGGAGAGTGGGATTGAGTGCACCCTCAGCAAATTTGCTCACGACACCTAACTCTCTGGTGTGGTTGACATGCTGGGGAGAAGGGATGCCATCCACAGGGACCTTGACAGGCTTGAGAGGTGTGCCTGTGCAAACCTCAGGAAATTCAAGAAGACCAAGTGCAAGGTCCTGCACATGGGTCAAGGCAACGCCAAGCACAAATACAGGCTGGACGATGAGTGGATTGAGAGCAGCCCTGCAGAGAAGGACTTAGGGATGTTGGAGGATGGAAGGCTGAGCATGAGCCAGCAATGTGTGCTCACAGACCAGAAAACCCAGAAAGCCCACAGCATCCTGGGCTGCTCAAGAGAAGTGGGGCCAGCAGGTTGAGGGAGGTGATTGTCCCTCTCTACTCCACTCTTGTGAGACTCCACATGTGTGGGGCCTTGTGTTGTGTTCAGGGGGCCTCCAACAAAAGAAGAGCATGGACCTGCTCAAGGGGGTTCAGAAGAGGGCCATGAAGATACTCAGGGGGCTGGAGCACCTCCCTTATGAGGACAGGCTGAGAGAGTTGGTGTTGTTCAGCCTGGAGAAGAGAAGGCTCTGGGGAGACCTATAGCGGCCTTCCAGGACTTAAAGAGGTCTTACAAGAAAGATGGGGAGGGACTCTATCAGGGAGTGTAGTGATAGGATGAGGTGTAATGGTTTTAAACTGAAAGAGGGTAGATTTAGATTAGATAAAAGGAAGAAATTCTTTATTGTGAGTGTGGTGAAACACTGGATCTGGTTGCCCAGAGAAGTTGTTCATAACCCCTCGCTGGAAGGCCAGGTTGGATGGGACTTTGAACAGCCTGGTCTAATGGAAGGTTTCCCTGCCCATGGCAGGGGGGGTTGAAACTAGATGATCTTTAAGGTCCCTTCTAACCCAAACCATGCTATGATTCTGTGATTCTATGATTTCCTTTTCTGCCTGAGAAATCTTTTTTCTTATCTCATACGTAAATAATGCTGATTTTTCTCTGTTCCTGTTGAATCACATACTTGAAAAAACAGAGAACAGAATTCAGGAGTGTCTATATATAAACCTAGGTGAGATGCTCAAATATATGTGTCTACCATCAGGTGAGCTAAATGACTCTCTAGACTCATTGACTGCTGTGACTGCAATGGGATCTTCAACACTAACTCGTACAAAAATGTACATGCACACACCAAAAGTGTCTTCACTCTCTACTTGAAACCCATTCCAAGACAGCAAAATGAACTGACCATGATGTCAGAGCTATGAATTCTTTTTCTTTTATCTTTTTTCTTTTTTCCTCAGATTTGGGGTCCTGTTCTGTGTAATGATCTAATGCAGTTTAAGTAAGTGCTTCTTACTACATTTCCAAGCTTCTTTCCCCAAAATGCTCTTTCCTAATGGCATTGTCCACTCAGAGTGACAGCATCTTTCTCAGGAGAAACTACACAGAATATACTGAAGAGGTCACCTCCGAAAAATTTGTGTACCCATATTCTCTTGAGTCATTATGGTTATATTACAATAGCCTCTGTACATGTTTTTAAAGTCCTGGGTAAATATTTTTCTTCTAATTGAATAGAAATAGGGAAAACATAAAAAATTCACAGCATTTAAATCTTCTGTTCTTGATAGTGCATTTAATAAACAGTGGAAAACAGAGCTGAAATGATATTCTAAGATATAAAATATTGCTAGAAGAAAAAGATGTAGAGGAATGCTATGGAACTGTACTACAAACTAGTGAAATGAAATGAGAGAACCTAGAGCAAATAAAACTAAAGAAATACACACAATCGACACTACATTTCATGATAAAAAAGTCCACTAGAAACTACAGGGGAACTATACCTACTGTATTTGAAAAATATTGGTAAATATTTTGTCTGTCTAAATGTAGAAGTAATTTCATGCAAGTTTCTTTTCATTTGTGACAGTCTTATTGATTTAATACAAAAGAGAAACATTTTTCACCCATGCATTTTTTTTTTTCTAAGCAGCAATATAGATAAATAGGTAGAAAAGTTAATTATTTCTACCAGCATTTGGATTTGGAGGCAAAGCCCACAGGAGCTAATGGAAAGGCTTTCATTTTCTTCAGCAGGCTTTAGATCAGGATTCTAGTTATGTCTTACAGTATGTAATCTAACATTTCTATGTCATTAGTTCACAACTTTAAAAGAACTTTTTCCAATGGGGACTGGATTGTTGGATTTTTCTCACAAGAAATCCAAAGTAAAAGTTTTTACCTGTTTTCCTTATCAGAAAGGAAGGCAAATCTCTTATGATAGACTGGTGGAAATCTTAATGAAGGCTGAAAACACTGCTAGAATTTTTGGGTTTTTTAAATGTTAAATGTGTCATGGAAAGGTTTACTTACTTTATGTAATCCACTCCAAAATGCATGTCTCAGCCATCGGGTTGGAACATATCAGTGTGTAAAAAATGCAATTACTCTTCAGGTCTGAGAAAAATTCTAATAGTTAGATGCTGTGCAAGCTTCTGAGACTAGACACCGTGACGATTTTGTAGGCGTCTCATTAACGAATTGTAGCGCTGCAGCATGCTCTGCTTTACTTATTTATTGAAGAGATAATGGGAAATAACTGGTTTCTTTGTGAAGTCATAAATAATATGACAGAAGGATATTAAATGCACTGAGATGTGACAGAAAAGCTAAAAACTTGTGGAGTTTAGTATTTTATGGTGCCAGTTCTCTTTTACCAGTACATGTAAAAACCAACAGATACGTTTTAGATGGGTTTGTGAACAATTATCAATTTAGTGTGCTAGCTACTGAAATGTGGGTGTCTTAGATCATAAACAGTATCCCAGTTTTGCAGTAACATTCAGAAGTTAGTAAAGAATAAATCTTCTTTCTCTAGGTATTTTTCCACTTTTGTTTTATACGGAGAAAGTATTTCTCAATTTTTAAATTCTCAGTATGAAATACTGGTTCTACAAAGTATGAACATTTCTGACATTCATTCTGTGCATCCTTTGTTCTCAGTGGGAGTCCTGTCCTGAAACAGGATGCAAACATACACATAAGGTCCACCATGGCTCCTCAGAACTTTGCACACTTGATTAAAATAAAAGCTAGCTTTTTTTCCCTCTGTGTATGTGTGTGTGTGTGTGTCTGAACTAAAGAGAGAAATATGTATTTTATTCTAGAGTTCGGCTGTAGCACTGGGATCCAAATTGAGGTAGCACTGTCCTCTCCTGTCTTCATTCCTGTTCATTTCACTAAGAGATTTATCATGCAGTATATTGCAAACTTCCTCAGAGGCTGTGGTGATTAAAGAAGTAGCAATCTCATTAGTTTTCTTGGGAATATTTCTGAGTATCATACCCCACAATTCTTTACCCTAGGTTTGACTCAACATTTAGCATGAAGCTAGTATAGAAGACAGAGCTCCACAGAGATGCAACTGGTTCTACTTAGGTTTCTATACCCTGTCCGTGTTTATGGTACCCAAGCACCTATATTGTAAACATGCTTATACAAGTTGAACAAATTCTTCTTCCTTCAGCAATAGGATCTCCTTCAAGGTTGGTAGTTTAGACATTGGTGCAGCAGGCAATTCTTGAGGTCACAAATGTGTGGATCTCAGCCACTATGCCAGTGTGAATTTTGTCTATGCAAAGCATTTTATGGTTTTATAGTGTCCATTATCACATAAAGAGAAAAGAACTTAGGGACTAAGCTTGTCTTCTGAAGCATGACCTTTTTGTTGGAGGAGTTCCAAACATTTTCGTATGGGGTGCTGAGCCTTGTTGCTTGCTTGTCCCACTTGCATCAGTTTTATAGCAGTGTAAATCCATTGTTTCATGGGCTACTCCTAGTTTACAGTAATGTGAAAATAGAGTGAGGCCTGATCTGTCATGCTTAGCACTGCCAGCAAAATACATTTTTAATTCTTTTGAAGAAGTGGGATGTAGGAAACAGGTGAAGCAATTCTACTGTGATTCAAGTGATGTATATATAAAAATCTAAGGTTAGAAACAATTTTCATCAACCATTCCAACTATTATGTGGTGCTTATTATTGTAACTTGAAACTTCTCTTCAGGGCCAACAATGCTATAAAGACTTAAGAAAATTAAGTGTTCATTTTTCATTAAGCAATGGAGTGGTGACTTGGTCGTCCATACTACATTTGTAAAAAGAGGTGTTTTATCTCCAATTGTTCAAATAATTAAGAAGCCACTGGATAAAATATCACTTAGTTCCGGAAAAGCAAATTATGGACGGTCTTTCTCATTAATTTTAGGAAACTACAGAATTCTTGGTCTGGAAGTAGAACAGAGCAGACACACTCATGTTGTGATGATACATAGTAAAAAGGACAGTTTACTGTTCCTGAAGTGTCTGTCCATTTGTGCTAGCTGTTTCGTAGGGATGATTGTTATAACTAAATTTTCCTTGTTTGCATATTTTGGATGACCCTTCAGGGGAAAAAAAACCCAAATGAATGGTTCTCTTGAAATGTCAGTTCTCCGAGTGAGCAAACTGTGAACTTTTCACATGAAATATTCTACGTTTTAAAAAGTTACCAAGAAGTTACATCTTGAATCCATTATTTATATAATAAATTGAAAGATCCAGGATGCAACCTGGGGGCCTAATTTTTGTTACTATATGTCACTGTAACTTTCTTTTTCAAACTGGTTGGGAGGACTCAGAGACATAGAGCCTTTAACAGATTATTTCTATCAGCAATCCATTCAATTAAGCAGCCACATGTGGATAATCAAGGATAATAAATAGAGACCCTTGTTTGGAGTTTCAAGTAAAAAAGGTAATAGATTGGATCACTGTCATATTTTGCCACAAGTGGTTTGTGGTAGAATAATTCTGCATTTATTGCTTTCCATGTTTAATGCTGTTATAAGCTAGTTCAACAACATTTCCAAATATTATATTTCAGAAGGAATTGCCTAAGATAGTTTGGTAAATTCTAGGTCAATTTTTCTTGAGAATAATACTGGATATATGTTAAAATACCATATAACGGTTCTAATCATCAAAAGTAGTAGATAATCATTAATCATATCAAGTATTAGGTATATTTTTAATGTACATTTTGCCTCTTCTTTCTTCTGAAATAGTAGTTATAGACCCACATAGATAGCAAATATTCACGTTGCTGTATATCTCAATCTAATTTCCTCAGGGCGGTTATAGGTTTTGAATAAACTGATTAAAAAAGAGAATAAACCATTATTTTATATGGCAAATTTTACTATGGCTTAAAAGGCATGAAGTACATAACATATCTCAAGCATTTACTTGTTCAAATGCAGTGGAGGACTTTTTCTCTTTTCAATATATATGATGTATTAAAAATGCAATAAACACTTTTCAAACATGAAGCACGTTGTCAGGAGAATTGTAAAATAATAAGGGTTAATTTTAAAAGTCAATTAAAAAAAAGTTATGCTAATATTTTCTCAGTTATGTGTAGAACATAACTTGAGGAAAAAAACTCTTAAAGATTGTTATTAGGCTGTTCAGCTAAGTGGTGGGACCATTCTGCTCCGTTTCCAGTTCCAGGAAAAGATCTGATCATCAGGTGATATATCGTTGTGAGTCCCTCTCTTTTGCCTACTGAAACTTTTTCACATTGTATAAATATTTAATAGAAAAGGGACCTAATTACAAAGGCTTCCTCCTTACTTTTCTAGTGTAGAATTGTTTCATCAGAGGAGCCTGACACCCTCTGCTCTGATGAGAGGAGAACACAGCTGTATTGCTTCACAGGATCTTAATCTGAAGGGTGTTCTCAATTTATGTTCCCAAATGGTGACATATCTTCCTACCCATAAGAGATGTCTAACTCCTTGCAAAGCAACAAGACCTTTGCTATTTTTTTCCTGAAAAGCTTGTAGTTCCCCATGCAACTGTGTAGAAGACTACACTGTTATGTACCTGACTCCTTCTGGGAAAAAAAAAAAACAAAACAACACATACAACGTGCCTCGAAGCCAATTTAGTGCCTATTTGAATTTTTCTTCTCTACAGACTTTTTAGGGCCTATTAGAAATGTACGATATACAATTTATACCAAAAATAATTACATGGTGTCTGTGTGTGTATCTGTGTGTTTCTACATATGTATATACACATATAAGCATGCACACACATAGAGTATAAATGTATTATATATAATCATATAAAGTTATATGCGATTATACTATAAATTTTAGCAGCACAGCTTATATATTCATCAATGTGTACAACAGTATTCAAATCCTGAAAAGTGCTGCAGCTCATTTTTGTCTGTCTGCATCTTATTTTTGTCTGCTACAGAAACATCTCCTTTTTTTGAGTGCTTTATTTTTGCCCCACTTAATTTCAGTAAGACTTCTTGCATATGTAAGGGCTCAAAATGTAAGGGTCTCTCTTTCCAGATTCTGACTCAGACACTAGCTAAACAGTAACATCTTTACCTTGAACTTCTCTCTTTTCTTTTAAAATTGGCAAGGAGCCCAGAAGATTTCTTCATCAAAGGCATGTTCGCAATTTTTAGCCTACTTTCATGCTAATTTGTTCTTGTAATCAAAAAATTAATCAAAATCTTTTCCATTGTTTAAAACTAAAGATACATTTTTACAACATCATTTTAAAACATTTTGAGTATAAATTCAGTTGACTATTAATGACAGAAAAATAATTACAGTTAAAGTTGTGTCCTTTAGGCAAATGGTACGTAAATTAGTGGCTGATGCAAAGCCCATTAAGGATCCTATTGACTTCAGAGAGTTATGGATTATGTCTCAATAAAGAATCTTTACTAGAAAAAGACCTCAGAAGTCTTTCTTTAGTGGTATCTTTAGAAGTATAAATTCCATCACAGTCCGATCTTCAGCCATAGTAATTATTAGATTTGGGCAAAATTTCTGAAAAAAAATCTTGAAAGTGCTTGATAAAGGAGGATTTCTTGATCTATATTTCTCTTTAAAATTGTCTTGTCCTTGTGAATTTTGTAGTCTAAAACATGCATTTCCAGAAATGCTTTTTTTTTCACAGGTAGCCTCTGTATAACACCTTCCTCCTTTTATGTCCCAATTATTGCTTCCTGGCATTCTGTGTAAAATCAAAATAGAGCTGATCATGGAAATTCAGTTCTGGAAAATTCAAAAAGAGAAAACCCTTGCTGGACGGTGTAATGTTCCCAAATGTGAGGGAAAAAGAATCAAGTAATTTCAGAACAGAAGAATTCAAGACCTGAAAATGTAGTTGAAAGTTAAGGTACCTGAAGAAGCATTTTTTATTAAGATATGGAAGATCCAAGGGGCTTTTGAAAATTGATGATTCTCTTCCCATGCTAACATGAATGGAAGAGGAGACCAGGCTCAGTGCATGGCAGTAGGGTAAGGTAGCAAAAGGGAAGGCATCACCAGGTGGTGCTCTTGTCCACCGTGGTCCAAGTTCCTGTTCCTTTGTGTGTGAGCACGTGTTTAGTCTTGAGAAGACATGAAGACCTGTTTTAGTTTCGGGTTATGCATGAAGAAAGTGCCCATTTTCAACTGGCTTCTAATCAGCGGACATTCTCAAGAAGAATTTGCTTTCCAAGAGCCACTCATCAGGTTTGAGGTACAGGGTGGAAGAAAGAAAAAAGATTACTTGCAGAGTATGTCATTACATTTATTTCAGCGAGGAGTACTATTTTTATTCCAGTTAAATGAGGGGAAAATGCTAAAAAGTAACACTGGTTTTGGTAGAAGGAACAATGGGAGCCTAAGGTATGTGTCTGTAGCAGATCGATGTCATTAAATATTTGCAAGAGCTGTTTCAATGCTGTCTTTTGAAGCACTTTAATTAAGCTATGAAAAATAAAAATGCTTTCCATACTGAATGTTCTGCAAGAAGTCTGGAGAAGTATTCCATGAAAACTTCTTAGCAGGTAACTTACTCATCAATCGTATGACTTCAACAATATTCATCAGACATAGTCATGACTAGGAAGACTTCAGAAATGAGTTAGAGGAAATAAATATGATGGACATTCTGTTTACTAAAATTGGGCTAATACAGAGAGCAAGAACGTATATAATATGATTATATATCAAATTACGTGTCAGATAAATGGCAGGTCAAGCTACAATGTCTAAGTGAAAAAATTAAGAATTATTTTTTATTATTTTATTTAAATGTAGGAACTTTGAACATTTTGCATGGTTCTAAATTTTCAGCTATGCTGGCATAAAATCTGTGGAAAATACATCTAAAAAAACTCCTGTCAGTTTTAGATTTTTTTGATTATGAATGTTTTAGTGCTTCATTAACCCTTACTTTCATCCTGTATTAAAAGAATTTATAGTTCTTAGGAACTCAACATTTTTTTCAAGATTTTCAGCAAACCAGAAACTCACTGAACTCTGCAGTATCTCACATAATAGATGTTTAAAAACTTACTTTTACTCAAGGGGATAGCTGGGCAAATTCATGGAACAGAAAATAATTTATGTTTGTAAGTACATAGAAAAGCTATCTGCTTCATAAAATTCCCAAACTGAAAATAGATGGATGATGAGACAATATTACCAGAAAACATCAAATATGTTTGGTCTGTTTTCACCCTTTTCTATGCAGTCAGAAGAAGATATATCTTTGATCTGATATGATGTATGAATTCGTAAGTCCTTATGTCACTTCAAAAACAATGGAGCATGAAACTGCTGTGTTTTGGGTAGATGCATCAAGCCTGTGTGCTATGGGAATGAAGATTCCAAAATTCCCAAATGTCCCTGGTGTCACTTCTTATGACTCATCAGAAGTCCTAAGATTTTCTAATGAAATATTTTGCGTTCATCACATTGTCTCATCACAGATATCATATCAACATAAAACTTTTGCCAGGAAGTTTCCAATTAGCAGTATAAATGTTGCTTATTGCATACTTAGTCTGAGCAATTACTTTTGTTTTTAATTAAAAATGAGCACATATGGCATTTCTTTTTTAGCAAAAAGTTAAGAGGTACATTGAACAGAAAAATGGGTTGGGTGGATGGTACCATGAAAAATGTTGCTAAATTCTCAACCATTGCTTCCAGTGATTTCTTTGAAAATCTTACTACTGGTGAAAGTTGCAGAAAATGTCTTTAAAATTAAATAGCATCTGCAGAATACCTGTAAAGTGTATGTAACTTCTTTTGTCTCTAAGGCTTTAAGAACTGAAAGTTGCTTGTGACGATAAAGCCAGCAATTTTAACTATCTGTTAAAAAACTGTTAAGAATTTGAAGCCATTAACCTCTTAGAAAACTTGCATCTAACACTTTAGAACACTTGATAGACTAGATAATGAATAAAATACGTAATACTTCACTGCACTGTTTAAACTATCATAATTTTCTAGCTTAAGCAATATGTCATGTGGATACAAGAGAAAAGTTTGTTTTAAAGACTCTCATGAGTTACCAGACCCATAAGTAGGTCTTCTGATTCTTCTGAAGTCCCCTGACTACCCATGACTACTCAGTCTGTACTGTTTATTTCCTGAACTGCTCAAAGGATCTTAATGTAGGTTTTGCAAAGTCTAGTCTTCTCTAACTTGTAAGATACCTGAACTGACTTTCCTGACATTGCTGTGTCAGGCTTTCTGGCAACCATCACACCATGTCTGGGCCATGGATTTTAAGACCACTCTTAGCTGTCTTTTAGTCACAAGTGAGAGAAAAGATGCTTTATCATTAATCCCACAAAAAGTGTTATGATGTAGGGGATATGGCCTTACAGCACAATATTTTATTCTTGAAGAACAGAATTGCAGAGTTAAGGTGAGATTGAAGGGGACCTCTGGAGATTGTCTTGTCCAACCCCTTCTGCTCTAAGTAGGGCCACCAAAAGCACGCTGTTCAGAGTTGTCTCCAGACAGTTATTGAATATCTCCAAGGGTGGAGATTGCACAGGCTCACTGGGAAACGTCTCTGGGAAAGTGTTTTGACTACTCTCACAATTTTTTTTTCTTATATTTAAATTAAATTTCCTTTATTTCAGTAGTGGCCCATCACCACTTGGCCTTTCTCCAGATACTGTCGAGAAGAGTCTGGCTCCATATTCTCAACCTCTGCACTCATCAGGTATTTATGTACATGGATAAGATACCCCTGAGCATCTTCTCCAGGCTGAACAATGCAAGCTCTCTCAGCCTCTTCATGTAGCTCACATGCTCCAAGCCCTTCATTGTCTTAATGGCCCTGTGCTTGACTCTCTTCATTGTGTTCATTGCCCTTTTGTACCAGGGAGCCCAGAACTGGACTCAGCACTCCATCTGCGGCCTCCCCAGTGCTGAAGAGGGGGGAAGGATCACACATTCAACCTTCAAGTGATGTGATCCTGTTCCTGATTCAGACCAGGAAAGGCTATTTGCCTTCCTTGCCGTAAGGGCACATTGTTGGCTCTTCCACTAGGATTGCCAGAGCCTTCTCTGCAAAGCTGTTTCCCAGCTAGTCGGCCCCCAGCCTGTACTGGTGCACATGGTTATTCCTTCCCAGGTGCAGGATTTAACATTTCCCTTTCTTAAACTTCTTGAGATTACTGTTTGCCCATTTCTTTAGCCTATTAAGGTCTCTTTGGCAGCACAAGCATCTGCTGTATCAACTACTTTTCCCAATCTTGTATCATCTCCAAATCTGCTGAGTGTGCGCTCTTGTCCCATCATCCAGGTCATTACTGAAGATGTTAAACTGTACTGGCTTCAGTACTGACCCCAGGGAAGCACCACCAGTGACTGGCCTCCAGCTGGACTTTGTGCTGCTGACCCTTTGAGCCCAACAGTTCAGCCAGTTTTCAGTTTACATCACTGTCTGCTGATCTAGCCTGTACTTCATCAGTTTGTTGAGGACAATATTATGGGAGACATTGCTGACAGCCTTGATAAATTCAAGATAAACAATATCCCCTCATCCACTGAGCTAGTCATTTCAACATTTCAGGTTCTTGTAGCGTGATTTTCCCTTCATTAATCCATGTTGACTACTCCAAATCACCTTGTTCACATGTTTGGAAAGGGCTTCCAGGACGATTTGCTCCACTGTCTCCCCAGGGGTCAAGGTGAGGCTGACTCGCTTGTAGTTACCTGGATCCTCTGTCTTGCTGTTCTTGAATTTAACTCTTATTCTGAAGATAAATACATTAGCTACCTAATTTAGGAGGTTCATTTGAACATATATATGTAATTATGATATACAAATATCTTCTAAAAATCAATATGTATATTTATGCTACTTTAAGGCTTTTTTTTTAAATGATCAAAAGAGTTTAAAACACCCGTACTGTGAGTGGGTGTTGGGTTCATTAACTTTTCTTTCCTTTGATTATCAGAGAGTTAAGAATCTTTGGGTGTGATAATATCAAATGTCACAAAATGCCAATTAAATTTTAAAAGACATCTATTTTGAGAGGTTTTTATGAAGACCACACTTTTACTAAGAAATCTCTGAAGTTCAGGAACACATATTCTCTGTTTCTACTTGGCCATTTTTGGGACTTACTATGATGTTGTTTCTGCCTGCTTCATCAGTTGAGTTTGTTCATGTACTAAGTCCAGCAAAATATCTTTGCCAGTTGTAGAAAGCTGTTCCCATGGCCCTGACCCCATGCAATGACAGATTATATGTGGGTAAGAGCTCTATGAGTTGCTGTGTGTCTTCAATAGGAAGATGTTCCCTGTTGAAGTGAAACAGAGGGGGTAGGTGCCAATAGATTAGATCTAAAAGTAAAATATCTCATGTAATTTATGACTCACTTATGTCCAGTATAGATAGGACCAGTACTATACGCTTGTGATTTGATATCTACGATATTGGACCCAAGTAAAACTTGTCTGCCAATTCCTTTATCTCTGATAGTAGTTATTCTATTTGCCATGAAAGCAACTTTTAAAAATATATTTGTCCTTGTTAAGTACAAGTTATACAGTATCACTGGGTTGTTTACAGTAGCTATACTGCATTAATTGTGTTTTAGAAAAGTATAACAGAACAAATAATATCTCATTTCCAGCCTTTTTTAGTAACTTGTCTTTTTGGTTGGGAGAAAGTGGAATTTCTTTTTTTTTTCCTAAGGGAAAACAATACCTTTTCTCATAAGTTGATCTTAATTCTTTATCCCAAATACCTCTAGAACAAAGGCAATTCCACTTCAAAAGAAAATCCGATTTTGGTTTCATATTGAGAAAAAGTCCTAGAACCTTCAAAATCTTTTCTAAATAATGTAATTCCAGAGAATGACACAAATTAATGGCATCATCTCCATATTTTTAAAAAAGACGTTATTCATCCTCCCAGTTTTTTTCATTTAATTTGCCATTATCATCCTGAGACAGAGGTAAAGACGTGTTTTGGAAAAAAATCTCTATCCTTAAAAATGCAATACTGCACAGGAGTCACAGAAGTGCCTTTAAACCAAGCAAGGAAATTAGAAAACTGGGTATCAAAACAGTAAAAATTTCTTTTTTATCCTGTCCTATTCACACTGAACTCAATGGCATAACTTCCACTCAACCTTGATTATTTCCAGTGGATGACATGTAAAAGTCTTTGCAAGGCTAAGCATATAAAAAAAAGATTAGGGACTAATAATCTGATTTTAGAAAAAACTGAACACATAATTTTAGTGAAATAAAAATCAGAATATGAAACCCATACATTTCAGTAAAATACCAGGAATGGCAAAAGTCTCCTTTTCATATGGGTTATGTGAAATGTTAATGACAGCTGTGAATATACTTTACATTTTAGTGACTGATAAAAAATAAGGTTCAAAGTTAAATAAGTTCAAGAGAAAACAGGACAGGAAGCTTAAACTATAAACCTATTTTATATTTATTTACTGATTTCTTCAATCACACCTTGAACTGGAAAGACATAATTAACGTTAAGAGAAATACAGTTCTTCAAGCAATGTGCTGATTGGATAGTCTTTCTAAAAATTGATAACTTTGCATGATGTGGGGAAAATTTGGAAGAAATTTTAAAGATAATCATGAAATAGATTTCAGAATAGATAGACTAGAAGAGACTAGAAACAACAATCTTGCTACTGTTTGTGGATCAAGCATTTGCAAACCACTAAGATTTGGTTTGCAAAGAAATTCAAAACAAATAAGCTGTGGTAGTATCCTGAATTCAGTTTGAACAAGCATAAGTCAATATAGTGACATTTATTTTTACTTAGAAGTCTCCCGTGACATCACCTGTTATGCAACTAAATTAGTATCTTATTATGACAATGTTGGGAGCCAAAGTAGGTTTTTTCCCTATTTTGTTTTGGTTCTTTAAAAGAAAAAAGAAAAAAAGGCTCATAATTTTGGTGAATATTACTAGTAAGCATATACAGAAGTTTATAAAAGTTAACCTGAAGAGACAAATTTCATTCTTATTTATGGAGCATTACCTTGCTGGACCAGTACAGCTCATTGATTCCTGTACTAACTGCTGGCCACATTTAGATTCTAGAGCAGACATATCACCGCTGAAACTGTTTTACGCTAAGCAGTGGTCTGGCTGCCTCTGCACCTTCAGGTGCTCCTGATATTTATTTCTTTGTCTTCATGGTCAGAATCAAAGCTTATCACATACAAATGTAGAAGGAGCCAACAGTACTGAAAAACAGTGAAAACACTGAAAACCTCCTGCCTGACTTCAAAACTTAGGAAAAGGGCAGAAAATTACTTAATGCCTACAAGTCAGAATGACAGATTCACAATACAGAAATGAGAATAAGAGGTAAGCAAATTTTAATAATTTCTTTCAAACTTCTACCATTTTAAAATTGGCTTTGAAATTATTTTATGTGATTCCCATTACTCATAGGAATTTAAACTCTTTCTATAAAGAGAAAATAGGTTATGGGAAGAAGTAGGTCTTTCTCATTGGCCATATATAGGTTACATACTGAAATGTGCCCAGAGCTAAACATGTCCCACATGGTTGTAAGCAGAAGCTTATATTACTACTTTGAAGTTGAGAGTGTATCTGAAGCACCTCTGGACCTGCTTCATGCTTATGAGTTTAAGTCAGATACTCCTACATAACTAAAAAAAAAAAAAAAAAAGTTGAACCTTCAATTTATCATGTAAAGTTTAAAATGGTAGATTTAAGACATAAAAAGTTACATCTACAGTATGTGTAAAAGTCTTATACGTCTTCTAAACTGTAAGCTCAATTAAAAACTGAGGCATAAAGGAGATTTGAGAATGCTGAAGATTCAAACCATTGCAAAAATATTTGCAACTAATGAATGAATTAAGAACTTTGATGTTAAATATGTGATGCATTCTCTTGCATTTATAATTTAGTGTGATTATGAGGCTGAAGACTTACATTTTCATTTTTAGACAGAGCTTTTTTATGTTCTATGTTAGAACTCCATTGGCATGAGCAACACTTGTACTGAAGTCTTACATATAGTGAATTATTTCAGCACTGAGTAGCGAATTCTGTAGGCATATAATGAAGGTTGCTAAACAGAAGACATTGAGAAAAATCTTATTTGAATTAAGGGTAATATGAAAAGAAGGCAGTGAAGTTCTCCAGTTTGATTACATCTGACAGCTATTTTATCTCTTACAATTTGATTTCTAAGACAGAAGTGAAAACTTGTGTTTTGGATAGACAAATAAATAGTATTGTCCAACCCATGAGCATGGAAATATTGCTATCAGGAAAGAATAAAAGGTTAATGCATGTGTGAAATGCAATTACAACAATTCTGTAAGAATATCAAGACTATAATATTAAAGGTTTGGTGACGTAAAGTTATTTATATAGGTCTCCTTTCTTTTTTCACAAAACGTCTGTTCTCACAGACTTTTAAGGGAACTAATTATTAATTAATTTTATTTCAGCTAGAGCTTCAAATTGAACATGAAATGTTGAAGCAGAAATAAAAGATCTAGGTTTGGTTATGCATGTCATGACACTTTTTTCATGGCATGATTTTAAAGTGGAAGAGTTAAGATGATGAAGAAATGTTTCTGGAAATTCGTTTTCAGTTTAAATGAACTGTATTTATTTTTTAGGGACAGATAAGACCATTGTGATCACTGCATCAGACCTCATATCTGATACAAGGTGTAGGAGTATTCTGAATTAGTTCTGGTTTGAATTTGGGAGTATGGTATAAGAAATGCTTCGTATTCTATTTGAAGAACCATCAGTGAAGAGTCCGTCACAGTCTTTTAATATCTGTTGAAAGGTGTGTGACATTTCTAATATGAAGGAAGGAGTTCTCACCAAACTTTAATTTAGACGTCTATCTACAACTGAGCGAGTTTTCCAGTGGAGAGTGATACGCCCTTTAGAGGACAGTTCATTTATCTAAAATGAAAAAAGTAGTATGATAGAAATGTTCATAGCTGTCCACAGCCTGTAAAGAGAGTCTAGGCAATTATTCATACTACAGATGTCTGCATCTGAACAGAAGAAACCTGAATCCCATGAAGCTTCTCTGTCATCAGTTTTGAACATTTGGAAGTTGTCTTATTTCCACTGAGCTCAATGGAAGAGTTTATCATCAGTATGTGTTCTCTGGATTGGCATTGCAGTATTCACGATGATCAAATCAGTCAGCGGTTAATAGAGTCTCTTTGAGAAGTTAAATGGGCAATGTGCTCCTGGAGACCTTCACTATGAAGCAGGTTTTCCAAACCCAGTTACTCTTGTGGTTATTCCAAGAATTAACCTTTATTTTCAGCATTAGTCTTGAATCATGTGCAGCAGAACTGTATGCAATATTTTCAGAGCACTCTTTTCAGAGCCAAAATTGCAACTAATATAACCTGTGTAATTGTGACTCCTATGTATGTATTGAAGAATCATGCTGGCTTTTTGTTCACAGCAATAAACTGTGAGATATTCAGCTGATTATATCCTCTGCTGTAGGTTTTGTTTAATTTCAAGTAACTAAGGCAAGAATTAAGAAACCAGAATAAGAATATTCATACAACTGAACTGACCCTGTGAAAATGTATCAAGATTTCATGAGACACAAAGAACTGTGGAAGCATGGTGTCAGTGGCATTGAATATTTTCATTGTGCCTTAAAAGTATTTGCTGTAGGTTTATTTGAGTTTTACAGAACTTTCAAGTAAGACAATTGAAAAATATCTATAGTGAACAAATCTGTCAAAACTGAGATGATGGAATAAAGAAATATCATGTGCACTAAGAAGCATCATCCTTGTTAATCCAACAAATTGGGAGGGACCTTGAGTATTGTGTACAAGACTGAGAAAACTATGTAATCATTACTAAAGTATTTATCTTAATCTGATATACCCTGGAGTAAGGACTTAGTAAGGACTGTCAGGGTTTTCACAGTGGGAATTTTCTTGAGTAGAGTGCAGACTGGAGTTAGTAGCAACTTCAAAGGGAAATCTACAGTTGCTTCTATTCCTTTTAACAAGGCAGATATCCCTGTTAAAGGATTTTTTAATGAGGTGATACAGCATTATATCTCTGATGTCTAAGCACAGTGATCACAGTAAGATTATACCCACTATTAAAGGAAAAGAATGAGGAAGAAGAATCCTATTTTATGAATAGGAAAAGTTTGATTGTTAATCAGTTGGGAGTTGCATGGATAGTTGTTATGTGTTGGGGTATTTAGTCATCTGTATATAGGACTAAAACAGAGAAGAAAAAGGTTGTTACATCAAAGGCGCCAAAATTCTATTTGGATTTATACAAAGATACACAAAAATTGTTTGTTCCTGTTCCTACTGAAACTGATGTCAAATGTCCTCAGAGTTTACTGGGATAAGGATTATGGCCAATATCTGACCTAATGGAAAGATGATCATGGGAAAGAGGCTTAGGTCAACTTAAACGATGCAGCCTTGTAATGTGGAAATGTGTATCAGGAAAAACAGGGGTAACTACTTGTGTATACACAAATATATTTTATGTATAGATTTACATTAGATATTAATCCAAAATCCTGTTTGTCAGGAAAAATGTTTATATAGTTAAAGTAAAGAATTATATAAATAATGGATAATTTTAAAAGCATACATATACAAGAATTACAAGAGGACACTCAGGATATTAACAGTTAATACATTTTCTGTCACTCCCAAGACCAATAAAAATGAAGTCTTGTCACATGCTTCATGTCACATGTCACATGAACCAGAGAGTTCAGCTTCCCCCGACATTTTCTCAACTTTCTTTTAGGCAACATGGGAACTCCTGATAGGAGTTTGGCATTAGGCAGTTATTTCCTGCATTCTCTCATACTCTTTACTTCCTGCCTTTCTGAGCCACTCTATGCAGCTTTCATTTGAGCTTTTGGTTTTAGTGCTCAGTGACTCTTCTCTTCTAAGCTTTTCAAGGTTTTCCTAAGTTAAACTGATAGTCCAATGCAATTGCTGTCTTCATAGTTTGTCTGCTTAAGGAATTTCAGGTTTTGAGGTGGATTTCATGCTTGGGAAGTTATTGTTTATTTGTTTAAGTGTTTGTTATGATGGGCTGGTAGTCAGAATTCTGTCTCCTGCAGAGACCCTTCAGAAATCACCGCAGCTGGAGCTCCTATACACAGGTAACTTCCTAGCAGGTATTTATGTTCTAGATGAGCTGTGTTTTTTGCCTCCGAAGTAAATTGTTATGAAAATCTCTCTTTGAGGAATAAACGTCACAGGAAAATTCATCTCTACTAGTGCAATAATTTTAAAAATAGCAACAGGTATCTGTATATATATGTATGTGGCTGCTTCTTGTAGAACTGTAGGACAGCATGGCCTTCTTGGCTGACCTTACTGATCATATACTGAGAAATTTAAGGACTAACAGTTGCACAGCTCAGAAAGCTGAAGGAAGGGCATGCTTTAGATTTGGTTCATAGGTGAGAGGTGAAAGCTGACCTTTACATCCCCTCATCACCTAGAAATCTGAGTTAGACTTATCATTCAGTTCCACCACAAATTATCGTGTCACCTCATCACCCTATTGTCTTACATCTTCATGGGGTTTAAATGGTCCCAAATCCCCATACCTGCACAGTTCCACTTTCAGTTCTGAGACTCAACTCTGGTTTGAAAGACTACCCATAAGCTGCTTGTAACACAGGTTCTGTGATTGATACCAGATAATAGCACTGTTGTGGGACACCAATACTGCCAGTTGTTTCTCACCTTTCAGATAGCACACTGTAGTCAAACATTTTGCTAAATCAGCAGCAATATTCTGTCTGAATGAATTGAAAGGTTGCGTACACCCCTGAGCATCACTCCTGATAATACCATTTGCCTTTAACCTGACTTTGTTATATTGATAACTAGCTAAAGTTCTAGCATGTAAGCATGAAATAATCTTACAGATGCTCATCTAGATCGCTCTACTCTTTCCGTTATAGCACCTAAAGGCAAGCTGTTTCCTGTTCTTGACAAAGATTGTTTTCAAGAACCAAAGTAGGGCAATTACAAAGTTATGATATATCCAACCCTAATGAACCAGTCTCTCTTGCTATGCTTCCTCAGGCAGACTCTATTGAAAGGAAACAATTCAGTAACAACTGTTTTCTGAAGTAGTTGTAATCAGCTCAAGGCCATCCAGGGTATATTGTCAGAAATATTATCCATTGTACATTAATGTGCGACTCCATTCTGGATGTCAGGCTACAAGATCTTTTAACAGAAATGACATTGACACAATGCAGTGCTTTGCCTCTAGTCATGTGACATCCCTCCACTTCACTTCATAGATGAGAGTAGTTGTTCATATACAGCTGTCATGCAGCAACAGAGTGAAGTAGTGACTGTTATTCTCTGGTGAAATTAGGCAGTTCATGCTTTGCAATGGCTTAAAGTTGCAGGTCTGAGCAGACAGCATTTTGCGCCTGTTTTATGGTGCATGTAATTAAAGATTTCTCTGAATAAATGGCTTTCTCAAACAAATGTGCATTTTCCAGCTTTTTAAATAAATGAAAGTGAGCCATTTTTTTTGGCATGAGGAACACCTGCTCATAGATGTCAATTACTCTTTTTCTGCCTTTAAAAAATGAACTACTCTAAATTGAATAGCCATTTAAATGTAGTATTAATTAATATTTCATTGCTTTACACTGGAGAACAGATCAGGAAAAGGGTTTTTTTGTTCATTGACATCTGGTTAAACAAAGCTAAGTAGAACCTTCTGACATTATCAATGGAAATATCTGAAAGGAAAGCTATTCTGTGCAATAGCCTCCTTCATGTATTTTCTGCAACTGTTCTGTTCCGGTTTGTAACAAAATAATACAGCTTGTGCTGGTTATTTTTTATCTTTAAAAATAAGCTGAAGTTACAGTGTGCAAGAGCTATTTGTCGTTGTTTTTAGAGCCAATTTGCCTGAGTGTACATGATTTCTGAAGCCTTTGTGGGCTATGCTGATCTTGCCTCATTGAACTATTAGTTTGACCACTGAGTAGATCAATCTTATACTTTATTATGAACTCAACCCTAGTGAGTCATCATTTATTTCCATGAAAATCCAGTTACCACCAACAACTACTGTAGCTCAACCACAAATGTGCCTGTGCCTTCCAGATGAAAAGCAGAAGTTATTAATTTTGTTCCGTGTGTTGTTTTCCTTATGAAAAAATCTACTCAATAACTATGGAATACAAACCTTCCGAATGCTGCATAATATTCCACATAAAAAGAATGTGCCTGAGGATGTTTTTCCTCAACTAGTCTATTACTAGTACAAGTGTTTCCCTTACAGCCTACACCCTAGCTTATGCCTAATCATTCAGGTACAACAACCACCTTCTCTGATGGCAGGCACTTCCAAGAAGGCAGCCAAGATCAAGGACCCAATCATAAATAAAGTTAACACTCCTGTTCCTAATGCTGTATTATGCACACACACACACAGAGGCACATGCACACATTGCATTATGCAAACCAGCATTGTATACTTACTTTTGTTTTCATATTCTGAAACATTGAAGAGCATAGATATATTTTAATCAATTAAACATCCAATGCTAGTCTTAATCCTACTAATTAGAATAAACCCAATATAAGATATAAAAAGCTATTTGTAAGGAAATATTTCTTGTAGAGTTTAAATGTGTCATTATATATGATGGCGGAGGAATAAACCATGTAAACAAATATTTACATCAGTAGAAACAAACAAAAAAAAATAGCAAATTAGAAAACGTCTGCTAATAAATCCTTTATCATTCAATTTAAATAAAAAATTCACAGAATCACAGAATCAAAGAATTATCTAGGTTGGAAAAGACCTTGAAGATCTTCTAGTCCAACCATAGACCTAACACTGACCATTCTCAACTACACCATATCCCTCAGCGCTATGTCAACCCAACTCTTAAACACCTCCAGGGATGGGGACTCCACCACTGCCCCGGGCAGCCCATTCCAACACCTAACAACCCGTTCTGTAAAGAAATGCTTCCTAACATCTAGTCTAAACCTTCCCTGGCACAATTTTAGGCCATTACCTCTCGTCCTATCGCTTGTTACTTGGTCAAAGATTCTCATCCCAATCTCTCTGCAACCTCCTTTCAGGTAGTTATAGAGGGCGATGAGGTCTCCCCTCAGCCTCCTCTTCTCCAGACTAAACAACCCCAGTTCCCTCAGCCGCTCCTCGTACGACATGTGCTCCAGACCCTTCACCAGCTTTGTTGCCCTTCTCTGGACACGCTCGAGTAATTCAATGTCCTTTTTGTAGTGAGGGGCCCAAAACTGAACACAGTAATCGAGGTGCGGCCTCACCAGTGCCGAGTACAGGGGTAAGATCACTTCCCTGTCCCTGCTGGCCACGCTATTTCTGATACAAGCCAGGATGCCATTGGCCTTCTTGGCCACCTGGGCACACTGCTGGCTGCTGTTCAGCCGGCTGTCAATCAACACCCCCAGGTCCCTCTCTGACTGGCAGCTCTCCAGCCACTCCTCCCCAAGCCTGTAGCGCTGCTGGGGGTTGTTGTGACCCAAGTGCAACACCCGGCATTTGGCCTTATTGAAACTCCTACAGTTGGCCTGAGCCCATCGCTCCAGCCTGTCCAGATCTCTCTGCAGAGCCTCCCTACCCTCGAGCAGATCAACACTCCCACCCAACTTGGTGTCATCTGCAAACTTACTGAGGGTGCACTCTATCCCCTCGTCGAGATCATCAATAAAGATATTAGACAGGAGTGGCCCCAAAACTCAGCCCTCATGACCGCCGCCAACCGGATTTAACTCTGTTAACCACAACTCTTTGGGCCCAGTCATCCAACCACTTTTTTACCCAGCGAAGCATGTGCCCATCCAAGCCACGAGCAGCCAGTTTTGCCAGGAGCGTGCTGTGGGAAACGCTGTCAAAGGTCTTACTGAAGTCAAGGTAGACAACATCCACAGCCTTTCCCCATCCTCATCCAATAAGCAGGTCACCCTGTCATAGAAGGAGATCAGGTTTGTCAAGCAGGACCTGCCTTTCATAAACCCATGCTGACTGGGCCTGATCATCTGGTTGTCCCACATGTATTGTATGATGGTACTCAGAATGAGCTGCTCCATCAGCTTCCCGGGCACCGAAGTCAAGCTGACAGGCCTGTAATTTCCTGGATCATCCTTCCGACCCTTCTTATATATGGGCATCACATTGGCCAATTTCCAATCTGTCGGGACCTCCCCGGTCATCCAGGACTGCTGGTAAATAATGGAAAGTGTCTTGGCCAGCACCCCAGCCAGCTCCTTCAGCACCCTCGGGTGTATCCCATCCGGTCCCATAGACTTCTGTATGTCTGTGTGATGCAGTAGGTCACTGACTATCTCCTCCTGGAATGCAGTGGGGTCATTCTCTCAGTCTCTGTCTTCTGGCTGAGGAGGCTGGATTCCCTCAGTACAACTAGTCTTGCTATTAAAGACTGAGGCAAAGAAGGCATTGAGCACCTCAGCCTTCTCCTCATCACTCGTTGCCATGTTTCTTCCTACGTCAAGCAGGGAATGAGGCTCTCCCTGGTCTTTCTTTGACTAATAGTTCTTGAATTATGCTTTGAAGCTATTGAAAACAGTTTCTGATGAGGAAGACTGTTTTGTGCTGCCAGTAAAGGTGACAAATGTCATGGAATCTGATCAATTCCACTTAACTTTTATATTCTCATCTAAGTGAAACGTATATGTAATGTACAGCAAGACAGTAGGTTTTGGTCCTGCAAAATGCAGGGGAGAATAACCCCCATGTTTTTGGCCATGCACTGCTTATTCAGCTGGTATAGTACTTTTCCCCCCAATTAATTTTGAATGGTTTTATAAATTTGAGTGTTTCTTTCAATACTTTTAATAATATTTTAACTGTCATTTTTGAGCATGAAAATTTAATTTTTTTTTGCTTACATGTTATTTTCATCACTGAGTTAATAAATTTATATCACATAAATTCCTACAGGAAGTTAAATATTTGAGTAGGTTTAATTTAATTAAAGATTCAGTTTATCTGAAAATATGTCCACTAATTGGTAAACATTGAGCTGTTGTTGCATAATAAAAATAACAAAATTAAATATTAAGAAAACAGCAGGACGATGAAATTACAGCTGTTAAGTCCTTTCATAAACTGGTCCCTAAAAGATTAAAATCCCTGGACACTGTTATTTAGCTGTCCAGAAGCTCAATGCGGAATATCCTTAATGAGAAAAATGCAAATAGTGTTGATAGAATTTTTGAATAATGTATCCCCTGTATAAGCCAGGTTGTCAACTCATATTTTTCTGTCTTCAGAAAGTAAAATATATCAGTTTTTCTGTTTACCTTGCACCAGGTACAGAACCAATTAAAATAACTGCAGATCTTTCTAGTTCATATTAACAGTGGATGTTACATATAGCATCCGCTTTATGTTCACAACCTGGAAAGAACCACTAGCCTGACCTACTATAAGACGTAAGCTGTGGCATTCATACATTTTCATATTGCTCATGATCACTGCTGTCACTTCTTTGCTTTGGTCATATACCAGAGTACTGCTCTGATGATGCCTGAACCACAGCATAGATAAAAGTAACCTCTGATGACAAACCATGCCTATTGTGGTGTATTTCTCACATTTACCTGTCCCTTAGTTCTGCAGACATAGTAAATGTATGAATTTAGAATCCTTAGCATAATTCTTTTTCTGTTACTGCCACAGAAGGTCAAAAGCCTTGCTGAGGGGCACTGATATTGCCAGTAGAGCCAAACCATGAAAATTCACTTTTAGGGCTACAAAGAACTTTGAGGAAAATGGTTATTCAAATCCTACCCTGCAATGCCTGCCCTGTAGGCATTACAGAAGGCACTCTTCATGTTCATTAAATAAGAAAACCTGCTTGGTAGCCTCTTCTTTCAATTCATCTGTAGTTTTGCCTCATTAAAGACTGAATGCAGACATAATATTTGGCTCAGGGATAATACTGATACTGAATATACTTAAAGAATGAGTCTTCATTTGGCTGCAAATACACTTATCCATATAAATTTACCACTTAGTGCTAGATTTCCCTTCTTTTGAGAGAAGCTGGATGTGAGTGATTTGTCAAGTAAATCTAGGGGAAAAATATAATTTACAAAGTAATCAGTATCTGTTTAAAATCTAATCAGTGAAAAGGAAAGTGTGTCTTTGTACAATGCATTGAACAATAGTAATAATAAATTGAATCAAGGATTTTAGAATTCTTCAGGTTTGCTTAAACCAAATTGATTGATTTTTAAGAATTATTATTTTTTTTTAGCCATCAGGAAAGTGTGCTTTCAAATGAGTAAAATGTTGAGGAAGCCCATGATTCATGAATGATGATCAAGTTTAATCTCTTTCCTTCATCCCCATCCTTCTGCTCCTTGAGGAATGAAAAGTCAGGAGAATTTGAGGGCCTTTTATATATCAATGTTGAAGGGAATTTAGAGCTCTTTTATCCAGATGGCATCTTGATATGACTACAGAAATAGGCAGTTCTCTCCCGATACACATTTATCTTGATAAAAGAGAGAGAGAGAGAGAGAGAGAGAGATTTGCTAAAATTCCTGAGGAACAATGAACCAGTCATCACAGCTAAACAATTCAGCACATAATAAACTATTCAGCACATATATTTGATGTTTCAGTATACCTTTGTTTAAAGAGTCTATCAGACTTGGGATATCCAGTAAGGATTCAGGACTCCTTTAAGTCATCTTTTTGTTTATTCCCTGAACTCTGTATGAAAGCTTGGAAGTACTGCTTTCATATTATAGCACTCTGGAATGTTTACTTGTCATCAGATCCTGCTACAGAACCTCCTAGATAGCAGCTCTGCACCAAGATAAACTGGGATGTGTACCCTTATCCCCTTCCTGTTTTGTATCAAAAAAGATACAGAGAAGCACCCCATTTATATGCACTGACCAAAGCTTTCTGTCATAATCAAAACATCTACTTCAAGGAACATGAAAAGATATTCTAAATGTGAGACAGAATAAAGTCCTCCTCTACTCTGAGCATCACAATTAATTCCTAATTGTATCAAATGGCATTACCGAGACGTCATCTACCTGGACTTGTGCTAAGCACCTGACAATGTCCTGCACGACATCCTTGTCTCTAAATTGCAGAGACATGGATTTGATGGATGGACCACTTGGTGGATAAGGAATTGGTTGGATGTTCTCACTCAAAAACTTGCAATGAATGGCTTCATATCCAAGTGGAGAGCAGTGATGAGTGACGTTCCTCAGGGATCGGTGTTGAGACCAGCGCTGTTTAACATCTTTGTCGGCGGCAAAGTTTGCTAACAACACCGAGCTGTGTGGTGCAGTCAGCATGCTGGAGGGAAGGGACATCATTCAGAGGGACCTTGACAGGCTTGAGAGGTGGGCTTGTGCAAACCTCATGAAGTTCAATAAGGCCAAGTGCAAGGTCCTGCACAAGGGTCAAGGCAATGCCAAGCACAAATACAGGCTGAGCGATGAGTGGATTGAGAGCAGCCCTGCAGAGAAGGACTTGAGGATATTGGAGGATGGAAAAGTGAATATGAGCCAGCAATGTGCGCTCACAGCCCAGAAAGCCAACCGTATCCTGGGGTCCCTCAAGAGAAGTGTCGCTAGCAGATCGAGGGAGGTGATCCTCCCCCTCTACTATACTCTCATTCAGTACTGTGTTCAGCTCTGGGGCCCCCAACATAAGAAGGACATGGACCTGCGTGAACAGGTCTAGAGCACGGCCATGAAGATGATCAGGGAGCTGGAGCACCTCCCTTATGAGGACAGGCTGAGAGAGTTGGTTGTTCATCCTGAAGAAGAGAAGGCCCAAGGGAGATCTTATAGCAGCCTTCCAGTACTTAAAGGGGGCCTACAGGAAGATGGGGAGGGACTCTTTATCAGGGAGTGTAGTGATATGATGAGGGTTAATGGGTTTAAACTGAAAGAGGGTATATAACGAAGAAATTCTTTACTGTGAGGGTGGTAAGGCACTGGAACAGGTTGCCCAGAGAAGCTGTAGATTCCCTCTCCCTGGAAGTGTTCAAGTCCAGGTTGGATGAGGCTTTGAGCAGCCTGATCTAGTGGAAGGTGTCCCTGCCCATGGCAGGGGGGTTGGAACTGGATGATCTTTAGGGTCCCTTCCAACCCAAACCATTCTATGATTCTATGATTCTATGATTTTATACCTTCATTCATAAATATGGGCAGCAGCATCAGGGTCCATTTGCAAAATGTTTAGGGATACAATGTACATGGGCCATTCTAAGACAAGGTCCTAAGAAGGAGGCTATTCCAGACTCGCAAGATTAAGGTGAAGAGGAACATTAAGAAGACAAGCAAGAATAGTTTCTACTCTTCAGATGAGGTTCCTCCCAGGGCAATTCTTACACTTTCCTGGACAGGTGCTCATAACAATTAGAATGTTATGCAAAACATACACAGCACCCTCAGCACCAGTCCCTTTTAAAATATTAAGCTCTGTAAAGTTAGCTCAGCTTCATTATTAATACCCTAGGTCCAAGGTGAACACCTATATAGATATTCTTTCCTACTGATTTTCTCCATATATTGCCTTACTTAGCATCCAGGTACACTGAATTGTTCTGCAGACTTGACCAACCTTTCAATTCAGTCATTGGAATTAAGTAAGTAACTCGACATCTGGATGATCTTTGATAGACAAATGTGCCTATCTCTTTCCAAACATCCTGCCACAGTCAGACACCTTTTTAGGCTCTGTGATGCTGACTCTCATGTAAAGATCTTGCCTGTGAGGATAGGTATTGGAAATGCAAAACTGCTCCAGAGAAGGTAGGTAGCTATTGACAGGTATCCACAGAGCTAGGTGTTCAGTTGATTTAGGATTCTGTTGCTTGGACAGAAACCTGTAGTGCCATTTTATACATCCTGCCCAGTAGCCATCTGCTCCTCCTACAGAATGCATGGTAGCCATCTGCTTCTCCTTTGGGATTATGTTATAGCTTTCATTTACATACAGAAACTCTATAGAGCTCTTTCAAATGGCGCTAACCATCCAAACTATGTCTGCTTTACATGAGTAGCATCACTCAGCAGTCATTACTGGCCTCACTAATTGACTGCAATGGGAAATTAAACACCAATTCACAAGTGTATATAGACATGTGAAGTTGGATATTAATTTTAAACCTGATTCAAACTGAATGGATTACAGTATTCCAAAGCCAGCTCAAGGCAGGACATGAGACAGGACAGAGAGAGCTCATTTTAGTTTTCTGAGGACTGGTGTGACTGACTGCCATGTGGGACATGGGAAACCCCTAGGGTTTCCAAGACAGGGCTAGCAGACAGACATCTATGGTCTACAGGAGGCCCATTCCTTCTTTTGGAAGAGCAAGATAGCCAGGTCAGACACCCTAGGCCATCTTACACAGAACTACATGCCTAGGTTTAGACAACAGAATCACGTTTAGAGAGTCTATAAAGAAAACTACAGGACCATCTGAATTTGGGAATAACCAGAGCAGAAAATACAAGAAGAGTGAAGTTCACAATAAGGCTAATGATAAGAAAAGTGCATTAAGTCTTCATTGAAAGCGTGGAGGTTCAGACTGGAAATGCAACTTCCATGTAAACCTATTAGTACTTGATACAAAGACTGCTTTTTTTAACTTAATATGCTGTTTGTACTTATTTCTAAGTAAGTGTTGTGTTCCAAAGTCAAATTTAAGTGCACTAGCCTACTACACAATATATGGGATAATGAATTTATTACCTAGTTAGTTAAGAACAGTTATGTTTAATTTAAACTACTTTCAACTTTGATAGTGTTAGCATAGTAACGTAAATCATTATGCCTCTTTGCCTGCAAATGATGAAAAATACAAATAATGAAAACTGGATATTTGCTGTATCTTTTTGAGTAGAATATTTTTAAAGTTGCCAACCTCAATTTGATTAGAAAAGGCATATGCATAAATATTCTTTCATAGCCTTTGAGAATTTTTAAACCTTTTTTGAAATCATTGATCTCAAAATTCTGCTGGGATTATTGGAAGATGAAGGTCCTGGAACATGTAATTCAAGAGATTATTTCTCCTATGTATATTTAGCTTGTAATGTTACAGTCAGAATATTTTGTTTAATTTTAATAAACGATTTTGGAAAAAAAAATATTTACACTTGAGGCCACCATCACAAATCTGTTCAACCCTCATATTTGTGTAAAGGCATCTTCTTTTAGAAATGAAAACCTAAACCAGTGCATATTCAACACATTCATTGTTTTTCAGGCATAGAAATGACTTTTAATAGCCTTTGTCCTTCATAGTAATTATCTAGTTTTGTCTGTTAGATTCAGAAGAACCTTAGTTTTACCTTTTTAAACTTCTCAGGTACTTGGTCCTTCCTAGAAACTAAAGATTTATGTTTTCAAGAAAAGTCAGTCTTCAAACGTGACCAAGTGTATTCCCTGCATATTCTATATATTATAAAATAAAATAGTGAACCAGCAGCTTTGGAAAGAAACAGTATTCACATAAAAAGGTTTAACTAAGAATAGATACTTTTCCAATGACATTAACAAAAAAACTAGTCACATTAATATGTGTCCTGGAGAAAATTAAACAAGTCTTCATAATTTATTACAAATTGAAAAAATAGGAAATTTACCATCTGAAGCCAAAATAGAAAACAAAACACATGAAAACAAAATAACGCACCTGCTGTGATAAAGCATTTTAAAACATTAAATTCCTATTAATACTATTAATGGTTAACAATGGCTGAAAAAGTGCGTAAGTTATTTGAATGTAGCTTGTTGGTATCTTTCCCTTAGTAACATTAGATTTCTCTTCTGTAGGAAGAACTTCTCTGTTATAGAATAAATTTTTGTCATGTGATTCTTAAAAGATAAGTAGTATGTCTTTGCAGAAAACCTTTATTTTATTCTCTTATAGAAGCATTCTTTGAGAAAAGAATCTGGCCACATGCTGAACTCACTACATTTTATCTAGCTGTCACCATGACTTCCCATAAATCTACCTGTTCTGAAGTCTCCCTGCAGTGTACAGGGTGTAAGCATTACGTTTGGGACTTTCTAAATGAAAAGTCTGACAAGGAACAGAGCCCTTTGAAATGCCCTGTAAAGATCTAATCTGCCACACACCAGAAATATTCCCACTGACAAGACCAGGCATTGTTTTGGGCCTGAACAAAATCCCAGTAAAAGTGTCCTCGTTACCAATAGACAAAGAAGTAATTGAAACAAGTCTGATATTCCAAAATGAGTTTGTATATTTTTAGAATACAAATAAAATCTTTGTCAGATTTTGCTTCACATGAGCCAGTTTGCCACACTCTTGAACAAATAGTACAATGACTCTAACATCAGGAGAATTGAAATGAACTTGTGAAGTATCAGTGAGCATGTGTGCAGTATTTGTTTTTAAATCTTCAATCCTTAAAATTCTTAAATCCTTAAATCCTCAGACATTAATTTGCATCTTCAATATTTTATGTTGAATAAATGACTTATGTGAATTTCCTATTTTAAGGTATACTCACTCTGTCTCCTGTGAAATATACCTCTAAACTGGCTTGATTTCTACTATCAAAGTTAAAAATTAGAGGCAATATCACTTGTATTTTAGCACTTCATAAGCTTATTTTCCATGGTGATATCCCCTCTGAAACTGACATTTCCTGACATTATTTATTGCTTGTATGTAGAGAGATTTCTTTACTGACAGTAATAATAGTACATTACTTTCCTTTGGCTAACAAGAAACTTGCATTTCTTTCTAGTTGATCAGCCTTGGAAAATAAGTACATACTCATGCTACATTTTTGTTATGTGGAGAGTGGTATAAATCAATTTCTATGCAGATGTTAATTCTTGCATATGAAGGTATTTGCATTTGTTTTTCAAAGGTATTTTGGAAACTTGAATCAAAATAAAAAGATTCAGAGAAGAAATTTTCACACTGGGTAACAGCAGCACACAAGTCAGTGGGAGTTCTGCTTCAGTGGGGCTAGGATTAAATCCTATTAGCATATAATATAATAATATATTCCTCCCATCCTTTTCCATAAAGTTGACTAAAAAGGAAACAACAGCCTCCTGGCCTTAGCCTACAAACCAATAGTATATTTACAGTCAAGAACCAATATGTACAATGAGTTAGCAATGTTAATTTTATAAAAGTATAGTTCATCCATGGATTCTCTATGCCAGTTGTTTCCTATCCTGGATAACTTTTCCCATTACATACTGCACTTGTCATTTGGTTAAGGACCATATGATTTCACAGCCACTTCTGTGAAAAGCTTGTGACCACACTAAGTAATAGAGGTAGACAGTAGGGTGAAAGATGCAATATCTCTATTTTATGGAGAAAAATCTGAGACCGAAAGAGTAAGTTGCTTGCTGGTGTTTGCAGAATTTCTGGCAGGCCTGGGAACTGAATATAGAGCTCTACTGTTGTTTCTTGGAGGTTAGTGTCTTCTTGTCCTCCTGCACACAGGTGCAACTCTTGGTTCGACTTGGTCCAGTCTTCTGAATTGACCATGGCTTCTTAAAACTGAGAAAATAATCCAAAGGTATCTTAGTTACAAAAACCCTGTTCAGTCCTTAGTAAAGCCCAACAGAAAAGAGCAACAAAGCTGGTGAAGGGTCTAGAGAACATGTCTTATGAGGAACAGCTGAGGGAACTGGGGTTGTTTAGCCTGGAGAACAGGAGGGTCAGGGGGGACCTTATCAATATCTACAACTACCTGAGAGGAGGTTGTAGAGAAGTGGGTGTCGGTACCTTCTCCCAAGTAACAAGTAGCAGGACAAGAGGAAATGGCCTCAAGTTGCACGAGGGGAGGTTTAGACTGGATATTAGGAAAAATTTCTTCACCAAAAGTGTTGTGAAGCATTGGAACAAGCTGCCCAGGGAAGTGGTGGAGTCACCATCGCTGGGGGTATTTAAAAGACATGTAGATGTGGTCCTTAGGGATGTGGTTTAGTGGTGGACTTGGCAGTGCTAGGTTAACGGTTGGTCTTTTCTAACCTAGATGATTCTGTGATTCTATGATTCTATAAAAATAGGAATGTAAACTTAATATTATTGGACTAAAACATTCCTCTGTTACTTAGAAAAAACACAACTTGAGAAACTTGTAACAAAAACCTAGAAAATTATAAATGATAAATATTACTGTGAGTGAGAATAGAGACTAGCAGTGTGTTTCTCAAGATTTTACTGCAGCTACAAAAAACAGACCCTGTCATCACCCTATAGGGCACTGTTTGGTTTTTCACACTCATTGCTTGTTACTGGGGTCTAAAGATGGTTCTCCCTTGCCCGTACGTTCCCTGAAATGCAGAAAAGTGTTTTTTAGTTGTTGGAAAAAACTGACATACAAGGGCCAAATTTTATATTACATTTACAGTTCATTTTTAAGCCTTAACACATGTTGACTCCAGTAGACATCAGGGGTACTCGTCACTTTGTATTACTGACTCCACAGATATTGCCTTACCTGAATACTTTGCATAATATGCATAATCTCAGTGAAACCATTTCAGTCAAAGGAAATGAAGGAAAACATTCCTGAGAAAAGAGGTTTTGACAAAAAATTTCTTTTTCATTTTTCATGTGTGTAAATTGTAATGGACTAGAAGATGGAAGTGGGATTTTTCTTCTATTTTATTTATGAAAGAGACTCAGCTACCCCTTTTGTTCGGCATAGAAACATAACTCTTATTTGTGAAAAGCTTACAAAATACCACTTTTACATATAGCTGTTTGGGTAACATAGTGCTTCTGGAACAAGTCACTTTAGTGATCAAATATTGCAAATAAGGCATGTTTTTATGAAGAATATTGCTTTAATTTCTTAGTACACTATTTCTATGCACGTGGATAAAGAAATCTTTCCCTTTTTTGTATGCACAAATGAGGTGTATGTTGTCAGGTGTGGACTGCTGAGGATACCAAAATTTGAGCAACCACAGGACTGATTGAGGCTAAAAAAATATGAAAGATTTGGGAGAAATTTCATTCTACAAGGCTATTCATAAAGAACAGGTAAATGAGTGATTTTGTCTAAACTTTTGTGTATCTTATCAACAAAAGCACTAAATAGGTCTAAAAATCTCTAAAAATATTTCTAAACAATAATGACAGTTATCTCTCAGAGGAAGAATCATGTGTTTTTTTCATTTGCCTGGTGTTTGTAGATTAGCTTCAATGTGTGTCTGTTCTCTTTTCTGAGCCTTGAACATCTGTGTTCTTTGTGAAAAAATATTTGTTTTTACCCATTTTATCATGTCTGTTGAAGCTTTGAGTAGGAGGTGTAGTCTATTTTTCATGGTTTGTTTTGAAATGCACATCTTGTTTTTGTGTCATCTTTGAAATTCCCATGCCTGTTTATCTATAGATGAAGGAAAGCTGTTCATTTATGCAATAAGGTATGATATAGAATGTATTTGGGGATGATAATTGTACATTTTGTAAAGTCTTCAAAGACAGAAGACTGAAGGTCAACAAACTAATTCAATAGAGTGGTGGATATTCTGGCCACTCCAAAGTTTTTAAAACAATTCTCTCCAATCTTGAATAGATGTTTTCTTTCTTTCATGAACTGAACTGATATGAGAAAAACCATATCCAGTTTGTCTGATGAGTTCCCACTTCTGTGAATTTCTTCCTATCCAAAGTGCATCAAGCCTTTTTTGTTTTCTGAAGTATAACATACCTTTCTCAGAAACACCCAATGGGGCATGTCTGGAATGAACTAAGTTTCCCAGACATGTCACTGCTAGGAATGACAATTTATCGGAAAACATTTGCCTGAAAGTAGTATTTGAGAGGGTCCTGAGAGTCCAGACATGTTCTCTGGAGGCACTAGCTTTTCTTCATAGGTCTTTCCCATGGCCATATACTGTAGAAACACAAGAGTCCTTGTCCCAGGGAGCTTCTAATGCAAATTTAGGTGTAAATCACATGACTATCTTGCTTTAGAATAGGTAAAATTTGTCAAATCTGAGATATCCCCAGTGAAACACTTCAGACTCAACAAATTGCTGTTCCATTAACAAAAACATTTTGTTTTTTCTGGCTTTTTCTTCTAACTGCCATACTCCAGATCTGGTCATCACCCCTTTGTGATACTTTTTATTCTGTGATCTTCTTTGTCCTGGAGACTGCAACTGCTGACTTCACCTGTGCTAATGCAAATCACCAGTGCAGCTGGTATGCTTACATTTATATCTGAAATAAATATTCATTAGTTAACATGATTTGTGCTTTGACCCTCGTCATGTTGACATATCTTTTCATCACAGAGTCCACTGAGCTTACATGGCAAGAAGAAGATCACAAGGTTAGAATCATAAGATGCAAATGTCATCATTCAGAAAAAAACATGTTCAATGTATAAATGAATGTCTTTAAAACAGAATTCTAATATTGATTTAACATTGAGACTATATCTTCAGGTTCTATTTTTAAACCTATGAATGCATTTACCATTTCTGACAGTTATTTTGTTCTTTTTCTAGTATATCTCAATTGTTATCAAGTGTAAAAATGTCTTCCTCCTCCTTACTACTTTCCCCAAATCCAATGAGAAATCTTTCTGATCTCCATAAATCAATTTTTTTTGTTGAGAATTAGAATACTCTTCTAGCCAAGGGAAATGGGGATTTAGCGCCATTGTTTTATTTATTACTTGGAGGCTTAGATCTCTGTCCTACCAACTCAGATGTTAAAATAAACTCACAAGACTGACAAAAGTTGTAAGGCACATTATTAAAGAAGCTATATTATTTTATGGCCACAGACTTCAGAGAAGCTTTACATTCATAGTATAGACTGGAAGAGACTAAAATTTAAACTATATTACTACAGAGGTAGTGCAGTTCTCAGTAGAAACCACACAAGAAACCTTTTACTGTAATTTTTACTAATTACTTGGCATTAAAAAGCACATACTTTAATGACAATAATGATCAGCAAAGAGCCGTAACCCTCAAAAGGGAAGGCTCTGATGAAGAAATAAGATGACAAACTGTGCAATAGTTCTGATTAAAATATACCTTGGATGCATACACAAGGTGCTGCCAATGCAGAGAGCCCCTAATGTACTTAAGGTGTGCATTAATCAGCCCCTTTACACTTGATTTAGATTACTACTTTGCATTTTTAAATCAAGGTTCTTATGCTTAAATAAGAATCTCCCTCTTAAGTAGACCCAAGAGACCCTTTTGTAAATGTATAACATTTTGAAAGAATTGTTTGTTTAAATACTTAATCCAATTAACACTGTTTGCAAGGACTTTTTCTCCTCTTCATCTTGTTATATCGCTAGATGTCTTAGTTTGTTTTGTCGTCAGGACACATTTTGTTCTCAAATCAACATTTATTTGAACTGTCAATAGCATGTCAAATGAATTTTATACTAGTAAAATTTAGCCAGGCCCTGCTTATTTTGCTCACTGCAGGAAGATATTAATCATGCTGGGGGAGCATAACTGGCTATGGACTGTGACTTTCAGAAATCATAAGAAAAAGGAAAATCTGTTCATTACCCATCTCACTGGGACTATAACAAAGCTCAGCTAATGAATTTAAAGTATTCTGACACACCTTACCAACTTATGCTTCTTTTACATGTTGTATTTTTAGGACTGCATTTTTAAGTGTACTAGCAATTTGTTGCCATTCCATAAACCTGACAGAGGTTTTTTCCATATTTTGTCAAAATGTGCTTTTCTCAGAGCATATATTTTCCATGGGAAATATACCTTCCAGGTTGCAAAGACATTGTTTAATAATAATTTAGAGAGGTGCGTGGGAAGGCACTATCCCAATCTGCTTGAGGTATTGCTCATTTGCTTTGATCATTTGCCTTTGATCATTTTCAAACTTAAGCCCTGTTACTAACACTCATGGGCTTAATTCTCCTTGAGATAAAGGTTTGTGGCAGTAAGGTCTCGAAGTTTTTTTCTCTTTCCATCAAAGACTGAAGGCTCTGATGTTCCTGGATGAGAAGTGCTAGATAAACAGAAAGGATACAGGGCTTTTTCCCTATGAATTCCACGAGAAATTTCCTTTCCTCTGCTCCTCCTCTTCCTTCCTCTCAACACTGCTAGGCAACATGTTCAGGTTGCTTCCTATCACCACACACAGTCTGAGTATATACCTCTCTTGCAATCTGATATAACTGTATATGTCCATTCACATAATCCACAATGTGAGTCTCACAAATCTGGAATTAGGAAAGACATGTAGGAATAAGTTTCTGCAGGCACTTTTATTGTGCTGAAGCTCTGAATAAAACCACAGATTATTGTCTAATAGAAATAAACGAGACAATAATCCCCTACACACCTACGAAGAAGCCATAACTGCCACATATCATCCCAAATTCTCAACAGAGCGTACCTTCACGGTAGTGACATGCATTACCCAGGCTTTACCAGCTAGAGAATTTGCAGGTAGAGGAAAAAAATTAGTGTATCTCTGGAAAAAAAAAAAAAAACAGAAAACAAAAAAAAAACCCCAACAAAACAAACCCACCAAAAAACCCCATAAAACTTTATGACTAGTGTGTTCTCTTTTCAAGGTGCTAAGGTGCAAGTATTGAAAGAGAACGTTGCTTATTCTACAGGAAAGTAGCTCAGGATGAATTTGAGACATCCCAATCTGATATTCTGTCCTAGGTTCATAAAAGAACAGTCGGAGCATGTGTGCTAACACAAACCCTGTGCAGAAAAAGGGCAGTGTGGACAACTTTCAGGTTCATGAGAGATCATGCTGAGGCTTTAAATCAATTTACTGGGATTATTTTTTCTAATTCAGAGGGATACACCCTTGAAAATTTAAAGTTGAGAAAACTACATGAAACTTACCATTTCTGTTCCCACTCTACCAGCTGAACAGATGCTAGAGTAAGAAACCAATTCAGACCTCTTTGCCCGGCAGAGGAGAAGCAAACTAAAACCAGCTTCAGAAATTGCATGTGCTTCTGACACTTCCTGGCAATTCTTTGAGGCTTTACAGTTAGAAGTTTAAATATATTTTCTCTGCTGTGTTGCTGCTTGAAAGACACCCACCACAAAGAAAGTCTGACTGGAAAGCAGGTAGTGAATTCTCTTGTGCAAAGTGATCCCTGCAGGCCTGTGCCTGAAGAGTCCTGTTGTAGGTAGGAGGGTTATCTGTTGGCATAACCTTTGCTGCTAGCAACAGAAACACCTGTATTCTCTTACTTCTACTTGGAATTGCTCTTGGCTTCACTATGGGGAAAAAAGAAGTAGTTGGATACAAGACAGACATCACAAAGTTCATCCGCAGCCCACTAGAAGGTCTAGATATGGATCATGTTAGAGCTCTTCTAAAGATAACCAGTAGGTAAGCAGAGTGGATGTACCTCTGGTGTACTGTGAGGAAGACAGTGCACATCTGGGCCACCTCATTTTGGATCAGGATTGTCACGTCGCAATTTCTTGGGATGACAACTCAGATTTGCTGATTCCCAGGTCAGGATTAAGGTGAAATGACACTAGGGATTCTTCAATTCACAAAACTCAACTTTTATTTGTTCATAACAGATATTGGCATGAAACTTTTTCAGTAAGCCTTGCAAGCTCTGCAACAAGCGGTAAAACTTATAACATACACTGACAAACCACTAATCTTATAACATATGGCGACAAGTGGCAGATCCCGTAATATAAACCGACAAACCATAAGTCTTACAACATATGCCAACAAGTGGTAGACATGCCCCGACAAGCTGTAAACATGCCCCAACAAGCCTTAAACTTGCCCTGACAAGCCTTGCCTTATATGCAGGGATACAGGGATAGAGAATGAGAGAGAAAAGGAGAGAAAGAGAGAAAAAGAGTGTGAGAGAGGCAGGGAGGGAGAGAGAAAGATGAAAAAGAAAGATTTCACCAGTCCTGGTTCCAGCATTGGTCCAGCCAGCCTAGAGGTCCAGTTCCAGAGGGGTGCAACCACCCAAGGCTTTGACTCATGTCCTTTTATAATACCTTGCCCCTCCTCTGGGAGGGCACTTGGACTCCTTAGGTTAATTAGGCATTGTGCTCAGTCTATGCTTCTAGAATTCTCCTTGCCTTGGTGCGTGCTTAGTTTGTACCTTCAGATTCTTCTGGAAATGGGTCGGTGGGCTTGGGGGTCATTGGGGAGTTACTCCATTGTCTGATCTTTCTTCTTGGTGCATGTGTCATGAAAACAGCTTCTTTATTGGCTCTTTATGGAGTCGCTCAAGATAGGGAAGTTCAGCCTCAGAAGAGTGTGGCCCCACCTCCATGGGACCCCTCCTCTTGCCACATCTTCCTGCTGTTGCCTGCACAACCCCAGCATGTCTATAGAAACCATTTCCTTTACCAGATTTCTTTATTGGATGTTTGAGATGTTAACTATGGTTTCATCCGACCATCACAGAGATGGAATAGAATAGAGGAAGGAGGCCTTCCTCTTCCTTCTCCTGCTCCTTCTACTCAGAGTCCCATGCCAGGGCATTTGAGCACAGATTTGAACGTAGGGATCTTCCCACAGAAACCCCTTGAGGTTTGTACAAGTCCTCAGCACTGTCTTCAGGGAGTGGAAGGGTGGTTAAAGGGAGCAAAGGGCTTCTTTCCTTAACCATATCAGAAAATCCAATGTGACGTCCCAAGAAAGTGGAAGTAGGAATTAGCTCAGAGCGTCTAGTCAGAGCTCCATTAGTTTGCAACCTGTGTTGCTTCAGAAATCAGAGGGATGTAAGCAGTTTGCATATTTTGGCAGTAGCATTCAAACCAGTAGGGGTGTTTTGGAAGGAAAAGAATATCAGCTGGAAAGATGGTAGTTACATTTGTTATCTTAAACAAAATTAGGCTTTTGAAAATCTACTACTTAAAGACCAAATTCTGAAATGTACAGCTCAGATGTTATTTTAATTTTAAGATATGGATGTGAAGGATGTAAATCCTCAAAGGTATAGACTCAAGTCTCATTTCTTCCAAAAACAAACACCTTTGAAAAATGCTAGATATTGCATTGAATCAATATGTAAGAAATAAGACTGGTGTTCATCAACTTTTTTATCTAAAGATATCCAGAGAAGATGGAAATATTTGGGAACTGTGGTGAGAATAAAGCTAGAGATCTGTCATGATGTGTATGCCATTGGTCACCAGAAGAGTTGTGTTAAGTGTACAGCTAAAAGACTCCTTCTGCCCAATATTATTGAGAGAGGAGAAAATTTATGAGACTAAAACACACAAATATAATGAATGGTTTCTGACAGTCCTCATTTGCACAGCAAGCAACATTTGACAACATGGGAAAGACTCACCTTCAGGGTTAGCCTAAGTTTCAATTCATGCTCATGTTAAGAATCATTAAGCGCTATGAAAGTTGACAACATACCTTTAAATATGACAAGAGAACTTAAAAGCTTAATGAGCAATTTTAGGATTCTATTGTAAAGTGTCAACTCATACAGGTCATGATCAGTAACTCCACTGTAATGTTTCACATCCTTATAATTTGAATAATAAATTTTCGTAAATGTACTAATGCATGACTTCTAAGAATATCTAAAACCAAAGGAATAAAAGTACTTTTCTCTTGAAAATGTCTTGTTTATAGTGAATGTTAAATTTATATACATACCCTAAAATTTTATTGTGTTCAGTACCACTTGAAATCTACAAGCCTTTATTTTGTTTACAGATAACAAGCTGTTTCTTATGTTTTACTTTGTCTTAGTGTCTTCATCTGTCCTTCTCTTACAAAATAAGTCCATGTTCCTCTGTACACACCAGATAAGCACTTGATTCTCTATTTGCAGCCCCAAATTCTCTTCTGTGTGATGTTGAACCATCTAAAATTGCATGAACTGAACCAAAACTGATTACTGTAACTAGAAAACTGAATATTGATTTAGGGATAAATATAACTACATTTCCTCTCTAAAATTTTTGGAAAGATTAATTGGCACACTGGAAAGGATCAATATTGTACCTCTTAAAGAAGATAGATAGGATAAAATGTTATTTGACAAGCTTGTCAGAAAGAGGGTAGCATGGCTGTAAAAGCCATATTTAAGTGCAGACCATTTGGTTATTCTGTGTGTTGATTTTGAAGAGTTCTTCCAGTAGAATTCTTTCAGGAGTAAACCTTTGATAGATCATTATATTAAAGGAAGTGCCCTTATTATGGACTTATTCTTTACTTACCTAGGTCTTACCCATTTATTTAATAAGTACACATCTATGGCTGACTGCATCATGGAGGAGAGAGTCGGTGTTCATTTCTACTGATCAAATTTACTAAAAGGAGTTAGTGGGAGTTAGTATTTGGTGAGAGTGATGATTTGGAGTTCTGTAAGGTATTTTAGATGATATTTCCTTTTCTTTCTCAACTGAAGCAAATTAAAATCTTCAGTGAAGCAAGTGTCACCCACCACTTTGCTGTAACCTAACAGTCCATACACATTCCAAACTTAGTTATTTCAATAAAAAGACCAGTCATAGAAGCAGTTAAATGTTAATAAAAAAAAAAAAAAAAAAAAAAAAAAAAAAAACCAATCTGGGTGCCTCTGACATGGGCAGAGGGTTGAAACTTGGAAAATCACCAAGGTAGGGCACTAACAGTTCAGTTAGAAAGTTGTAGTACTTACAGAACAGCACAAACCCCCTTGGCATACATTTTGAGTAGCTTTGGTACTATTTAGCTGGGGCACTGAAACAGAAATAGCCATGATGGACAAAGACAAGGAGCATCCTTGCAGGATCTCTGTAAAAATATTCATGAGAATTAATGGTCCTGGAAATAGTCATCTTGGTGCCTGCTGTTATCCTCAGGCATCAGAATGCTAACCAAGGCCACCTCATTGATTACTGTATCATGATGTGAGGTATGCAGAGACGAAATTCCACCTCTTTTCAGGATTTCTAAAGTCCCATTGAAGTTTCTTCAAATTCTGAATTGTGTAAAAAAAATATGTATGCATTGACAGTGACATTAATCTCTATCTGCTGGAAAACGGGCCCATTTACTTGCTGAGTAAAGCAGGGTGTGTTGAAAAGAGTGAGCTTGTTTCTTCTGTCTTGTCTGCTGTCTTCTTAACCCCAGGGAAAGTAAGAAGATGTAGGAGAGAGGAGATAGGAAACAGCTTTACCAGCTCTGCGACTTCCAGGGAATCGATCACACTAAGAGTATCACCTGCTGGTGAGATGTTTTTCACTCCTCTGTGCCACCTGGTTGGTGCAGAGGGAGAGAAATAGATGAGATAAGGCAGACCACTAAGTGCAAGACTGTAAAATGTTGTTCTCATTTTGAACATGTGCAAAGCATCAGAGAATTAGGCTTTCTTTTAAGGAACTGAAGGAATACTGTGTGAAAGGACTGTGTCATTAAATCTGGTGATAATTATACACTGGAAGTGTAAATTGTATTTGTTGAGCAATTTTTTTCATTTCATTTCCATTGTAAATACTTCAAACTATGAAGCCTAATTTACAGCAGAGAATGTGTGAAATGACATGCGGTATGCTGTGTAACATCTCTCTGCACACATCACATTTCATTCAGTAGCTGTAAAATAAATAGTGTTTTTTTAATTATATTGACTGACCGTAACCTTACCCTTCTATTTAAAAGCATGTTACTACTGAATGCCCAGCTTCAAGTTTCAGTTTTTAGTTTACCACTGTACTGATAGAAAGTCTTTTCAGTTTTACTGAGTATTCAAGCTACATAGTCAGATTACAGAGATCACATGTTAATAATGACATTATATGCTTCTCTATAAATTTGAGAGTGGGAATATTTTCTGAGAGAGTACATGAAGGTCATTTGCTTAACAATATTTGCTTTTATAGTAGATTGAACAGCCCATTCTTTTCATTATGTTCTCAAAGCATTGGCATGGAGCAGTCTCCTGCACCTAACACAGTGTTAAGATTAGCTATCGCAGATGTGGGCCAACAATTATTGCCAAGAAATGGAACTCTGGAGATCTTTGAGGCTGGTGGCTAAGCACTGTATCCACATATGAATATACAAACACAACAAGCGTGACTGTGAGCAGCCTTGGCAGGATATGAGATACGCACTTGAAATACAATGGAAACATGACAAAACCTTTCTTAAACATTGTGATGATATAGCAACTGCTAGGTTGTTCTATGCAGAAGTAGCTAGTTTCTAACCAATATCTCTGTGCATTTTTTGCACCATTCTCTGTCCAGTCAGCAATTTCTATGGACAAGATCATTAACTATGAATGCTGGTTTGAAGATCTGAATAAGGGGTGGCTTGCTCTTTGCTTTTTAATCTATAGGAGTTAAACGTCTTTGCACTTTTAAAATCCTCTTGATTTCCATCTCCAACTTCATATGCCAAAAAACTTTGAAAACCCATTTCTAAATCATAATTTGCTCCAGTTTTCTGATCTATAACATAGTAAAATATGCATAATAATGCCTATCTACTTCATTGCCAAAATTATTTATTGTTTTCAATGTGCTCTGAAAATATGAAATGTTCATTATTGTAATTGAGATTTTAATATCAAAAGAAGCTTGAGGAGCAGAAAATTTACTATTTTATTCTTCCACATTAATTTTTAAATTGTAAATATATTTCACCATACTTGATTTGTGCTCTAGCTCTTAAACAGCAGTTAGAAAATTTATTCTCGACTCTTTCTAACTTGATACTAAAATACTGAGTCAAGCATTCTTACCTCATCCTATTACTTGTTTGTCTCAGTCTCCCATTGCTTAAATTTTCTTGTTTCTCAAAATATCCATGGGGTATATCTCAGGTCTGGCATAGTATTGCTGAGGCCAAAATCCTTTCATATGTGTGAGCAAATCCTTTCAAAACAAGTGTATGTTTGAGTATGTGAACTGAAGAATTAACAGACATAATTACCTGCCTGCTCCCTGGTTCCACTTAAGATGTAGGTGAGACATGACACTGAATTCAATAGGAGGAAAGTCTGAACTTTCATCGATATCAGACTCAACATCAAATAGCACTTCACTCTTATTTGTTGCTGAATGGTCTAAAACATAATTGCAAAGTACTATTCTAATTAGTTATCTTTAAAATTTTGCCTTTAGCATGTTACAATCAGCAGCTTTGTGAAGTGTAAGAAATGTCACATAAGTGGATAGTGTCTGGGGAAACAGCTACTTTTTTCTAATCCTAAAAAAAACAACAGCTTGTGAGGGTCAATCTTTTAAAGTGTATGCTTCACTGAATGCAATTATTAATCATTTCCCTTCAGGAAAAATATTAAATTAAGTGTTAAAGTACAGATCTAAACAGTGTTAAGTGCCCAGAGCTACTCAGTTCATAGTTTCAGCTATATTTCAGTGTGAAGTAATTGACCTTCCACAATGCAAATGTAGAGCTGGCACTGACTGATACAAAATGACTCATCGTGTCTCAGTATTTTATCTCCTTGCATTTATTTATTTATTTATTTCTGTGTCCATCCTCAGTTGCCGTGAAGGTCTCTATGGGTGTGCTTACGGTTAGGTCCTTAGCTTTCTCCATTTTTAGTAAGCACACAGTTTGCAGGATTATTTTCTCTAATATGAGAGCATCCTAGTAAAGATAGATGGAAATCAAGGCAAATAATATGGTTAAGGTTTTTTTATGATTTAGCAATCCTATAAGCCAGCTGACTTTACTGAGATATAAAATTATATTTGTAAGCTATAGTTAAGATGATTTTCAGAGGTAAACAAACAAAATCCTCAAACTGTATCAGTCAGGCTCAAAAAAAAAAATCATAAATCTTTTTCACTGTGCTTATGACACTGAGAAAGATCTCTAATATTCATCTTAGTCTTTTATTATTAAAGTTCTTTCTATAATTACATTTTAATAATATAATTGACATCACTAATTAGAGATTGTGGCTTTTCCGAAGCAATACTCAATTCCGGATGTCTTCTAAAGTATCATGCTGATAACATCTAAACCAGAAAAGATGCTGCTGGTTTGCTGTTCAGAAGAAACAGATATGAAAAGCATTTACAGTTGAAAAGAAGCAAGGTTGGGGCATTTGGTAGGATCTAGAATGGTAGTGCTCATTTTTTCTACATTAAATGTAGTAACTTTGTGTGTGTGTGTATGTATAAATCTGTGTACATACCTATCACTCCTCTAAATATATATGTACACATGCATGTGTTTATCTTTGTGCAACTATTCTGAGAAATAGAGCTTCTCTGTTACTATCACAATATGCTATCACAAATTTACATTATTTTGTATCGCTGGCAGCATTTCAAAGTGGAAGGAATGTTGCTGAAGAACAGTGATTTTGAAAAGTGTGATTAGGGAAGAAAGACTGCTCTGGTGGGAAAGATTATGTCCCATGTGATCAGAGCTTACAAGTTGATTCATTACTCTTTCACAAGACAGTTAACTTCAGACAAGTCAGTTACTCTTATCTTGCACAATGGCTGTGATTTGGCAAACAAATACTTCATGTGAAAAAATCTTGTTCTCCCATGTTGCAAGAAAATTATAAAGATGTCTTAATTTTTTTCCATGCACATTTTTGTTGTCGATTGAAAGGCTTAATTTTCAATATTGCTGTGGATTTTCCGTATATAGAAATCTCAAGTATATCCTAGACAGAATTAAAAATATCAGATGTATTTTTTGCCATCAAAAAAGGTCTCCATAATGCTTTGAAAGGTAACAACTGGGAAGGGAGAGAGGTAGGAACTAGAAACAATTCAGGATCTTTGTTTCTTCCAAGTTAGAGTTGATATTTAAAAAACATTTCTGATATCTAGGTCCCAACCTCCTTAGTGAAAACAGAGATTTTTATGTAATTAGTTATACAATACAGAAAGTGGCATGTGAAGGGGCTGATCACAATTATTTATATCATCTGCACCACATCTACTTCCGTACAATAGCCTAGTAGCAGAAGTGCTCAAAGGTAATGTGGGATGTATTGTCCTGACCCCATGTCTTAGAGAGCGCAGGGACTTCAACCTCTGTCTCTGACATCAATACTCTGGCTGTAGGGCTGTAAAATCTCCTTCTCTGATGTAATTGTATGATGTAAGAGTTCCGACAAATGACCTCCTTTAGGTCAAGGACTTGAAAACCCATTTTTCCATATGTAACATGACCGCACTGATAAGTAACACGGTTATGTGTTCTGGGCTGATTTCTGCTCTTAGATAACTTAGTTGTAGGTATAAAGAACCAGTCCAATAAAAGCCAAAGCCCAGCATATCAATGCGGAAAGTTTCAGTTCTGACAGCTGGCATTTTTATATGAAGTGATAGCCTGGTGAAAAAGTACCATGAACATATACAACCATTTCAACATTCTTAGATGTTAAATGTGGATGGCCTCCTTAAAAGAATCATAGAATCATAGAATATCAGGTTGGAACTCAAGGATCATGTGGTCCAACCTTTCTTGTCAAAAACATGGTCTAGACAAGATGGCCCAGCACCCTGTTCAGCCAAATCTTAAAACTGTCCAATGTTAGGGAATCCACCACTTCCCTGGGCTGATTGTTGTTAAAAATTTTCCTCCTATGTCTAATCAGAATCTCCCCGGGTGTAACTTGTACCCATTACCCCTCATCTTTTCCATGTGACTCCTTGCAAAAAAGGAGTCTCCATCTTCCTTGCAGCCACTTTTTAAATACTGGAACGTGATGATAAGGTCTTCCCTAAGCCTTCTCTTCTCAAGGCTGAACAAACCCAGTTCCCTCAGACTTTCCTCATATGACAGGCTTCCCAGTCCTTAGATCATCTTTGTGGCACTTCTCTGGACCCTCTCCAGCCTGTCCACAGCTTTTTCATATGGCTGGACCAAAACTGAACACAGTATTCCAGGTGTGGCCTGACAAGTGCTGAGTAGAATGAGATAATGACTTTTTTGTCTCTGTTGGTTATGCCCTTGTTGATGCAACCCAGCATCCTGTTGGCTTTCTTTGCTGCAGCAGCACACTGTTCACTCATATCGAGCTTACTGTCCACCAGGATGTCTTCTCTAAACTTTTAACTTGCTTTTGTTCCCCAGATACTGCCATCATTTTGAGATTTCTTCAAGGCTGTTAAAGCCTTTGGTAACTTACTCTATACATAATTGAGACATATTCTTGTGGGTTTGAACCTTGTTCAGGAAACAGTACCAATGTTTTAAGTGAAGATTGACCTTCTTTTAGATTTCCAGATATTTTCAGCTGACTATTTCTGTTAGGGAAAAGTTGAAAGTATGCACCACCTAATATCTATCAAAATTTGTTAATCACATAGCAAAGCTGTCCTATATGTTACTAAGTGACCCTATGAAGCAGCAGTAAAACCATTATCCAGTGTTTCAACACATGCAGAGGATTTCAGCAGTTTATCTTCCATTGTTGCTGTGCATAGTTCAGAGAGGGGAACAGATGTATTTCCATAAATACTAGTTTTATTTGCAGGTTCATGGCAACTGCTTTCTTCTGGGTTTGGCAAGCATTTATTTCAACGTTCATACTGCTTCTTGCTTTACACCTACCCTCATTCTTTTTTCTGGGATTTTGCAGAAGATACAGCTCCTGAGGGAGAATAGAAGCAAGTTCTGAGTGTTGGAGCACATGGCTGTCCCTGAGTACATTGCTCTGAAGTCTCCACTCCTTGAGGGAATGATTAATTGGAAACTGCACAACATGGCCCTCATACCTGGAGTGTCTTCTCCTCGGCTTGTTTTAGCTTCTGGAGTGCATCTGTTCATATTTTTTTTACTTTATTTTATGTTAAGCCAGGCAAGAGATGTTTATTGTTCTTTGAGAGGGTATCAGAATCTGTCTGACCAAAAATGCTGAGCTTCTGTATATTTAAGTTGCACTTCTAAAAAATGTAAGTACAAATTTTGTTATAATGTGTATTTGAAGAGCTCACAGAGAAGGTTAGTCCTATTTAATTTTACTCACACTCTTCACCTTGAGTTCAGACTCCGTGTCCTTGCCTTGAAAAACCCTCAAAATTTTGCCCCAAGCTCTCTCTCTAACCTTATTCCGTATTACATTCCTCTTCTTTATGCCACCAACACCTGTCTCAATGCTTCGTTTGTCTCGATCACTCTCTCCAGGCTTTTTTCCATGCCTGTACATTCCAGCTTGCACTTCTTTGCCAAGTCATAATCCTACTTTCATTAAAGTCCATTAGCCAAAATAAAAGAAGTAGATTTCTTTCACCAAATTTAAAGTGAGTATAGAAACAAACAAATGAAAACACCACCCAAATCCTGGTCTGAAGTGGTAAGACAGTGTCCCATTTCTTTGGGTCAAAACTGCTTGACCAGGAACATGACTAGGCAGATAAAACTGCAGGACTTGGGAGATGATCCTTTTCACCAGAAGTAATTAGAGCAGATTTATTTAAAATCTGCTGTATTGCTTAGTCAGTATCACATCAGTAAGTAATTTTGATATTCATTTAAGTGTTTTACATGACTAATTTTTTAATATTGTTTCCGTGACCCATACCTAAATGTATCAGTGCAGCCTGACGAAATTACTATTCAATGAGAACAGTAGGTCTCATCTATCTTTAGCAATGGCTCATTAATACACTGCTAATTAGGGCTAGATTCTGCCATGAGGAAAGTTGACAGAGCAGTAAAAACTTCTAGAAAACCAAGGATTTTTATATGGCCTTAGGGTTACTGTCCCTTAAAAAGATATTGGCGAAGTTCGGATCTGATCTGTGCTACCCCCTTGATCTGGGAAGCAGTTGGCACTGCTCCTTTCACGGGAGTTGCTGGCTCTGTTTCTGCTCCATATAAGATTGCCCAGTGCTCATCCACCAAGAATCTAAACATCTTCCAATAGTACTTGACGTGGCTAACATCTATCCCATGTGGTCCAGTGTCTGATCCTGGCTCTGGGAAGGGTGCAGATGGAGGGTGATGCAGTTCCCTATTTCAATTTGTTTGAGTTCTTCCTAAAATGTAGGTTTAAAAGAAAGGGAATTAAAAAAAAACCCCAAACAATCAAGCAAAAAAATTCTCTGCCACATCTATACTAGCTGCTGAATTTGAGATTTTTGCTTCAGGTTGGATGTGGTCTCTATTCACTCCTTGCCCCTTTCTAATCACTGGAAAAGACCAGCAGTGGTGACACAGAAAGAGCAGCTGTCTGCCTACCCTGACCCCATGGACACAGGTAGGGTGTGTTCCACCCACTGCAAATGCTATCCAGGCACACTGCAGGGCTCACAACCTAGTCTTTAAATGTTTTATTTGTTTATTAATTATTTACTTATGAAAGTATCATGGCATTTAAAAACATGCCTCACTGAAAATCTGCCCTAAACTTTATTCACTCTGAGCTGTAAAAGTGGAGGCATAATGCATAACCTTTAAAAGATTAAAATACTTTAATCGGATTTCACTCAGGAAGACCCTCTTCCTTGCCTCTTAATACTGCAAAGTAGATTGGCACTACACACAGAAAGCACTGCACCAGAAAGTTTGTTTCCTAATCCTTTGACAGGCCTCCTAAATTTTTTCTCCAGTGTTCTAGAAAATAGACAGGAAAAAAAAAATCTCAATGTAACTGCTAAACTTAGCACTGTCAGACAGTACAAGATCAGAGCTATATGTTGTATTCCAGACCTGGAACTGCTGTCAAAGGTCTTCTAACCTACTCTCTACTTAAGAAAACTAAAAGATTCAAGAGGAAAGTTGTTTGTTTTTCTGTTCACTTTTTAAAGTTCATTAGTCTAGTGGGCATTAAATCTTTTGTTATGAAGTTTCCTTCCAAGATAAAATGTTTGGTTTCAAAAAAACTCTCAGTTTACTGCATTTGGATGGCATATGTTATCTTTTAGAGATACGCAGGGAAGTCACTTAAGAATTGTAGTGCTGTTAGCCAGTATTCCTTGTGGGATTTACAGGAATGCTTACAGCTATTCCTGCCTCATCAGTTATTTTCCTCCTAGATTTAATTTTACTTATCTGTATGTAGATTTCTTCTCCTTTCATGCCATCTTCCATTCTCTCATTCTTCCTTATTTCCTTAGTTCCATTAAATGATCATGAAGAAAGCAACAGCTGTGCTGAAAGCAGCAGGGGTGAGGGGAAGGAGTACATTCTTGTCCAGTTTCCTCACTAAAAATGGGAGGGAAGGAAAAAGAAGGCTGTCAAAGAAAACAATGAACAAGAGTTTTGTATTTCAAAACTAACCTGTTTTGTAAAGTCCCACCAGTATTCTCTGCACATATATAGAAGAATCTCAGTATGAATCACAGCACTGTCAGGACTGCTTCAAGGACATTTAGAAATGCCACAGTTCTTTTAATTTCTCCAAAGTGCTAGCAATTTTTTTTACAATCATTCAATCTGAGTCTGCTGAAGTCAACTGACAACAATTTCTCCTCTCAATTAGAGAACAAATGGAAGACTTTTCAGCCTTTGAAATATCCAGCAAACCAAAGCTTGCTATCAGAGAAGTGTGTTCCATGGGAGGGTTAAATGGTATCTGTAATCATGACAAAATTAACAGAAACATACAGCACTCCAGATGTGGCCACTCCAGTGCTGAGGAGGAGGAAAGGATCACACCCTCAACCTGCAGACAATGTGATGCTGTTCCTGATGCAGCCCTATAGAGGCTGTTGGCTGTTCCTGGCACAAGGGAACATTCCTGGCTTATGGTCCACTAAGACCACCAGGGTCTTCATTGAAAAGATGCTTCCCAAACAGTCAACCCCCAGCCTGTACCAGTACACACCATTATTCCTTCCCAGGCATCTGTTTCTCCAGATTGCTAACATCCCTCTGAATGTCAGCATAACCATGTGATTCATTAACCACGCCTCTCAGTTTTGTATCATCTGCAGACTTGCTGAGGGTGCACTCTGTCCTGTGGTCCAGGTCATCAGTGAAGATGTTAAAACATATTGGCCCCCGTATCAGCCACTGGAGTATACCATTAGTGACTGGCTTCCCTCTGGACTTCATGCTCTTGACCACAATGCTTTGAGCCCAATGGTTTAGCCAGTTTTCAAACCACCTCACCATTCACTTATCTGGCCTATACTTCATCAGTTTCTCTAGGAGGATTTTATGGAATACAGTGCTATAAGGCCTACTGAAGTAAAGACAAACATCAAACCCCTCTCCCTATATGAACCAAGCCAGTCACCTCATTGCAGAAGGCTTTCCAATCAGTCAGGAATGATTAACAAATCCAGGCTGACAACTCCAAATCACATTCTTGTCCTTCTTATGTTTGGAAATGGTTTCCTGAATTATTTACTCCATGACTTTTGCAGGGATCAGGGTGAGGCTAACTGACCTGCAGCTCTGCCAATCCTCACTCCTGCTCTTCCTAAAGACAGAAGTGACATTAGCATCTTCCAGTCCTCAGAAATCTCCGGTGTTTGCCATGACCTTTCAGAGATTATTGTGAGTGGTCCTTCAGTGACATTGGCCAGCCCCCTCAGCACTCCTGGGTGCATCCCTTTGGGTTCTATGGATTTTACTTTGTTTAAATATTCCTTGATCAGATCCTCCTCCACTGAGGGTAAGTTGTCTTTGCTGAAGACATCCCCTCCGTTCTCAGGGAGCTGTGATTCCTGAAGTCTCATCATACCAGTAAAGACTGAGGCAAAGAAGGCCTTGAGGCATTAGACTTTTCCAGGTCCTTTGTCAGCCTGACCCATTCAGCAGCAGGACCATGTTTTCCCTAGTCTTCCTTTTGCTGCTGGTGTACCTGTAGATGTCTGGTCATGTCAGCTCAATTTTCTCCTTTGACTTTCTGTTTTTATTTACCTAAACATCACAAAATTGAAAAAAAAAAAAAAAAAGTGGTATGTATTAAATAAATTATAAAACCCTGTACTGAACCTTGTATCAGTTCTTTTATGCATGATCTAATATTACTGCACTGACTTTACTATGGATAATCTCTAATATCTGGTAAAATGTAGTTCTTTGCCCAGCTATAATTTAGCACTGCATGTAAAAACTTCAGATATCTATAGACAGAATGCTGGAATTCCCCAAGTTATTTTTAAATTGTTATCCTACACAACCCAATTCTTCTTTATATTAGTTAGTGTGAATAAAAACATCAGTTTAAGAAATTGTAAGCACATAATTTGACTTGCTAGCCTCCAGGATCCCAGACACTAAGAGTCTCACATAGCTTCTTAAAACAAAATAATGGCTTTACTGACTCAAGTATAACATTTTATCTGCTTGGCCATTATAGTTTAAGCAAGCAAATCACACATTTTGGTATCTCCACTCTAAACTGTAAGGTTCTTGTTAGAGACATTATGAATTTCATCTCAGTCACAGCTTTCACAGTTGGTACCACACTCCAGTATCTGCAGTCTACTTCGCTCATCCCCATCATTTTTTACTCCATTTATGCATTCCTTATCTTCTGCCTCCGATCTTTTACCCATATTTTCTACTCGGTATGATTTCTCTCTACCTCTCTTTTTTCATCTCCACCTTTTCTCTCTTCTTTTTCTGTGTTGACTGTTCATTTTCAGAGATATCACCATTTGTAAATAGGCAGGGCTCAGCTCAAATGCACATACTTTCTTTCCCTATAGAAAAGTAGCTAGGGAGTTGAACAACACAGGATTTCAACAGAAATGTTTACTTTTCCATACATTTAAAGCCATTTTCTTAGCAAATGTTCTATGTGCACAGTCATCAGTAGCCTGATTTCCAAAAGATCCGGTGATATTTTGCTTTGTTATAAGTCCCCTGAAAGCAAGGGAAGGAGGCTGTTAGGTGGCTCTTGTGTGTTACCATTCCTTAGAGTTTGCTGTGCTTATATAGAGAGACTTTTTCAGTGAAGTGTAATGGTGTCAATTCAAATGCAATTCCAGCTGGAAATTTGTTCTGATTGAGAGTAGTTTCACTGGCAAATGGGGATTTTTCTGTCTTTTCAGTCCTTTCAGTGCTGAAGTTGTTTACAACTCATGCACACCATTTTTTCCTCTTTTATTTTTTTTTTTTTTTTTAGTGGGGAAAACATTTTCTCTGTGATTTGCTAAAGTACTGAAATATTTGAATCACATTTTACTAAAGTTCAATGAAATAGGATATTACCCTTTTCTCTCCTGCCTTCTTACATACTGTATTTTGCCTTATACAGCTATATTGATTGGTAGTGTTTTGTATTATACCCAATTTGCAACTCACTTTGCACAGAAGTTATTTTCTGCACAAAAAGCAAGAGATGAAAGATGAAGCTTTGTGTCCAGATTATTTATTCTCAGAAGATAATAGATTGTTCAGAAGGTTTTCAGGAAATGGATGGTAGAATAGAAACAAATATGTCATCTTTCCTAGAATGACTGAACTTACAGTTGCAAGGCTAAGAAGTTAGGACTGGTTTGTGAGCTGGTGTAAGTCATTGTAAATCCTCAGTCAAAGCTATGCTGAAGTAAGGATCATCTTTCTACTGGGTGGCAGGATAATAATGAATTGCTACATCAGATTGCATTATTTTAAAAAGATTTTAAAGCGTCAGCTGCATTAAAAGTTTCAGCAGCATTTGCACTAACCAGTACCTTTCAAAAGTCACTATCAAGGTGATGTGCCAAACCAAACTATAACAACCCATTTATAAATTAACTGAAATACATAGAATGTGCCAGAACAAAAGAAATTAATATAAGTCAATACATTTTCACCTTGACATAATGCCACAGGAAAGAAATAAAACAAAGTTAATCTTAAAATTAATTCAGCCCAGCCTACCAATTAATCAAGTGTAGCATCAAATAGGCTTTTAGCCTCACACAGTGTGTCCTGTTTCTTACCTAATTCTAAAAATAAATGTCCAATCACATACCTTTAATATCCAACAAGTGGATTAAAGGAAGATACTTGAATTTGGATCTAGATTAAAAGGCAGGTCTCAGTCTAGAAGAAAGCCCAAGGTATCTTAAGGTCCTTTTTTTGTACTCATTTTGCGTCCTTCTACTCCCCTGTTGCAGTGACCTCAAATCCTTTCCTCTCCCCTTTCATTAACTGCTTCATTCCTCCTTCCGTGGCTGTGTAAATGTTAAGAGCTGGGCCAGATTCTACTGAAAAGCAAAAAACTTATCTTGTTTCTGAGTTCCCCACCTTCCCAAACTAGGAACCCATCCTTGTGTCTCAGTATCCCTTCTATCCTACTGCATACTTCAATTCCCTTAAACCAAAACCCTAACCCAGTTTCTTGTACCTTTTTCCAACCTTTCTGGTACACTTTATGTCACATCCTCTTTGCTCCCTTTCTCCCCTTTCCTTGTGATTCCCTAAAACTTCAGAAATCAGCTTGAACTTGTTACTGCCCAGGGTGATAGCTGAGTGTTTTCCGTGAAGGGGAACAGTGTCAAGAGGAGGGATTAAGACCAGAAACACAGGAGTCAAAAGGTGATGCTTAAGCCATCAAGCTATAGCCATCCTTACTGAAAAAGCAGAGCTCAGACTGCAGACTGGAAATACGAGGAGCAGGTTCACTGTATATTGGAAGAAATTTTCAAGTGCGAGAAAACCACATGGATCCATAAAAGACTAAATTTGTCAATGTTGTAACATGTTCTCCTGAAGTAATGTCTAATTTTTAGTAGTCAGGACTGTGTGACTTGCTATGCATTAACTCACTCACTTCCATAGCACCTCACTTTTGAATGTCTAGTAGAAGAGGATATTTTTACAGGAAAGCCAAATATGAACATTTACAGAAGAAGTCAAGCAGAGATAAACTTTGAACCTGAATGTGCTCTCCCATATGGTGGGTAGGTGCTGTAGTATTTTGTCACTAAAATACAGGTGAAGAGTACCACCACATCTTACTTCCTTGTTTTGCTAGAGTAAAGAAAGATGCTTGGTTTAAGAGTCTGATTTCAATATCAACAAAAGAAAAAGTTAAATAATTCATAAAAATATTCAAAGTTCATCTTATTTTTGCTTTAATGCTAGTCCTAGGAGACCTGCCATTCTTATTCAGCATTTCATCTGCAGCTGAATTTTATGACAGAAATAAGAAAAGCTGTTTAAACCATAACCCTAAAATGACTAACATCAGTCTTATCTAATGCCTTAAGGCTTTATTTTTACAGCTAAAACACACAACCCTTCAATTTTTTAATTTACCAAGCCATTTACAGAACGCCACAGAATCCAGAAGGCTTTCCAGCTGGCCACCTAAAGAGAAATATAGAAAGGTAACACTATTTCTATAAGTACTGTCACACCATGCAATATTTTAATATTAATTAGTGTTCATCAAAATTAGTGTTCATATATCAAGATTCTAAAGAGGCCGTTGATCGAAAGCAGCAAGGAAAAAATCAGGCCTTCTATGTACATTCAAAAAGAAATAAACTAAACCCAGAAACAGTTATTTTCTCCACCTAATAATTATACAAACACATCTTTTATTTATAAAAGTGTTCTATCCTTGACTCCTTGGAGTGCTACATAAACACTCAGAACAAAAATGTTGGGAAGAGGCCAGATGAAAAAACAAAATGTCCATCAGAGGTAGAGCAAACAAGAATGGTACACTCTAAACTAACATTGCCCTTCAATTCTGAAACTGAATTTGCACTCAGGAGTATAGTTCTGCTTTATGGGCCAGTTTGGATTTTCAGTTTCTTTTACAACAAGATGTTGCATGTTCTAACACAAAATGCAAATTCCTAGGACCAGATTATATTACAAAGCTTATATCAACTTTTTCTTGTCATTAAAGGTAAACTGAGTATAAGTAAATTAGGGGTTGGGGACAAATTATCCAGGAATTCCAGGTAGGAAATCATCACTGTTTTGGGAGTCCTTGTTTGGAGACATGGGGATTGATTGATTGTTTTTTAACTAGCTGAATGAAGGTGAGAAAAATTGGGAGGGATGGAGGCAGCTTTCTCTCCCCCAGTAGCAAACTTACATTCAGTGCTATGTAAATCTTCAGGATCATTGAATTGGGCTATCTGTACATTTTCTTCTATGGCTGATAGCTTACCTGGTGCTTCAGCCATTGCATAAGCCCCTGCAAGTAAGCTCCACAACTCAGTGCATTTCTTCAGGACCATGTTTGTTAGCAAGCATTGGCCTGACTCATAGACTGCTCATGGATCCATGCTTTAGAAAGAGAAGGTGAAACCAGGGAACAGTTTTCCCTGCTGCAAAGCTTTTGAACTAGCTTGGGCAAATCTCTCGGTTTAGATTTTTCTAAGGAAATTATATCATTATATCTATTTGCAGACAGTGATGTAGATATTTCAGTCTAGATTTTTAAAGGTACTGTACACAGTTCTGGATTACATAGACAGCTTTTAAGAGTATTTGGCATGCCCTGCTCAGCACCATGTAGCCTCACAATCATCTTATTGTGCCATGAAGTTCTGAGCCCAGGAAGTATCACAAGTTGAGAGTCAGGAACCTCAGCCTGCTGGAAACCCATGGCATGGAAAACAGCTTCAGCTGGATATAGTTAAATGGAAGTGAAAATGGTGGAGAGGAAATGTGTGTAGCCAAGTTAGCTCAGTAATGCTTCCACCCTTTCGGTATCTTCAACTGTGAGTTGTGTTCCTCACAACTATCATCCTAACATCTAGAGGAAAGATTCCCTTCCTATATTTAAAAACCTGTAGTGGGAGAAATATCCATAAGGAATGTGGGAGACATGAGTTTCTCCCTGCTCACCTGACCTGAAACGACCTTGAGCAAAGGTGGACTAAGCAGGACGCAGGTACCTTTTCTTCCATGAGCTGCAGTTCCTTGCTTGGTGGAACCATTCCTTTTTCTGTAAATAATAGTAAAGAGTGAAGGTCAACCTTATGGTTCATTTGTAGAGCATTTCCCCAGGGAGTGTAGACCAAGTTCAAACCTCTGTGTCAATTGTTAGACAATTACTTAGGCAAAACAGAACTGCTCCAGGGAGATAAATCCAAGCCCTAGCGTAAAAAACTGAAAATCAGAGGTGAGAGGATATACAGATAAAAGGCAGGAAATTGGAGCATAAGTCTGCAGTAGAGCAGGCCTGCTGAGATGTAAGGTGAATGTGCCAAAGCTAAGCCAAGTCCCACTGCTGAGAAGGTGGCCTTTCTATCTGCCCCATCCTGCAAGACCCGCAAAAGCGCTGCCTGCCCTTCTGCATCAGCATTCTCATCAGGGGAGCAATGAGAACTCACACGCCAGTACTAATGTGGTCTTGAGAACAACCATAACAGCTGGAGAAGAGAATGGACAATACAGGCACATCCCTGAATCCAGTCCTTAAGAGCAGATTTCAGGAAATGTCAGTGAGACTTAAGTTTTAATGGTACTGATCTACAAAGAAAGAAGCAGCTCCCCCTGATGTCCTTTGAATTAAGGTAACTGGTTTTCTTAGAGAATTTAAGCTTAAACTGCTGTTCCAGCTAGAGCCAGGATGGCTTTGTGAAAGCCTTGTAAAACTGTTTTGCTTGTATTTCTTAGCAGCATTATATGATTATTAATTAAAAAAAAAAAAGCCAAACCACTTCTCAAATGTTATTTTTAGGAAGGAGCAACAAAATAAAATCATAAAATTCTTTTCAGGATCAATAATTACAATTAAATTGCATTTAATTACAGTAATTATTAAAGCTTTGGATCATTACACTCAAAGGATTAAATGACATAGCTGTCACAATTCCTCACAGCAAGTGTAGAATGTCTTTTCTATCACTTTCTGTGTTAGCTAGACCATCAAAGAGTTTGCTGTTGTTTGGAGTTGTCTTAAAACTGCCTAAATTGTATGCCCACACCTCTTGTCTTTGAACTCTAGGTTATTCACCATTATCAAAGTATAGCTATCATCATAATAACTGTATGACCTACTATAAATCTTTAAGCATCAAGGGATGATTAAATGCATCTTTCAATTGGTAATGTTGGTTTAAAGCACTACTAAAACACTATGTCCATAATGCTGTCTTTAAAAAATTGGACCTGAATTAATCGAAGGAGGTGGGTTTTTTATGTATCCAAAAGGTGGTAGAACAAAATTTTGTGTAGGCTAAGATTACCTCCTGTATGACATGATTAGTTAGATTAAACCTAATGAACTGTGGGCTAACATTTGAAAATCCAGTTAACAGGTTTTTTCCCATCAGAACATTGCTCAGAGTTAATGAAATCAGTTTCTCCTTTTTATTTTGTACATATCCTTGAATCATAAGTATTACATAATCATTTTGTCATATTAGAGTCTGTGCATCATGTTCAGAGATTACCCTCTGAAAAGAGATGGTTATTATTCAAATAAGATTTAAATTCTGAAGAAATACTACACTTGTGGGAGGTACAGTTTTGCATAATAATCTTTCATATTAATAATTTTTCATATTAAATATCTATGTATCAGTTATGTGCCACTCGTTTTTCAAAAAAATTTGCAGGCAATAGTTCCACAGTTTTCATGGATTTATCCATGTTCGATAAGATGGAGGAAGGCCTATGATTTTTTCTTTCTGTGTGTCTTGTACTGTGTCCATCTCTGTAGTATTTAAGCAGTCCAAGAGTATTTTAGTGGAGTTATCTCCCATTTATAACATAAACGTACCTCATTCTTTTTCAAATCCTCTGTCAAGAGAGGCAATTTGTTTTCTGTTATTCAATGTCTCTTTACAGGATCTTAATCTGTATGCTTGACCATGTCTTCATGTCAGTCCACATCTTCAGATTAGCCTTAAGAAATTTACTTTCATGCAGACAAGCTTTACACTTTTTACTTTTTATACACTTTTCTGCACTTTACTTTTTTAGAAAATATATTTTATCTGTGAAACAAAGAAACAATCTACTGCAGCCCCAGACTGTTGAGTAATCTAGTCATAAACCATTGTTTACACAGATGTATATGCAACGCAATGAAAGTTTAAAAAAATGCCTAAGGCTAGAACCACACCGTACTGTGCACCTTGTGTATAGTTACCTTTATTATCGCAGGAGATACAGATGCCTCCAGTGAAAATGGAGGCAGAATTGGTTGGACTATTTTCCATATTAGCTAGGTTGCACAGGGCTGAATAAGTGTGATGCTTTCTTAGATACTAAACTGGCCTGGTGAAGTCCACTAAGAAATCCCATAGGTACTCTTAACAAAAGCAAAAGCCAACTCCCCCTCCAAAAGCTTAGTGCATATGAAATCACAGAAATAGAAAGAGTTGAAGGAATTCAGTAGGTTCTACTATAACAGTTGATGAATGAAATAAGAAAGCTTATATAAAATTAGAAACTACAGGAAGATGAAAACTGTACACCCTGGTAACTATTTCTACTTCTTTGATACAATAGAGTTTTTAAATTATTGCGAAGTCTTTATTGGCCTAGATAATGCAAAGTAAAAAGATTATGAAATTGGCTAGCATGGGACTGGGCCTGGTTACAGAAAGAATAGCTCCAACATTTTCATCATGTTTCCATAAAATATACCTTTATAAAAATATAACTGTTTTTAAAAATTAATTTTAGCCCTTAGATACCAAATTATCCTCATAATGCTGTATTTCTACTAGTAAAATTCAGCACTGATTTTTGATATATGCAGAATCCCAGGGTCAATACACAAAACATGAGTGAAACTGTAAATCTGCATGCTTTGCTATAATAATTGCTTTTATAAATTTGAACAGTTTTGCACACAAAGCCCAGCTTGCCTAACTACTTACGGTAATTCTGTGTTCACATCAGGGGCTATGATTTTGCATGGTTTGGAGATATTTCTGGTTTCAAAATCAGATCTTCTGCATTGATTTATTGTATGCAGAAAATAACATTTCTCTCAGGAAAAATATAAAAATAAGATTTAGGGCTCACAATATACTTTAAAAAGTCAGCACAGCAGTGTGCTTAAATAATCATGACCTAACATCCAAACAGAATGCTAAACAAAAAAATCACCAAGTCAAAGTGATAGAAAGACCGTAATTTAAAACCAAATAAACTAAGGACTAGTTATTCTTTTAGCTTCTTTAACAGCTCTAAAATCAGATTTCTTTTCATAACCATTTTGTTCATAACAAAACAAAGAACACAAGAGGCTCCTAATCAGATTCATGTGTTGGTGTCTCCCTGTCATTCTCAAGATCAAATCGAGTTTCAGCCTTTTATGTCCCCAGAAATCCTGAAGTAAGTCTTTGCATGTCTCAAAATAGAAATTGTGACAGAAGTTTCTATCAAAGCCACATCCATACAAGCAGGCAGATGTTTGTCAATAGAACTGGCATGTGATTCATGGTACAGGAATTGGTACATGATTTATGCCTATAACTCATTTGAAGTTTGGCTTTTCAGCCTGCACCCCAGAACTATATAAAAAGAAATGTAAATAAGCGTGGTAGCATACAATTTCATGGCATACTTAAGCATTTAGCTTCAGGTTTTAGCTTGGGGTTCATAGAGTTTATAGATATCAGTATAGGTATTTTAGGTAAATCATGGAAGTTTTCCATCACTGAACAAGGGAAAAGGTATCTTATGAGGGTGTGTATTCTTTTTATTACCCTCTGGAAGTATCTGTTTCTCTCCCTTGATTAGAAAGGGAGCATAGATGACTGAAGTTTATGAAGTAACTAACTTTAGAATGATTAAAATGATGTGAAACAGATCCAGTCCTTAGGGTCTGATAGCCTCTTGCACTATGGATCAGTAAGTTTTACATTGCATTTGTTCCCAAGAAGTGCAATAAAAGATACTGTCACGCATCACCTTCTTTTCTGTTTACCACCCAGCATTTTGGGCTTTATGAATTACTGAGCGTTGAACTTAAGAAAATACAATGAAGAAATAAAAGCTGTGAAGACAATAGAAGAAAGCAAAATGAGCAGATGGTCAATTTAAACCTACATTGTTTTTATTTTATTTCAGTGTTCTGAATAAAAAGATTAAGAATGCAAGAGTCAGAGACCAGTGGAGGCAAGAATTCTTGTTCCTTTGTTTTGTACTGTACGTAGTATCACTATTTTACCCTAACATGGAAATGACTACTTTTAAGTATGATGTGAAACCAGATTTTAATGCAGAGCTTACCATTTCAAAAGGCTTGGATCCATCAAAAGGGTTTACTGCATGGTATATGTTATTTTAAGATTTTTGTCCGAGTCTTGTAAAATACAGAGCTATTACTGATATTGTCTGTCTTTGTTTTGTATTACAACGTAATTGTTCTTTTAAGAATGGGAAAAAAAAAAAAAAACCAACTCTGTCATAATCTCTCTGTTCCTTTCTGTAACTCCACACTTTAAGGAATTTGGTTTCCTGAGTTTGAACACATCTTGTTTTGCTCGTAAGTCATATTTCTTACGCTCAACAAAACACAGCACACAAACCCACATGTTAGAGTTGCCTCAAGGGTTATAGACTGAAAACAGCACACTTCAGTGCTACACAAGCAAATAACTAATCTGACCTGAACTTCAAGGCCAGCTAACTTGATACCTTTTTGTGCTGCTAAAACACACCATTGTTGCTTACCAGATGCAAGCATGGTGCCATGCTGAGCTGTGTGCATCAACATTCTTGTGTAGAGTTCATCCAAGTAGATCTAACATGGCAGTGGTTTATGCAGTTAAGACATGCAAGTAAATTTAGAAATGCAAGAAATCTTAACTTCCATCCTGAACTAGGAATCTGCATGGAATTGAAATTCATGGCCTGGTAACCGTCACATGATGTATAAAAGCCTGCTCTTTTTGAGCATGGATAGGTAACTGAATTTAGGTAATTTCTTTTAAAACATCAGAGCACAAAAGGGATGGAGACAGTGTATATGCATTTGCCTAATGCTCTGGTTCTGGTCGTCCAAAGAATAAGGCTTGGACTTCTAGGCTCAAGGACTTTCTCATCCTTTATTTCTGGCTTGAGAAAGACATAAGAGTTCCTTTGGCACAGCAGAATGCAGTGTTTCTAAAGCTAAGTGAATGCCAGGAATGTCCATCTTTTGAGACATTATCCTATATCTTCTGCTGTTAAGTACAGTGAAATCCAAACCAAAAGTACTTCCCAGACAACACATTTTTTTCCCCTCTCAATGACTGGTGTTAGCTGATTGGCATTTTGATAAACATGTGAACTTTTTAATAAATCTGGCACATTAAAAGATTTTTTTAGACTGAAGGGGTGATATAATCATAGTTGTAATATTACATTTCTCTGCAGTAAATGGTTCATGTCTTCCACTTTAATTTATGTCAGTTTAAGTGAACAGCTCATTTGTAGCTGAAAGTAAAATAAAGCTGAAATAAATGGCTAGTAAATTGTAATAGTCACTTACAGAAAGTAAGACAGAGTCTTCTAAATGGAAAATATTTTGTTCCAATAATATTCAGAAGGCTCAGCACCATAAGGTTAACTGCTTTACCAGGGGCTAAAGCAGAGTCAAGCCAGCTCTGTTTTGTTGTAAACTGGATCACTGGTGAAGTGATCGAGATGCATGATATAAATGTAGATTTGGGCATCTTCTAGCATTCATTATTTCTGGTTAAAGAGCTCTTTTGGAGTCTTTCTGAGTTTTGTAGACCCTTAGCAGAAAAATACAGGCAAAACAGCAGTAGGAACAATTAATTAAATGTAATTACTCTGATTATATAAACATGGACTCAAAATGGATCTGAAGATCATTGCAGTGAAATCTAGCTGATGTCCAGGGTATCGACACTTGCAGTTCTAACTTGAAGTGTTGTTCTGAAAACTGATGTAAAAGCTACACCAGGGCAGCAGTTCTAGGTGTTCATGAAAATACACACATCTCTGTGGACATCTGGTGTTAAACAGTTCTGTAAGAAATGAGTTGCCAGGTATATTGTTGATCACTAATCTACTGTTAGTTCTTTTTTTTTTTTTTTTTTTTCCTCACACAGGTCATCACATTTATTCCTTGTTCTCTCTCACTGCTACAATAATTAATCAGATGTAAATTCCTGGAAAATATGGTCCCATCAGACTCAACAGGAAAACTCCATTGATGTTTGTGGATCAGAATTTTGTGCTAAGGCACATGAAGAGCCATGTTTTAGCATGAGAAAGAAGTACAGCACTGGACTGTAGAACAAAACCATCCATTGGATCATTTGTATATTCACACACACCCTGGCAGCTAACAGTACTGTGTGAATCAAATAAATGATAAATTAAAATTATCAAATATTTAGTTTACTAGTACCACAAAAAATACATTCAAAAACATAACTTTTTTATTAGTAAAAGCATTAAGCTACTAAATGGTACACACACATGTCAAACACCTGGTCTAGTCATCTAAATTAGTCCTACTCTTCAAATATCAGTTCTGTACACTTTCACCTTAAATGTAATAGTTCTGTACCTGATAGCTGTGGGCATAATTTTTGAATGTGAAACAATGTATCTCTTTCAGACTGAAACTGCAACTTGAAGAAGGAAATTTTCCTATAATGAATTAGCAGCTCTGCAATGTTAATAGTAATTCATGAAATGTGAAATTATATATGCAGTACTGCTGTTTTCAGTTTCTGTAACTATTTTTATACATGGAATTACAGAAAACTTTATACTGTTAACTATGAACTGGGTACTCAAAAAATTCATTGCAAGAACAGATTTTCTGTTTCTGAAGGCTAGACAAAAGAAGTAGAAGTAGTGGAAGAACTGGTGTTGTTTGGATTTTCTAACACCTTGAGTTGTAATCTCTAATTGAAACTTTTTCTGTTCTGGGGGCATTCATAACGTATCTTTCTCTCCTGCATGGATTTTCTCATGTCCAATTCGATGTTAATTCACACTCCAGTCACTCCCTCAGTGGATATATTAATAGTTTGTTCATATTTAGCAGTAGTAATTTTAAAAAAATTGAAGAACTTGTTAGACTTGATATCATTATTTCTCTATCACATTTGGTAGACTTTGGGCAATGGGTTCAAATATCGATTGGGAATTGACAGATATACTAGGCATTATTGCAGCAAACTCTTTTTCTTTCAGAAACTGCCAAAGAAATGCGAAATTGAGGACTATCTGAAAATTGCAGAAAGATTATGGTTTTCTTCAATCTTTGCTTAAACTGGAATTAATCAGTAAAACCAATTTATGGTCCTTCAGACTGAATAATCAGTACTTTATCAGTAGTTGGCCTGTGGAGACATACTGTCTACCTTGACAGCCCTGATGTCTAGCTGGCCTGAAAACCACATGAGCTGAGCACCATGGTGAGCCACCAGCTTTCCAGATTCAGACCTGCCAGGTGCTTCACTTGCAAAACACTTCCGACCTCTCGCTAAAGCCAGTAGATATGTACAGGCATGTGGCATCCCACCAGGCTCTGGCTATGCCTGCCACCACAATCATAATATAATTACTGACACAGCAAATCTGGTCTTTCAGCAGGTCTCAAGATGGCCCTCAAAATGCACTGAAATTAATGGAACTGTTGTAGCCAGTAAATCCCAGCTGTGACATTTTCTGGTGACTTCCAAATTACAGATGAGGATTATTCTGTGTCATTTCTACTTTTTCCTCCATCAGGAAGCAGGTGTTTTCAGGCAATCAAGAAAATATTTTAGGTATTTAAAAGTGCATTGTGTCTCACTGAAATTTAAAACTGTCAATATGTGAAAGCAGAGCTTAAAATGTGATTATTATTTAAAGAATAAACTGAGTCTGGCCTCTTTTAAAGGAAAGAAAGAATGCATTACTATTCCCATGTCTCTTAATTTTAATACATTTGCAAAATATACAGAATATAGCTCTGAATAAAACTAATTTAAAAATTATAATTTATTCTTCTACCATTTCCACCTTTGTTTAAAGTAGATCAATTTTTACAAACAACAAAAATTTCAACAGCAGCTTGTTTGTTTTCCAAAACAGGTACACATTTCCTTAATGAATACCAAAGATGGAAGTATTCAGGAATAGAACAGACTTTAAATCATTCTCCTAATGACAAATCAAAGTTTAAAGAAACTGTGGAACAGCTGAAGGTTGTCTCCAAGCAACCTTATCTCTGAAAAAGTGATTAAATCTCTGACATAAACTCTTAAATCTCCTTGAAAATTTAGAGTTGGATACACACCAAACTACATAAAAAACCCTTACTGCTTATTTTCAGACAATTAATACACATTGCCTTCAGTTAATAATTGCATTCTACTCATGTGTTTCTGACTTCTCATACTAATGAAGTTTATCATCACAAGAAGGCTTGAGAAAAGAATTTATTCCTTTCAGTTTTTTAGCCAAACTGAAAAACAGAAAAAAATACATTTTCAGCTTGACTGAAATATTGATACAACAATAATTGAAAGTTTCACTGATTTTGAGTGAGGTTCATACCATCTTTAACCGATGGGCTTTTTAAAAAGGGGAAATTTTAGAGTGAAAAGTTAAAGTATTTTTCATATGTTTTACAGGCAGCTGTTTTCAAATTATTTTATTTTATTTTATCTTTAAAACACCACTTTTCATCTGAAATAACCCAAAATCTGAAAAATTCACAAGTAGTTCCAATAAAATATTTTTGGTGAATAGTATATGATTAAAAGATATGTATAGGTGATTATATGTAATCAATAGATTATAGATTCTGAAACATTTTGCTCAGCTTCACTCACAACCTACCTGAGGGAGAATTAAAGAAATACAGTTCCTTCTTGACAGATGGAGAAAAGAAATACAGGATTGTCTTATTCCAAATTTGATGATACACCGGTTGACATAGTCTGATCTGCTGCATTAATTGATCATCTTTAAATTCTCAGAATACACAAATCTCAACACGCCACCCCACCCCCCCACCCCACCCTCCCTCAAAAAAAGCCCAAAACAGAAAACAAAACAAAAAACCCCCAAACCCTAACATGTATGATACTGGATTCGGTCTTGCCAAATAGAAGTGGGAGGGAAGATCAGTGCATACAGACATCTGAGAAACTCGGAATTCATTTCCTCTCTTACCCATTATGAAAAGTTCCAGGTCAGTATCTTCAGCAGAGCAGGAGTTCTTACTCCTTTCAAGTGTGGCAGCTGGGAAAAGGGTGAATTGTTCAAAGGTGCTCCCCTCCCCTTATATTTCATCTTAATTTATTTCTCCAGTGAGCAAAAAGCTTTTATACTTGGTGGCGAAGCATTTGCTGTGTAGGGAGAGCAGTGCAAGCAACAGTCAGACTTGTCTGTCCCAGCTGTGGTGGTAAGCAAACCTCCTCCAGCCTCTTCAGGCTGATATAACAGCAGCATTTAATGGTGCTTAATTGTGCGCTTCTTGGTATTATTCACCTAACATTTTAAAAAATGCACACGGGAACCTCATTAAGATTTCCTTTATTTGTCTCAGTAGTTATTGACTCTGTTCCTCTTTATGATGATGTAAATCACTTTTCTGAAGGGAGTTTCATTAGTTCAAAACAGCTTGGAAAGGAAAATCAGAGTTGTCCTGTTTCTGGAAAACGAACAATATTATTTCTCTCTAAATGAATAGGCAGGCTTTTATGCACCGATCCAAACTTCTGCAAGTCTCACCTTTAAATATTACTGTATATATAAAAATAGGAAGGCAATTGGATGCTGGAGGAATCTGATGCAGATCTGCCCAACCAAAGCAGGCACTATCCACAAACAATCCTTTTCTTCAAGGCATTATGGTTTTACCCCTTAAGGCATGAGACACCTCTGTCAGAGAGATGCTCAGGATCCTTTTCAGTCCCAAACAGATAAATCATGCATGTGTAAAACACATGAGTCCAGCTTAACCCATACCCATGATATACAGATTTGTTTATTTGGGCTTTATGCACAGGTAGATAGTTGCTACATTTTGGGATTGGTGAACAGCTGGAAAAGCAGCAGGTTGCCACAAACATATGCGGAAAGAACAATTTCATATGTTTTTTGTGTAATACACAGAGTTCAGTTCAGATGCAGTGTTAGATGGGACATCTGAACTTTAGGACCAGTAAGACAGAATGGGGGTTGGGACTGAGGACCGGCCCCTTTGGGCATATGTCTTTAAATTTTACTGTCCATTTCATCAGCAACTTCTCACAATTTTCACTAATCTCATCTGGGCTATTCATGTGAATAACTGGCTATCACCCTAACTTGATTAGTTTGCACCTTCAAGGTAATTAGCTCCTTATGTTCCTTTGCTAGAGGCAATCTGTGTTATATTCCAGGCAGCTACACAGTTGTCTTCCCTTCTGTCCATACCCCCTTTTAGGTTACTTGGGAAGGTAAATTGTGCTCTACAATTACTGTTGCTCTGCTCTGTAGAGAAATAGGTTAACGAAAGTATACTTTTAGGGGAGAAAAAAAAGAGGTATATCAAGTACAACTAAGAACAGCTGTGACTTCTGTTTCTCGTGCTTGTATTTTTGAGATTCTCTTTTTCTGAGGTCTACTCATTTAAATTCTTTATTTTCACAGACTTTCTTTTTCATTGGTAATGGCCAAGAAACAATATAAAATTATAGGTTGGTAAATATTAGGACTCAATTTTAGGACCTAAGGATGTAGTAAGTTAGCACCTTGCTTCTGTTTGGGTTTTGACTTTGATAAAAAAATTACCAACTCACTTATATTGCTGTATGTTTATTCTATTATACCCTCTAAAAGAGTCTTTCACTTTATATCCTTCCAGGTATGGAATGGTTTAATTTAGTGCTGAGGCTATTTAAAATTGTTGTTCTGCTATGGTTACTGTGGCACAGAAACAGAAAACTCGTGTTACAATACAAATTGTTGGAGGAACAAATTGTTCATTTTGCTTTCAGGGTAAACAGTATGGGTAGGTCACCTATAGATGCATAAAGGAAGCATTAGAGCTATTATAACAGTCATTGGATTACAATTTCTCAAAAATTACATTAAGAAGAAAATTAGGGGGTGTCTTTTAAAACGTTGTGATTTAATAAGATAAGATATCTCGAAGTGAGGTCATTCTCAGTGGGAATGATAATACCAGTACATTAAAGGGAAGGTCACTTTTCTGTAATGTTAATCATATAAATCCCTCAAATATGACTGTTACGGTAAGGCATTTTATGGATCTTAGCATTGTATGACCTTTATTTGTATTAGCATTATAACTAAAAATCCATTAATCTATGAGAGCATAAAAAGGTCATCTTGTATCCTTTTATTTTATTATTTTAAGGATTTAGTGTTTTTACCACATATTGCATACCATAGACTCAATGTAAAACATGTCTTACATGCAAAACATGGCTTACAGGATATTTTCTTCATGAGATTGCCTTTCATAGTACAATCAGGTTAAAAAATGGAATCTCTAGATTTGGTTTTGAAGTGAAAGTATTTTTCAGGGAAAAATACTCAATTCCCTGCTTATTATCCCATATTAAGCCCAATGGGTATAATGAACCCATTCCTAGAAACTGCTTTGAAACACCTTAAATCTTTGCAGTAATATTTCTGTGAGTTTTTATTATGGAGACTGTTATAAAAACATCATGAAAGCATAACCGTTTTATAAGGAAAGATTGCAGAGCTTTTTTTTTCCCTCAAGATTACTTTGTTGACATGACTAAATAACTGTAGATGTTCTTCAAAATGCTGTAAAAAGGTGGGAAAGGCAAAAGCAATTATAAACTATAATTTTCATACAAATTTTCTAGTATTTTTGGAGTATATCTCTGTAGATTTTTCACAGAGAACAGAAAGTCCAGAACATTATAAAATGTTTTGACAGTAGATTTTTAAATGGGAAGTCTTCTAGGAAAATTACTCAAGACACACATCTAAATGTTGGGGAAGATCAAGTGTAAATTACTGTGTGTTTTTCATGCATGCAACAAAATCTTTTTATGAGTTTAGTGAAAAATTGGTGTAACTACACAGTGTAGATTTCTTACTTTTTTTCCACCTTGAATGGTATGATATCCTCTGAACTCTAAATGATGGTCATTGTTGTGATGTTATTACTATGTATACCCTGTAGAGCGCCAGGCAGCAAATAAGAAACATGAAGACCAGTCTTTAGTGGTGCAGTTGAGACAGAAGTGCTGCTGGAGTCAGTGGATTTCCAACATTTTACACTATCTGGGAATCTGGCCCTCAGTTCCTAGTCCTCAGGGAACTCAGACTCTTAAATTGAAAAATCCACAACAGATGTGAGAAATATCCCTAAATCATAGAGGAAATCAAGGATTACAGTAAGGTACCACAATTTACTACATGGCTTAGTTAACAGTCCTGGGAGCTCACAGGAAAAAATCACGGTGGATTTTAAAATGCTTTTATCAAGGGTAAATTTCTCTTCCCATGGCAAGACGTATTGTTTTAGATGGTCTTAAATAATTTTTCTTTAGATGTATGCACTTTTTCTACCATTTTCAGTCTTCACCCTTTGTTTTCTTGAAGTCTTACTCCATTCCTTGTCTTCTTATCTCTTCCTGTGCCCACTGTTGTCTCATTCCTCATAATACCTAAGACGAACTAGAAGGGTGAGTCAGGGTAGGAAGCATGACAAGGCTCTGGATGCACAGCCAGGAGAGCAGGATGTTTCTCAAATAGGGTCCAAATTGCTGGATGTGTCTCATGTCTGATACATGCTATTTTAACACTTCATTTTTCTCTTCTTTACATGTGAAAAGATGTATCAATAGTTTATTACATTATTTAATCATTAGGCAGCATTCCAGATGACCACATCTTTTTTTTTTTTTTTTGTCCCTAAAATAATAAGCACAACTTTCTGTTGTAAATACAGGGGATAAATAGGTGGTTGTAGCTATTTTTGTTCATAGCAGGGCAAATAATAATGCATAAGGCTTTTCCACCTCTGTCCCCTTATGGGAACAATAACAAGGTGAGCCTTCAGGCTTTTAAGGTCATAAATCACCTAAATAGGAAACAAGACCCATGTTTTTCCTAATTTATCATCTTGTTATTTATTATAGATACCCTTTCATCTAAGCTCTCCTAGCACTATATCTTGCTCATCTTCTTAAGAGAAGTCTCTTGATCGTGGTTATGCATCTTACATTTCTGCATTTACGCTTGGCTCTTCTCACCTCCACTTCCCTGACTTTGTCATTCCCACCACCCCCTCTCACCTCCTGTCTGCTGCTGCAGTGCTTCCTTACTGCTGGTCCCACCTCCATATTCAGGTTGAATAATATCTTACAGTACTTTCAGATATTAAAATTGTGTGCTGGAATGGACTTCTCAGCCAATGACAAATTCAGCCTTTCTTGTCTCAACTAACTTTGAAGCCAGTATTAAATTTTTAGTAATTGATGCAGATCACCTGTCACAACCTAAGTTACTTATCTCTGCTCTTTGTAGCTTTGTTTTCTTCTACAGATCCTTTTTCTTTTCTTTTTTGCTAGTGTAAAATTTACTTCATTCAACTTCTGATTGTGTAAGCATCTTAAGATTTAAATAGTTTCAAGATGATTGCTTCATTTCATTTCAGGTTACCTATAAACTGAGCTCCTCCATTTCTCATTAGAATGGTTCCAGAAAAATACTAAATGATTGCCTGGTGAATGCACAGCCTTCTATTTCTGATTCTTAAAAGAGGCTATATCAGGTTATCATTCATTTTTTATACTGATGAAAATTTCTGATTAAAAACTGATATATAATACAGTTAAATAACTTCATCAATGACACTGAGCAAATTGATAGTTTTTATATTTGTCAATTTTTTTACTAAGGAATAATAGAAATACGTTGAAATCATCAACTTTTTGAACAGTGATGGTCATTTCTAGACACAAGATAAAAACCTGAAGAAAATTATAAAATTAAGATCTCTCTCTGTAAAAATAAGCAGCACAATCCTTAATATCAAAAAATTACTTCCTAAAAATTAAGATCTCATTAATCTGACTTTTTGAAATATTTTAGAAATGCTAATTTTTACACTATGTGATCTAAAACCTTTATGTCTTCTACCTAACTAGAAATCCTTAAAAATCATTGAAAGTAGCTCAGTATCGAAATACCATTTTAAAAAGTCAAATAGGTTCTCCATGGTACATTATACATTGAAAGCAAATGTTTTCAGGTTTTATTGTTTCTTCTAATGTAAGAAAAAAATGCATAAATGCTGCAGAACTAGGACAAATAATGGGTCTATAAATAGCAATCAGTCTCAGTGAAGCACAGCAACTTAATCTCCATTTGCAGCTATTCTGAGCACAAAGTTAGGTTGAAGGACATGAAACTTGTTTTGATTCCCACTGTCTTCCCATCACTGTTGTCACTCCAAACATTCCCCTGTTCTCCACTTGTCTTATACTCGTCTAATCCCTCAGATTTCTCTCTATATATTTTTCTCATTCTTGAGATCTCAGGTTCTTACTTTCCTTCCTCTGATGCTCAACAGAGTAACTTTCCCCTTGAATTTTCATCCTTCTCATCTTCTGAGAACCAGATCTGTTTTCCTTAGGCTCCTTGAAAGAAGCACAGAAAAACCACTTTTTTAAAGGGTAGGAATGTCTTTTAAACTAGCTGAATCTTTCTGAATAAAATGAAATTCTTTTAGCTAGAACTGCTGTTGCTCTTTCCTAATTCTGCTAAACCAGGTAGAGCTTCTTTATGGCATATAGGAAGAAAACATGTAGGAGTATAAATGAATATAGGACACAGAATACAGGAATATAGTATATATAATAATACAGCATCTCGGAACATAAATCGAACTGTTATTTGGAGCTGTTTGGTAGACATGTTGCCCTTGATCAATATACCTGTCATATCAAGCTTCAGTCTACTACAGTCCTCTGGGGTTGAGTTAACATCATTCAGCAGACAAACTGTAGCAAAGAGCAGAAAGAAAAGGGACTTCCTCAGAGTTTCTTTTTGTGCCATTCCAAACTATTTTCTTAAAAGATAGCAGAGCTTATTCTCAAAATAGAATTGGCAAGAGTCCTCAGCGTAAACCTCATGAACACTCTGATATCTTTCAAAGTTTAATGCCCCCTAGAATATGATTTAAGTATGCTCTCTGAGGCAGTTGGGCTTAGGATGTCTGAGACAGTCTCCAGGGAATTTAGGATGATGAATTATTATTTTCCACAGTCACCTACGCAGCACCCTGAGGTAAGATGCTGATATGGCTAATGTCATACAGGAAGGCAGTGTCAGACCTAGGATTCAAACTGTTTCCAGTTGTATTTCTGATCCCTTCAGGCACAGAAGGCTGTCAGTCTCCAAGACTGTTACTCGAAGTGGCCAGAGCTCCACCAGTCACTCAGCAAGAGATTGCCGTACACATCCTGTCAGAGGCAGATAAGGAGCTGAGCAGCCCTAATGGGATCAGTGGTAGCCCAGAGCTGTGTGATGCTGGTTGCTGGCTGGGATGGCACAGAAAGGCAGGGAGTGGGGATGGGTTTCTTGGTATTTTATAAAGTCTGGCTGGGTACAATTTCTATGCTACATCTTGAACTAATGTTCTTTTCTGAAGTTTTCAAGTCCGAGCACACCAAATAGTTTGGTACACAACTGGACATGACTAGGCAGGCTGTCTGAAGGTTGTCCTTCAGGCAGAGCTTGGGCGGTTCATGGAGCACACAAGGATTTGGGGCACCCATGCACTCATCTATCCACTGAAGGGCAAGACGTAACTAACACTGCAGAAAAACAGTATAGATTTCTTTTCCATGCCTTTGCTCAAGGGAGCAAATTTATACTTGGTTCCTGTTACATGCATCTAGAGCAGCAGATACCAGCCTTATCTACATACATCATAGATAAGACCTGGAATACAAGATCAGCCTGGTTTGTTATCTTGAAGTCCATGTTACTGCACAGAGGGAGCAAAAATTATTGTGAGATCAGGAAGGCATTATCCTTCCCAAAAAACCACTCCTCCATCCTAATCTACTACTCTGTATTGTTGATTCATGGTTTGCTGCGTTTTTACTGCACCTCCTTTAGGACTCAGGTGGGTGATTTTGCTGCTGGGTGGCCAGTGGTATGGGAAAGAAGACCTGCAGGAAGCAACAGCACCAAGAATTAGAAAGCTGGCAGGGAACAGGGATTTCAGAGGCAGTTGCAGGGTTGGACAGTGAGGAAAAAAGAACTCACCATCGTCAAGGTTTATAAAAGAGAAATGTTTGGGAGCCAGTGACCCAGAACAAGCTGATTGATTCAGATCTAAAGAAAATACATTAAATTATAACAGATAATAGGCTTACTTCTCACATTTTCTTCATGTAGGATCCTAGTTAGATACCACTCTGCCCTGATCAAAGTAGGTTTCTTGTAATCACTCTCTCTCTTGCAACCATTCACCCATATCCCTTTGTGGGGAGGAGAAATGGGCTGAGAATAAAAATGCACCTCACCAGTATAAATGTTAATGTTGCAAAGTTCTTAGTTTAACAGAATATTCAATAATTTTCAAAGCCTTAAGTATTGCTTTGTTAGTAGTAGATTTCATCAGATTTTTTTCTTCTATATGTAGGTTCTTCAGCTTTATGTGATTTTTCCTTACAGGAAGCAGGCTCTAATTTGTATGCTGCTTCTGAAGCATGACCTTGGCGTCTCTAGTGTATTGATTAAGACAGCAGAGATACCTGAGTGTTTGAGCTATAATATGTCATTTCAGTATTATGCCCATTTTAAACAGCTTTAATTTGACATATATCACATTGCAAAAGAGTTTCTTTGTCTGTCAGTGCAGTTTAGCCATGCAGGGCAGTTTGCAATTAGCTCATATGCTGTTCTGGAGCTCTAAAGGCACAGCTGGCATATGCAAACAACCTTTTCTTTCTATCCCTGTCTTCACCTGTTGTCTGCTAAAAAGTTGGCTCTGCACACAGAACTCATTTTCTCTTTGCTACTCTCTCCTCTCCTTCCCTCTGAAGATCTGCTGGTCTATGAAGGGAAGCTGTGGTTTTTTGTTGTGCACCATGTAGCAGTGGCAGACATAAAACTTAATTGCAGATGAAGATATAAAAGCCCATGAGCTCTTCTCTCTGAAGCCTTTTGCTATGACCCTTTCACTTTTGTAAGGACAGAACTCTATACTACCCCAAGAAATGACTGCACCTTGTGGATGCAAACTCTTACTAAATACCCTTCAGTCATTCTACCATGTAATTCCTTTAAAGTATTTTTTGCTGTTGTTAAGAAATACCATGCTACACTGCTGGTGACAGAATTTGTTTCTGTTTTGCCAGTCATCCTGAGTTTTGGAAGGAAAACATTTTACATGATCAGAAGTATGTCTGATTTACAAAGTTGTCTTTTTCCTTCTTTGAGGCATTATTATAGTGATTCTGGAGTGGGCACAGAGTTTTCCTCTAAACACACATGGTGGTATATGGCCAGATGAGTGATATCTGCACTAGGGGAACAGAACTGCTGTCCCTGATGTCCTTGTAGGGGAGATGACCAAATTGAAGCTATTGTTTTAGTATGTTATAAACTTGTGAAAGAGAAGGTTGAGAGAAGGAAGGGGGAAGAAACCTGCTTGTAAATGACATTGTCCCCCAAATGTCCCAAATATACAAAGGCATCCTAAAAGAACACTAATCCCGTGACTAGTCTTCCAGATTTTAGTGGGGCCACTGATGCTCAAAATTAAACATGCCCTTAGGAGCCTGTCTTCATGGAGTAATGCTAAGAAGCAGCATCTCCACCTGGCTGCTGACATTCATCTCTTTCTCACCCTGTGTGCCTCCTGATAGTGCAGAAAAATGCTTTCTGTGAAGCAATGATGTAATTCAGTCTCATAAAAGAACAGCCCTTAAGAAAACAGCCACAACGATTTTGCATCACACAGAAGTGATGTATAACAACCTCATCAGTCAACATTTTAACTAGCATTTACATCACCCTGTTGCAGCAACAGTGAGGAATTTAAGCTTTAAAAATAAACTAAAAAGGTGCTATATCACATCATTAAAGCTGTCACTAAATTATTGCTAAAATCATGCTTTTTTATTATGTCTTTTGAAAATACATGATGTTAGAAAGAATCAACAGTAGGTTAATAAAGAGAACAAAGAAAGCCCCAACAAAGAGAAGGGAGGGATTATGTAAGGGAACCCTATGCACCTCCTGAAATGGCTGTGCATCCAAAATATCAATCTGTTGCAGACAGTATGGGCTGACCTTGTTCACTGGGTGAAGATGAAATGGAAAAATTGAACTGCAGCTTCAGGATCATAGGGGCAGCCAAAGGCCATCCACTGCTCAGGAACTGCCCATGCATATTCCCCTGCTGCCCTAGTCTAATCCATGGCTAGCGGCTTTCGGTCACCTAGATAGGATCTTTGCCCTGTTGCAAAGCCTTCTTTCAGGGGAGCGTCCTCTGAGGTTTTCTCTAAAAAATATTGTCTTTTGGTCACATCTTCTATGTTGTTTAAAATGATGCAAGGAAGTAAAGCATTTTGGCCATTAAACATATTTTTTCCAGTTTATAAGGAGCATGTATATCTGACTGTCCTTCCTGCTTAGAAGTAAATACACCACGACAAGCAGACTTGAGCCAAAAAGTTGCAGGATAAGGGCTTGAATTTCAGGGTTTTTTTAACATCCTGTGCTGATCACATCACAGGTCACAGATTAGTATGGTATCAAACTGTTTAGCAGTGGTTTTCACAAAACTACAAGATAGCTCAGATTTAGAAGTCTGATTTTATTTTCATCAGGATAAATGGCTTTTTAAGGATTTTCCAGTAACAGTCTTATTTGCTAATTAAAGAGAGAGGATTCTATCAAATCAATTCAAAAGAATAAAAATGTGAAATCATATCTGCCCTAAGTGTAGGCTATCTGTCCATCTAGACAACACACAGATTATATATGTACAACCACACCAATAAAGAAAGCAGAAATACATGGTATCCAGCATTAAACACATGTTGCCAGAGTTCCTGTCTCTTAGCGTTGCAGATTGTCAGTAGTTTATCCCTTTGTGCGTCAGAAGGACTTGCATCTTTATAAACTGAAACCACACATGCAGACATGCATATACGCTTCTTTTTTTCGCTCTTCCTATTTATACCCCTTAGATTCTTTGAAGTAGAAGGTCTGATCTTTTATTATATCAGGCATGAATGTATCTTTTATATTTAGCACCCTAAAAAAAACTATTTGCACAGGTGCATCCAAAAAACACTCTGGCTTCTAGCTATTGTTATCTATCCAAGTTTCCTCCTAAATTGTATGGCATTGTGTTTCCCAGAGTCATTTGAATGTTGTCTGTTTATTATTTTGTTCTTATTTCAAGTTAATTTCAGGAGTTTCTCTGACATTATAAATGTGTTAATGCTTCCTACATATGCTGATTAGAGTAATTTGTTTTTCATGTTCCAGTGTAGTGACTCTCTAGAGCCCTGCACTTCATGTCCATTGCAAATGTAAAATTATTATCAAATAAAAATAATGTCTGTGAATATTTGCACTAGGTGCTATACACCCATGAACTGAACTTTAATGATTCACATCTCCCCAGCATATGGAGGGAAAATGGGGACATCTCTGTATTTCTAGTAAAAAATTCTAAGCTCTTTGAAGTCTTTTGAAAGATATTTTTAGTCAAGATCTCAGTTTCTGTCAGTCACAGGTATAAAAGGAAAGTGACTGTATATGTGTGTTGTGTGCATGTGTGCATATCTGTAAACAAATTTATTTAATGGTTCTTAATTTCTCAGCAATATTGATTATCGGGATTATCTGTCACACAGACAATATTCATTACTTCACAAACATGCACAAAGCTTCACAGGATTTGACTCAAAATATCTGAAACTGGTTTGTATAGCTTCATCAATTAACATAATGAACTCAGGACTGTAGTTTCATTACGATACAGATATGATTTCAGAAAACACATTACTCAAAATGGAAATAGCTGATCATACTAATAATTCTCAAAAAGAAAAATGTTCAATAAATAGTTCTTTTCTGGGGAAAAAGCCAAGTGCTATAGTTACATCACAGGATGAGGAAAAACATTGTCTGTTGCAATTGTAACTACAGGTTAAACAGCAGCTACTGAAGTTAGACAATTTCAAGCCACCACCCATAAATACCTTTCATCTAAGAGCCTTGAAACCTCTCTGGATTATTACTACTGATTTTTTATTTTTCTTGGAACAAATAGAGAAACTCCATAAGTATGAAGATAATAATTACTATAGCATTATCTAAGAACAGTAAATAAAGTAATAGTAAATAAAGTAAAACAGTAAATAAGCCTACAGGAAAAGCAATGCAACAGTGATACAGACCTCAGTGAATAAAGTATTAAACAAGGATAATATAAGGAAAGACACTCAGAAAAATAAAAGAAAAATTATTCCCCTCAAATACAGTTTCATTTTAATAAGACAATATTTGTTCATAAATTTTGTTCATATATTACATTTAAAATAGTCTAAGACAATGATTTAGCATTGTTAATTATTTTGATTTTAAAAATATGGGAATAAAAATTTACCATAAAATCAAGAAGGTTAAGTACTAGCTAGATGACACACCTCAAATAGACATGTAAAAGGAAAGCTGATATTCTGAAGAGATCAGTCTCATAATATTTTAATCAATATATAGTGAAAAAATATAAAACAAATTTTTCAGTTGACACAGAACTTAGGGTACTGATAAATAATGAAATAAGTAGTAACTCTTATAGAAAGTGCACTGGCAAAATCCAAATATGGTCCTCAGGTGCACAGACCTATATCAAGCAATAGGTAAAGTTGCTTCAGTCTGTAGTGTTGATACAGTTCCCCAGTGATCCTGTGCCTGTTTGATGACTACATGAAGAATATTGATACAGAAACAGCTCAGAGAAATTTCATAAAGTGAAAAGCAAAATATACTTTGAAAGACTGGAGAAGTTCTAATTATTCAGTTTATAAAATAAAAATTCAAGTAAGATTGTCCATGGCATGTACTGATATTGTGGGTAACAAGCGTGAGCTGTGTAATCTAACAGACAGAAATTAATTTTTCCACTGGCTAAATTTGAAGCTAGAAAAAGTTTTGTCAACATTTTTAGCAAATCCCAAGGATTTGAGATGGATGCTCTATGAAAAGTGCTTTTAAAATCAGGACTAATCATCTGTTGTGAGACATGTCATTTGGACAGGAACTAACCTCAGAGAAACCCAGAAGCCCTGCAATTTGTATAAGTGGTAATAATTGCTGAGGTCCTTTTGGGTTTATGATCTGGGAATTTATGAACACCTACAGCTTGGCCAAGATACCATTACAGAAATCTATTTCCAGTGCTAATATTTAAAAAGCTAGAAGGTGATACTGAAGGCTAGGTAGGGATAAATTGTTCATGTTGTTGAACATTAAGGGAAGAAAAATATATTCTGGGTATTTTAATTCCTCAATTCTGAAATCTCATCATGTTTTGAGAAATCCAGTATACCTTTAACATTTTATTTTCTGTTTCTGATAGTAAAACAAGAAAAAGCAAAAAAAAAAAAAAAAATTCTAATTTAATTTCTAAAAATCATTTTATTCTGAGCAATGGACACAGAATGGGGATCCTCTTCTCAGGGAGAATGGTGACAAATTAACATGGCCCAGAAAGAGAGTACCACTTTGCTGGAAGTATTCAAATTGGCATTTTTGTAAGACATCAGCAAAGTACAACATGGAAACCAGATACCATATTTAACTTAGATTAAATTTTTCTGAAACTCTGCAACTAGGAAATTTAAAACTCTTCCTCTCTGTGTATTGATATACAATGAAACATTTTTAGAGCTTTATATAAATGGATCTCAGAATACTTTAGAAAAATATTCTCCTTATATTAGAGACAGATGTATTACTGTCATCTCATTTTACAGAAGGAAGTGTGAGAGAAATTAAATAATTTTGTTGATGTCATGGAGGAGGACAGTGATAAAAATGGGACTAAATAACAGAACATGTGATGCTGATGTAAACTGCTTCTGTTGGCTGGAAGTCCTATGGACCTGGCCAGCACAACAAGGAAACTATGGCTCATCCTCTTCACAGGTCTGGTTATTTGTTTGCTTTCCTTCTCATTAGGCAGAATCACAAGCCATTTGTTTCTTAACTCAGTCCAAAAATACATACACCATTTATGGACCTGTTCCTTATTACATTTATTATTTTCTCTTCCAAGAGGAATCAGGCCAATTTAGCAGGTTACAGTCTCTCTAGATAAATGTTCCAAAACAAATGGTTTTATATATGGCCTCTGATTTAGTTAAAGAGGTCCTTTGGCAACAGGCCCTAAATATTGAATTGAAACCCACTTATAAATTGATAATATCAAGTGAAGCCAAATAATAGGGTCCTGTCCTGAAATTCTAGGACTAAGTTGGAATAAATTGGCTTTGTATTAGCATCACAAGTTCTTTTGTAATTGCTGTGTCTCCCTTTTAGACTGCATATCTTGTTTTGAAAGATATAGTAGGCTTTGTTTGTTAAGCAATTGAAATACTATTTATACATCAGAAAGCAGTGATTTTATCTTAGGATAAATGTTTCAGTTTTAAAGGAAAGCATTATAAGTAGAGTAAATTATAAAGTGGAATTAAAAGTGTAAAAAAAGTTAAAAATGTATTAGTTTTACTATATAAGTACAAGCTCAACAGTTTTATAAATAGTCGTATGGGTTTTAGATTTGAAAATTGAAAATGATCTCTAATGTTGATGGTGAAAGAGAGACTGTAATGATACTGTTAAAATGCAAAAATGTTTACATCCTTTTTTAGCATTGTTTTGCTTTAAAAAATGTTGTTTCGTGTTCATAATTGAAGTAGCCATTGTAATGTTACTAATAATGGCAAGAGACACAGCTGGGATATAGAAGGTAAAAATTCTGGGAATTTTTGTCTGACTAGTAAATCTCTTCTGTATTTAGCTTCCTGACAGTTTTAATGACAGATGCCTGGTGTCAGCTGTAGCACTATATTCTCTTACTGTACCTGCCAGCAGGAAGTGAGCCTTTCCAAAATTTACTAACAGCAGCATGATCAACGTGACATCATAATGAAACTTTGGAGAATATTAGAATAATACATCAAACTAGGAGCCATCATTAGTGCCATGGGTCTAAATGGTATATGCCATTTTTCTAACTGTTGCCACAGAGAATACAGCAGGGCACTTTGTTCCTTTAAGGATTGCTTATGTAACAATGCAATCTTTTGATTTAAACCCTCACAAGCATGAGTAGAATGACTTGCAGAATAAAGCACATTGATTAAATAATTCAAAGTACTGTAGAGGGAAATGATGTGTAATCCCTGTTCTTGTAATAACCTCAGTTGAGATCAGGCAAGGTAGAGAATGGCAGTGGGTAGAAGTGCTTGATCATTTAAAGCCTGATGTTGGGAGGTGCAGAGCTTCTCTTGAAGTTCTCACTGGAGTTAAAAGGCACAAGCATCTCTCAGGAGCAGGCTTTCACTTGCCTGATATAGACATATAGCATTTTTGTTCAGGAGATTTATATTAGGTTGCTCTGCATTCTATACATAGCTACTGTTCCTTTATATGGCTTCTTCTCTGAGGGGGTAATTCACACCATCTAACTTCTGGCATCTAACTTTGGGACCTAAATTAAGACTGTGGGTGCCATACTTAGTGGTGCTCCAACAGGCACCACATAGAGCTAGTCAGCCCTAAATATCTGCTGTTTGGAAAAGGTGACAAGCAACCAGACTAAATCGTAGTACAAGATCTTTATTAGTATGGCAGAAATTATATCAAAATGCTGTACCTGTATGAACTTACACATTTTAATCAAAGCATAAAGTTGCAAATAGCAAATGTCAAATACTGGACACATTTCACTGCTAAAGGCAGAAACACATGGAGACATATGTGTAAAATATATGTTTTATTTATATGTGATATATATGTGATATTTAAGGTTTTCAGCACTCACTGCTCAATTTCGAACCACCACTTTTTATTTCAGCAAATGAAGTTAAAACAAGTTGGTCATATTTTCATTCCTTTTAGTCATTTTGCTGTGTTTTTCAAGGCCACTCATCTTGGTTTTTTAATGTTTCCTTATGTGTTAGGCTTTAAAAGTGTCTTTTAAACAAACACGACTGAAGTCAGTGAGAGCTGCTGATGTGCAGCATCTCTAAAAATCAGTCCACCTTTATCCAAACCTTTAGGTTATGGGGGTTCAAATTACAAGTCTACATGCACATCTACAGTTTATAATAAGCAGTGATAGCGAGCCTATGGCATGCATGGCAGAATTAGCACACACGGTTATTGTCAACAGCAGAGAAACAGAGCCCTGGGGCTTACCTGTTTCTCCTGCCTGCCAGGTGGCAAGTGGCAGCAAGGGGCTGGGGAAGCTATGGGGAACGGCTACAGGGGGATGAGGGATGAGACAGAATTCAGAGGCCAAATGGAGAAGGTAATGACACAAGAAATTAAAAAAAAACAAACAAACAAACAGGATTTTTTGTAAGAGGGTCAAATATAATTTTTTAATGTAAGGGGGTCAAATATAGGTAACCTGTAGTTACTAAGGAAAGTTACACCAGGAAAATGCCTGGTGAATTTAAGTGGTCTGGATCCTATCCTTGCTACCCTAAATTTCTAAATGCAGAAATGAGAAAAACTATGAGGTACTATTCTCACACAGTCACAGAATGGTTGACGTTGGAAAGGACTTCTGGAGGTCACCTGGTCCAAGCCACTTGCTCAAGCGAAGCCAGTTGCCCAGGAACATGTCCAGATGGCTTTTTAATTTCCCCAAGGATAAAGACTCCACAATCTCTCTGGGAAAACTCTGCTAGTGCCTGGTCACCCTCACAGATAAAATGTGTTTCCTGATGCTCAAAGGGACTTTACTGTGTTTCAGCTTCTGCCTATTGCCTCTTGTCCTGCCACTGGGCACCACTGAAAAGAGCCTGGCTCCATCTTCTTTACTTTCCTTCTTCAGATATTTGTACATATTGATTAGATCCCCCCTGAGCCTTCTCCAGGCTAAACAGCCCCAGCTTTCTCAGCCTTTCTTCATATGAGATGCTCCCAGTCCCTTAATCATCTTTATGGCCCTTTAGAGGGCTTTATCCAGTAGCTCCACATGTCTCTTGTACTGGGGAGCTGGAGAAGTGGACACAGCACTCCCAGTGTGGCCTTGCCAGTGTGGAGCAGAGATTCACAAGGATGCTGTGAAGATAAAAATCTGAAACATTATGAAGATGTCCAACATCCTGATGACTGGGAAACAAAATAAATCATACAAATAAACACAGAAAGAATCTGAGCTAAGGCGGTAAGTGCAATCTTAATTATGTTGTTACATAAGCCTCTTGTATTTGACTTTCTGAAAAGAATAGCATTTTTATAAGGCAGCTTGAGTCTCTTTTGTCTCTGATTTCTCAAGTTTAAAAAATAAAGTACAGTTAAAAAAAACCCTATGATGTAGAATTACATTGACAGACCTATGATTTATTCGGAAGACTTTGAAGGTATTCAAAGCATGGACATGGTGGCATTAGGATTTCTAGTTTCTCTAACAAATACAGAAAGAAAAATCCTGCCTCAGTATGGACCTCACTGTACCTGTTCCCTTATGCTAAAGGCCTTATAACCCCTGCTCCTCCTGCATGCCCCTGTCCCAGACTACTTCAGCTGCTCATCCCAGTTAAGCTCAAGCTATTCATCCTGATGCAATGTTCAATCAGTCATCGGCCACAGCACCCATGTTGCCATCCTTCCACATCTCTGCTCTCCACTTTACATGCTGAGGAACTGCTTGAGTTCCCCTCTTTATTCAACACTGCTTACAAGAAGACCTCAAGCAACCTCTCCCTCTTATTCTTCCTTCCCTCTTCCTTCCCTCTTGTCCTTCCAATAACAATCATTTCAAAACAAACATGCAGCATAAAAACTGTTGACCTGTATTTTGGCAGTTACACTGAAGGTATTCACAGTTTTCTCTGTGGATGAAAATAATGTCAATATCTTCACTGACTATTGCTTTTAGAAATATAGTAACTTCTCATATTGTAATATATAAATGTGGTTTCAAATATTAACATTTCTTAACTGTTTCTATATTTCAATAATTAGGTTCAGTTTGAATACACAAAGGCATGATTCATTTCTCATTTCCATCTTAAATCCTATTAACTGTGCATTATTAGAATTTTATGTTTTGAAAGTGTTTTTCCTCATGAATCCCATTTGGCTTGGCTTCTTTGGATACTTTGGCAATAGTAAATTGTTAGTTTTGTAGGTGAAGCTGCACTGAATGGGGAATTGAGTGTTTTAATGTATTTGAAATAACAAGCAGTAAGAGCAGACTTACAGTATTACTTGAATCACTTTCATATGCTATAGTAATATCAATACTTGATGAAAGAACACATCTGCCTAAAAACAAGCACAACAGACCTCAGGATTTTTTTCTTATATCTTAGAAATACAAAAGGCATTAAAATAAAAATAAGGTAGAGAAAATTGGCCTCAAACCTTGTTAGAAAACACTAGAATGCTAGAAAACTCCCTATTATCATTGTACCAGAAACATATATTTATACATGTAGCCATATATATTTCTTATTTTAAATCTGTCTTGTGATATAATCAATTAAAAAGTATCCAGAGTATCTGGAAAACCCAAGTGGCAACTGCAGAGAACAACTTAAAATCATCTAAATTCCAACAGACAGTTACAAAAATTACCTGTCGTTTTATGGATATATCCTCTTTCTAGAGGCAGATCATGACATATATTAAATAGAAAATGGAACTAGAGTATGCAGCATGTTTTCACTGTAATATTTTATATCTCAGGAAACAACCTCATGGGAAATACTATGTGATACAAGGAATAAAAGTTGCATTCAGTCTTAATTGGTTTCTTTCATGGTTTTGTTGATATTGACTTGTGATTCAAAGAGGGCACATACATTTTTTTCCTGTTTGTTTTCATTTTTCAGTCACAAATGTTCTTTTGGTTACATTTGTCTTCTAAAATGCAAAAGGTTTTGTCACATCTGGCTACCCCAAAAAAGAGCATCCCTTAATGAGAGAAAAAGAGTCAAAGTCATAACGAGATTTAATCCCAGTTTAATTATTTCAGAACTGTTTGGGAATGTAAGGGCAGGAACCACTATAAAATGCTAAAACAGATGGATCCTACTAAAATCCGTTCCGATCATCGTGCAAGACTGACTTGCACAAACCTTCATTATTTTCAATATTCTTGAATAAGCATTAATAAAATACTTATTAATTCATAGATCCATGTGGTCTTCTGACTTTTTAAATTTGAGTGAAAGAGAGTTCTGTCCTTTCTACTAACAGAGTCAGGATTTCATTTGTGGACTTGTAGGTGGAAGTGGCCCAATGGATCATCATTTGATGTCATATCAAATACAGGAGGGAAAAACTTCTGCCTAGAAATTTCTGCATCCAGCTACTTATAATTAAGGTACAATATGACTGCAATGGGAAAATGTATTTCACTTTTTATATTGCATCAGTAGTTTTGGATAGACTGGGGCAAGGAGGGTCCGCATCAGTCAATTAATGGAATTGATGCAGCAAATTAAGTTTTTTTTCTTTGCTTCCTTAACGCAAAGTTCTGGTTTCTGTACTAGTGGCGTAGTGATCTAGTGATCACTGAGAAAATAATGATGGTAAAGTGCTCAGGTCTCCATTTACATATAGTAAGAATTTACATGCCCTGAATTTTTCTCAGTGATGTTGATTTCTAGGGAGAGGCTTCCCACACAGTAGCTGTTACATAAATCTCCCTGGTTGATCACCACCTGACCTTTTGCCTTGACAGGGCTGATTCCTTTGCTCAGCTGATGTCTGTACCCTGCCTTCTCTGCACCACTTTGTTTGGACAACTTTTACCATGAACAAGGACACTGCAAGAAGGGTGTACACATCCAAAAAGTATAAACCAGTTAATTTTGGATATTACACACAACAGAGAATCTGGACAAACAAGAAAGGAGAACAAGTATTAGTATGCTTACAACCCCCAGTAAAGCATGCTGCAAGTCTGTGCTGGCCAGACAGCTTGATGGCAGGTGCGAAGGGGTCAGCCTCCATTGCTAATCCGCAGTGCTGCTGATGTGTCATCTTTATACCTTTGCATATCGGTGTTTTTCTCCTGGAATCCTTGAGATGCCAACTATCCCTGTCACAACAATCTTACCTCTGCCTGTCATTTTACCCTTCTCTTCTAGTTTAGTACTTTTTCACAGGTCTTTCTCACAACTTAGCATTTTTCTCATAAGTTTGAGCCAAGATTACACAACCATATTGTACTGAAAGCAGTCCTTAAATCGTAGACAGTTCTGAGAGGACCCCTAGGAGAGAGGTTACACACCAGTGACATGGGTAGACTGACCTATTTAGTGAGGAAAGGTTCTACATTTTTAAGTAGAAAGGATGAAGTGCTATTCATCCCCGGCTGTACAATAGCGAGGCTTACATGATATTAAAATGGCCAAAGCCCCACCTTTGTCATGGCTAAATTTTAGGATGAAACTCTAAATAGAGGGAGGAAGAAAAGTCGAAGTACCTCTCAGTTACCCCTCAAAACACTGACCTCAGTGCACCACGTATTTCAGAGCCCTCCATTTTCCCACGAATTCACCCCAAAGAAGTTATCTATCACACATTTAAACCTCCTCTGCCTCGGAGATTAGAAGACCATCTGCTCAGGTTTAGACAACACAGTAGTTAAAATGCTGGCATCCTTCCTGCTCTAGCACTTTCATGACTGTTGCCACCAAAGGAGGTGAATAAGAGATAGCACCTCCACGTGTGTGAGGTGAGGGAGGAATGCTGAACACCGACAACATGTTAATGAGTAGGAGAATGTGTAGATGGAGAAGGGAAGGATTTAGCTGGCGTAGCAGAATATCAAGTGAGAAGCAAACGAAAATACTGTATCAAAAAATAAAAATAATTCGAATTCCATAGAGAAAATGAAAAAGTGAAAAAATGGAATAGGTCAAAAGGAAATAGACTGAATGCCATAGCTGTACCAATGCTTCTTCTCAGAGGACCCAGAGGCGTGAGACATGTTCATCCAGAAGAACTGAGATGTCCAAAAAGAATAGGTCACAGATCCTGCCTAGAAATTAAATGAAGGAAAAAAAAAAAAAAAAAAAAAAAAAAAAAGTCCTAGTATGAAAGATTTGTATTATACCATCATTATCATGCCAGAAGAGTCGGTGGTTTATATGCAGCATAACTCAAGATAAGGAAAGATAGGCTGAGATATGTATGTAGAAGCACACACAGATAGGTAGCACTGATTTAAATCATCAGTGAATATACAGCAGGTAAAATTCATGTCATGCAGGCTGGATGCCATCTGTCACAGTTAGGTTTCCACAGAATGACTGGAAATAGATATTGGCAGCTTCCTGGTTAAAACCATCTATTTGAATATTCCAAAAAAAATGTTTCTCTGCTATTATAGTCATCATTTCAGTTTATATTTTTTGTATGTAGACAGTAGAAATACATTGGTTTAACCTTAAGAGGCTTTGTGGCATAACAATAAATGCTTCTGTTTTATTCTTGAAACTGATTTATTATGTTACAAAATATTCCTAAGACAATTTCTTTTATCTGGATATACAGTATGGTAATCTACCAGTCTCAAACTTTTGTTTCTTTCTCTCTGCACTAAACCTGATGTTGAGGCTATCATTCTCCTTTGGTTCCAGGAGAAGCAAAAAGTTAAAATAAAAAGACCTTTTTTTAGATAAACTCTTCAACCTTTATGCAGGGGAAAAAAAAGAAAAAATAAAAGATAAATACTGGGATACACTTTAGTGAACCAATATCAGAAGTGTTCTTAAAATTCATTAAACATTTAGACAACTTTGCGTAGTGTCCTGGTTTCAGCCAGGATAGAGTTAACTTTCCTTGGGCTGAGAGGGAGCACAGCTAGAGGGCCAGGTCCCGATCAATCATTGGAGTGTTCCATACCATATGACGTCATGCTCAATATATAGGTGGACACATGCTCTCTCATGTCCCTTTTTGTTTTCTGGGTTGGTGTGGCGGGATTTTCTACTGCAGTTGGATCGCTGCTGGGGGGGGTGGGCTGCATACCTGTTGCTGAACTTGGTAAGCCACTGCTGCATTTTACCCATTTTGAACTTACTATTGTTACTGTTGTTTTTGTTAATATCACTAAATTTTTTTTATTCAACCTACGAATTTCTTCTTTTGTCCCTCCCCTATTTGACCAGGGAGGGGGACGGGGGGAAGTAAACAATTGGCCATGTGGCAATTACCTACCAGCTGAGTTCAAACCACAACAGTTTTTGGCACCCAACATGGGGCATGAAGTTTGAGATAACGACAGAATGGGTAAAATGTTGATTGCTTGGCTCCTTAAGATTTTATCACCTCATTTGCAATATGTATTTCCCATGCTGTTGCTCACAGTCCATGAGACTTGGGTTAAGATTTTGTTTTTGCTGTACTATGTGATGCTCATCTATGATAGGGTGCAGTCATCAGCCCTGGGGCTATTTACAACTGTGTTTGAGAATTTCAGGAATTTCAAATATCTTTGGAATGTGGACATTAACATCTTACTGCTAGGAGCTAGTGTGTTCCTGCATGTGGTTCAGGTTTTGTTCAGAGTTAAGCAACTATTTAAGAGTATCACTTGGAAAAAAATTCTCCAAGGTTGGAGAATTATGAGTGGATGGGTGTGTGGAGTAGCATGGGCAAGTACCTAGAACAATGGGCACCTCCAGTGTATTGGAACTTCACTCCTGAACAGGTGCAGAATCCTGAAGAACTAGTAAAATATTTGGAAGAAGTATGTTGTCACCCAGGTAATTCCAGAGAGGCACAGCTCACTGCAACATGCTGGGGCATAGCCCATGCTTACCGAGTGCTATTAAACACTGTTCAGTACCCTCAAAAGGAAGAGAAGACTCTGCACCTGGTAACAAAGTAACAGCAACTGCAGCCGCTACAACCCTGAGGACAGATGCTTCAGCTGAACCAGAGGACCAACCCATGACAGTGTCAGTTGCTCCCATACATAAGAAGAAATACACAAGAAAATCCTCTCGCAGTGTACAGGGTGATGATGAACCAGGGCCATCAGAAGAAGTGGAGGAGGAGGCAGAGCCAGTGATAGTCACCTGATCCTTATCCCTAAGAGAGTTGCAAGACATGCGAAAAGATTTCAGCTGCCATCCAGGTGAGCAACTCATTACCTGGCTGCTCAGGTGCTGGGATAGCGGGGCCACTAGCTTGGAACTAGGGGGCAGGGAGGCCAGGCAGCTAGGATCCTTGTCTAGGGAAGGGGGAATCTACAAAGCAATTGGAAAGAAGACACAAAATCTCAGTCTCTGGAGGTGACTCCTGTCAAGTGTGAGGGAGAGGTATCCCTTCAAGGAAGATTTTGTATGTCATCCAAGTAAGTGGACCACTATGGAGAGAGGCATTCAGTACTTGAGGGAGCTAGCCATGTGGGAGACAGTTTACTATGACCCAGATAATGCGTGGCTACCCACAGGTCCAGATGAAGTCCGATGCACCTGGCCCATGTGGAGGACTTTTGTACAGAGCACACTCTCATCATATGCCAATGCATTAGCACTAATGGACTGGACAGATGAAGAGGACCAACAGTGGATGAACTGACTCGCCGACTATGACAATATGAAGAAGGTCTCTCTTCTGCCCTCGCCGCAGCTGCAGAGAAATTATCTCAAGAATTCCAGCAATTTAAAGAGGACATGTCCTACTCCCCACCTGAACGGACTAGGATCTCGGCTATTAGGAGCAGTCGTTTCTCTACTTGAGAGAACCGGTACACACTACAGGGGAAGCTGTGGCATTGCCTCCGTGACCATGGAGAATACATGAAGAAATGGGATGGAACACCTACCTACCTCCTAGAACAGTGGGTACGTGAGCTGGAAGGAAGAACTACAAAACAGGGTTCTTTCAGGAGAAATGCTGCTCCAGTTTCCAGTAATCAAGTGCCCAAACAGAGCAGAAAGGTCAACATTGCTCACAATCCATGAGAAGAACTTCTGATTTGTATTCACAAAAAGTGAGTGATCAAGATGAGACTGAAACCAGTGCACACCACACTGACTCATTTGTCGTTAGCGGGTATTATGAGCAACATTAGAGGGGCCCTGCCTCCTGCCAGGCAGAGGACAGGGGCAATCCAGTTTATTGGCCCATGTGGATTGGATGACCTGGGACTTCTGAACCCCAGGAATATAAGGCTTTAGTGGACACTGGTGCTCAATGCACCCTAATGCTGTCAAATTTTAAAGGGGCAGAATCCATTTGTATTTCAGGAGTGACAGGGGGGTCTCAACAGTTGACTGTGTTGGAGGCCGAGGTGAGCCTAACTGGAAAAGAGTGGGAAAAACACCCCATTGTGATCGGCCCAGAAGCTCCACGTATTCTTGGTATAGATTATCTCAGGAGAGGGTATTTTAAGGACCCAAAGTGGTGGGCTTTTGGTATAGCTGCCTTGGAAACAGCGGATATTAAACAGCTGTCTGTGGTAACTGGTCTCTCAGAGGATCCTTCTGTTGTGGGATTGCTGAGGGTCAAAGAACAACGGGTGCCAATTGCCACTGCAACAGTGCACTGACGGCAATATCGCACCAATCAAGACTCTGTAATCCCTACCATAAACTGATTCATCAACTAGAGAGTCAAGGAGTCATCAGCAAGACACGCTCCCCCTTTAACAGCCCCATATGGCCAGTGCAAAAGTCTAATGGAGAGTGGAGATTGACAGTAGACTATTGTGGCCTGAATGAAGTTACACCAGTGATGAGTGCTGCCGTGCCAGACATGCTAGAACTTCAGTATGACTGCCCCAGGGGTGGAAACACAGCCCCACCGTTTGCCATGGACTGATCCAGACTGCACTGGAACAGCGTGAAGCCCCAGAACACTTACAGTACATTGATGACATCATTATATGGGGTAATACAGCAGAAGAAGTTTTTGAGAAAGAGGAGAAAATAATCCAAATCCTGAAAGCCGGTTTCACCATAAAGCATGGTAAGGTCAAGGGACCTGCACAAGAGATTCAGTTTTTAGGAGTAAAATGGCAAGATGGACGTCATCAGATTCCAGTGGAGGTGATTAATAAAATAACAGCTGTGTCCCCACCAACTAACAAAAAGGAAACTCAAGCTTTCTTAGGCGTTGTGGGTTTCTGGAGACTGCACATTCCAAATTACAGTCAGGTTGTAAGCCCTCTCTATCAAGTGACCCAGAAAAAGAATGATTTTATATGGAGCCTGGAGCAACGACAAGCCTTTGAACAAATTAAGCAGGAAATAGTTCATGCAGTAGCCCTCAGGCCGGTTTGGACAGGACAAGATGCTAAAAATGTGCTCTACACTGCAGCCGGGAAGAATGGCCCTACCTGGAGTCTCTGTCAGAGAGCACCAGGGGAGACTCGGGGTCGACCCCTGGGCTTTTGGAGTCAGGGATACAGAGGATCCAAGGACCACTGTAGTCCAACCGAAAAGGAGATATTGGCAGCATATGAAGGGGTCCGAGCTGCTTCAGAGGTGATTGGGACTGAAGCACAGCTCCTCCTGGCACCCCGACTGCCAGTGCTGGGCTGGATGTTCAAAGGGAGTGTCCCCTCTACACACCATGCAACCGATGCCACGTGGAGTAAATGGGTTGCATTAATCACACAATGGGCTCGAATAGGGACTCCCAGCCATCCAGGAATACTGGAAGTGATCACAAATTGGCCAGAAGGCAAAGATTTTGGAATGGCACCATAGGAAGACGTAATGCATGCTGAAGAGGCCCCACCATATAATAAAATACCAGATAATGAGAAGAGATATGCCCTGTTTAACAACGGGTCCTGTCGCATTGTGGGGAAACATCGAAGGTGGAAAGCAGCTGTGTGGAGCCCCACATGACGGGTTGCTGAAGCTGCTGAAGAAAAAGGTGAATCGAGTCAGTTTGCAGAGGTGAAAGCCATCCAGCTGGCCTTGAATATCGCTGAGCGAAAAAAGTGGCAGTGCTCTACCTCTATACTGACTGTGGGGGTGGTTACAGCAGTGGAAACAGAGCAACTGGCAGCGCAGAGGCAAACCCATCTGGGCTGCTGAATTATGGCAAGATATTGCTGCTCAGGTAGAGAATCTGGTTGTGAAAGTACGCCATGTAGATACTCATGTACCCAAGAGCCAGGCCACTGAAGAACATCAGAACAACCAACAGGCAATCAAGCTGCCAAGATTAAGGTGTCTCAAGTAGATCTGGACTGGCAACATAAGGGTGAACAATTTATGGCTCACTGGGTCCAAGACTCCTCAGGCCATCAGGGAAGAGATGCAACATACAGATGGGCTCATGTCCAAGGGGTGGACTTAACCATGGATGCTATTGCACAGGTAATCCATGAATGTGAAACGTGCTACAATCAAGCAAGCCAAATGGTTAAAGCCCATTTGGTATGCAGGACAATGGTCAAAATATAAATATAGGGAGGCCGGGCAGATTGATTATATCATGTTCCCACAAACTTGGCATGGCAATCACTATGTGCTTACAATGGTGGAAGGAGCCACCGGATGGTTGGAAACTTATGCCATGTCCCATGTCACTGCCCGGAACACCATTTTAGGCCTTGGGAAGAAAGTCTTATGGCAGCATGGCATGCCAGAAAGGATTGAGTCAAATAATGGGACACATTTCTGAAACAGCCTCATAGACGCTTGGGCCAAAGAACATAGCATTGAGTGGATATACCACATTCCCTACCATGCATCAGCCTCTGGAAAAACTGAGCTATACAATGGATTGCTAAAAACTACACTGAGAGCAATAGGTGGTGGAACTTTCAAACACTAGGACGTGCATTTAGCAAAAGCCACCTGGTTAGTCAATACCAGAGGATCTGCCAAGCAAGCTGGCCCTGCTCAATCAAACCTCCTACATACTGTAGATGGGGATAAAGCCCCCATAGTGCGCATTAAAAATATTCTGTGGAAGACCATCTGGGTTAATCCTGCACTGGGTAAAGGTAAACCCATGCGTGGGATTACTTTTGCCCAAGGACCTGGGTGCACTTTGTGGGTAATGCAGAAGGACAGAGAAGTCCGATGCGTGCCTCAAGGAGATTTGATCTTAGGTGAAAATAGCCAATGAATCGAACAGTCAAATAACCCTGTTATTGAAATTGGTGCCTCACAACATCCTCCTGCCACATCCAAAGCCTCCTGCTCCACCGACTGAGCCAACTCCACCTCATTCCTCCAGCCTTAAAGACTGTCATGACAGATGGAACCAAAAGTTATAGACTAAATGACCTCAGTAGATATTTTGGAAGGATGGCCCATAGACTAAGGGAATGATATCTGTGAGACCTGGGAAAAGGGGTGATGATTCCTTAGAATGTATTTGGAACCTGTGCATAATGTAAATGGTATGGAATAAGGGGTGGACACTGTCCTAGTTTCAGCCAGGATAGTTAACTTTCCTTGGGCTGAGAGGGAGCACAGCTAGAGGACTGGGTCCGGATCAATCATTGGAGTGTTCCATACCATATGACGTCATGCTCAATATATAGGTGGACACATGCTCTCTCATGTCCCTTTTTGTTTTCTGGGTTGGTGTGGCGGGATTTTCTGGTGCAGTTGGATCGCTGCTGCGGGGGGTGGGCTGCATACCTGTTGCTGAGCTTGGTAAGCCACTGCTGCATTTTACCCATTTTGAACTTACTATTGTTACTGTTGTTTTTGTTAATGTCACTAATTTTTTTTTATTTCAACCTACGAATTTCTTCTTTTGTCCCACCCCTATTTCACGGGGGAGGTGAATGGGGGGAAGTAAACAACTGGCCACGTGGCAATTAGCTACCAGCTGAGTTCAAACCACAACACATAGTCAAAATGTATAAATTCAAACAGACTGTTGCTGCAATGGGTTCCTGTCCAAAAAAAGCTTAGCCATTAGCAACCCAATGCTTTGATCAAAATTGGCTGACTGATCTATGAATGATGTGATACAATGTGATGCATGAATGAAATCGTGAACTACTGCATTATTTTTGTGGCCACTTTCAGTTTCATCCTGTGCTATGTATTTTAATAGGTATTGTGCACACAATTTCAAATAGGGTAAAGCAAATTAAAATGAAGAAGGGGTTGTTTATGATGCCCGTGTATTTTTACATTAAATACCAACTAATCCATAAACCACATATATTGCATTTTGCTGGGTCTCTGGAAACAGCAAAAGTTATTAGAGCTTTTAGTTTACTCTTTTAGTCAAGCAACAATATGTAACATGATACTTCTTCCAATACAGTAAACTCAGAAGTCCTCACTGAGTGCAGTTATCATAACACAGAAGCTGTGGAGAATTTACTTTAAAATTTCATGTTTTCATTTTAAAAAAAAAAGGAAAAAAACCCCAACCCTGCTACCAGGAAATAATAGTAATGTATATTTTAAAAATTGTCTTGTGTTACTTTTCATGTCTTTTTACTGTAACTCTGATACTATTATCTATTCTTAACAATAAATATACTTTCATGCTTGAAAACTGCTCATGTCTTACAGTTTCTACTCAATAACCCAGTAATTTGGCTAATCTATTTTTATATGAGAATATTATATATGTATATAATTATTTATACATTATGAAAGAATAATAGTTTCCTGAAAAAGCCTCTGGGAATATGACTATTTGAAAGATGAGAAGAGTATTATAAAGCTAGGTGGCATACATGAAGAGAAGTATTTTTTAACCAATACGTAACACTGTTGTAATAGCTGATTTCTGCGTAGTGCCATTTTCATAAATATGCTTTTTATAATTTATACTCTTTGTGAATCTGCTCCATGGTATGTACCAACTCCATATTTGTTTTTTTTCCTATAGTATGGGAACCATCTTTTACCAAAAAAATGAATGTTCGTCTCATTAGGTATACTGAAATTTTAATTTCTTTTAAACATGACTGATAGCAAAGCTTTGTGCTGTGATTTTGTCATGCTCTCTGAGTGTTAGTTAATAAGCATTTCAAGAGGATAGGCATCAATTCAGGAACTAAGACTTTTGTTTAGCAGTCATTCAGTCAGAAATTTTTGTTGGAAGGGTGGTGTACTTGTATTCTCTGCTGTAGTTGTAGGATGAATTCCCCAAAACCATGGAAAATTCAAGGTCTTCTGCAGTTACAGTCCAAACTCTTTTTTGTCCTAACATGAAAACTTTAAAGAAGCAAAAGCTGCACTGTGGTGTAATTGATGAAAGGGGAGATAGAAGTCCAATTTCATTCCTCTTTGGACCATAGTGTCATGTTCAGAATAGAGGCCCAATGTTTTCAATAAGCTTTTGAATACCATTGTAGTACTTCCAGCTGCAGTACTCATGGTGGTTTGGGCTCTTGACTGTCTTGGAAGGTATAAAATTTAAATGTATGACTAAAATTAAAATGTGTATGTATATAGTAAAGTCCAAAATTTAGCAACTAAATTAAGAGTAGATAACTACAGCACAAAAATCATAGAATCAATCATAGCATCATAGAATAACAGGTTGGAAGGGACCTGAAGGATCATCTGGTCCAACCTTTCTTGGCAAAAGCACAGTCTAGGCAAGATGGCCCAGCATCCTCTCCAGACGAACCTTAAAAGTGTCCAGTGTTGGGGAATCCACCACTTCCCCGGGGAGATTATTCCAATGGCTGATTGTTCTCACTGTGAAAAATTTTCCTCCTGTGTCCAATCGGAATCTCCCCAGGAGTAACTTGTACTCATTCCTCCTCGTCTTTTTCATGTAACTCCTTGTAAAAAGGGAGCGTCCACCTTCTTTGTAGCCACTCTTTAAATACTGGAACATGATGATAAGGTCTCCCCTAAGCCTTCTTTTCTCAAGGCTGTACAAACCCAGTTCTCTCAGTTTTTCCTCATATGACAGGCTTCCCAGCCCTTTGATCATCTTTGTGCCCCTTCTCTGGACCCTCTTCAGCCTGTCCATATCTTTTTTGCATGCTGGTGACCAAAACTGAACACAGTATTCCGGGTGTGGCCTGAAAAGTGCTAAGTAGACTGGGATAATGACTTTTTTGTCTCTGCTGGTGATGTCCTTGTTGATGGAACCCAACATCCTGTTGGCTTTCTTTGCCTCTGAAGCACACTGTTCACTCATATTGAGCTTGTTGTCCACCAGGACCCCACGGTCCCTTTCCACAGAGGTGCTTTTCAGGTAGACCCAAGACTGTGCTGCACTCCTGGATTATGTTTTTCCCAGTTGCAAGACTTTCATAAGGTCCTTGTTAGCTTTGTAAGCCATACAACATTATGGTTGAACTCCATAAGATCCTATTCCAGCCTATCCAGGTCTTCCTGCAGGGTGGCTCTCCACTTCCCAACTCAGTTTGGTATGATTGGCCAACCTCATCAGGGTACACTTGATGGCATCATTCAGATCACTTATGAAAATACTAAACAGCCTTGGGCCCAATATTGATACCTGGGGGACCTCACTTGTGACAGATTGCCAGTTTGAAAAAGAGTTATTTACCACCACCCTCTGGGTGGGACCGGTCAGTCAGTTCCCCACCCACTGCACAGACCACTACTTTAGACCATAATGCATCAGTTTCTCCAGGAGGAGTCTGTGGGGAACCATACTGAAAGCCTTGGAGAAATCCAGGTAGACAATGTCCACCACTCACACAGAAATTACAGTGCACAGAAATTACAACATACAAGGTGGTTCCTGTAATACTTGATACTAAAATATTATGAAATGGAACTATTAACACAGATGAGAACATATTAGCATATCACAGCATTCAGTAAAGTCATAAAAGTAGAAATCTACACACATATAAATGGAAAAAAAATAAAAATACCTTGATCAACTACAACAAGATAAATTAAAACTCAAATGTTTAACAACAAACATGATCCTTAATAGTAATAAGATTAAAAAGCAGATTTAAATTTCATCCCCTTGAATATAGTCTAGTACTCAGAAAAAGAAATAACTTCTATTAATAAAATAACGGTATAAGCAAGTGATGTATATGGAAGTTTTAGATACCATTAATCATTATTATTTTGTGAGGTCAAAGTCTTCTAAGATGAGGTCTGGAAGATAACTGCTGTAAAAAACAGTATTTTTTTTATTTTCTTATGGCACCTTTCATGCTGACTTCTACCATCACACAACATATGCGGGACAACCAGATGATCAGGCCCACTCAGCATGGGTTTATGAAAGGCAGGTCCTGCTTGACAAACCTGATCTCCTTCTACAACAGGACAACCTGTTTATTGGATGAGGGAAAAGCTGTGGATGTTGTCTACCTTGACTTCAGTAAGGTCTTTGACACCGTTTCCCACAGCATTCTCGTGGCGAAACTGGCTGCTCATGGCTTGGATGGGCATACGCTTCGCTGGGTAAAAAAGTGGTTGGATGACTGGGCCCAAAGAGTTGTGGTGAATGGAATTAAATCCACTTGGCGGCCGGTCACAAGTGGTGTCCCCCAGGGCTTGGTTTTGCGACCACTCCTGTTTAACATCTTTATTGATGATCTAGACGAGGGGATAGAGTGCACCCTGCAGATGACACCAGGTTGGGTGGGAGTGTTGATCGGCTCAAGGGTAGGGAGGCTCTGCAGAGAGATCTGGACAGGCTGGAGCGATGGGCTAAGGCCAACTGTAGGAGTTTCAATAAGGCCAAATGCCGGGTGCTGCACTTTGGCCACAACAACCCCCAGCAGCCTACAGGCTTGGGAAGGAGTGGCTGGAGAGCTGCCAGTCAGAGAGGGACCTGGGGGTGTTGATTGACAGCCGGCTGAACATGAGCCAGCAGTGTGCCCAGGTGGCCAAGAAGGCCAATGGCATCCTGGCTTGTATCAGAAATAGCGTGGCCAGCAGGGACAGGGAAGTGATCTTACCCCTGTACTTGGCACTGGTGAGGCCGCACCTCGATTACTGTGTTCAGTTTTGGGCCCCTCACTACAAAAAGGACATTGAATTACTCGAGCGTGTCCAGAGAAGGGCAACGAAGCTGGTGAAGGGTCTGGAGCACATGTCGTACGAGGAGCGGCCGAGGGAACTGGGGTTGTTTAGTCTGGAGAAGAGGAGGCTGAGGGGAGACCTCATCGCCCTCTACAACTACCTGAAAGGAGGTTGCAGAGAACTGGGGATGAGTCTCTTTAACCAAGTAACAAGCGATAGGACAAGAGGGAATGGCCTCAAGTTGCGCCAGGGAAGGTTTAGATTGGATATTAGGAAAAATTTCTTCACTGAAAGGTTTGTCAAGTATTGGAACAGGCTTCTTAGGGCAGTGGTGGAGTCCCCATCCCTGGAGGTGTTTAAGAGTTGGGTTGACATAGAGCTGAGGGATATGGTGTGGTTGAGAACAGTCAGTGTTAGGTTTATGGTTGGACTAGATGATCTTCAAGGTCTTTTCCAACCTAGATGATTCTCTGATTCTGTGATTTTGTGACTTTTAACCACTTCTCTTTGATTTCTGTTCAAGGTTATGGAAAAAAATAGGAAAAAAAAAGGGTAGGACAGACAGAAATCTACCTGAACTCTCTAAACATGATTATTGGGTTCCAGTTGAAGTGCATTAGCAATGATAGATGATTTCTTGATGTCAATTAAACATTAATGTTCATGCTGTTATGGAACCACCAGGTCCTTTTGGTAGTTTGGGTCCTAAAATTAGTGTAGGCATGCATGTGAGAGTGGACAAAGTTATCCTACTGTTCGCTTCATTCTTTGCCCTCTGAGTGAAATTAGTGTTGGGCAATTCTTCACACTAAAGGTTCTCACAAGAAGCATAAGATTCAAGCTGCTGTCAGCTTTTTTAAATTTTAGGATATATTATAGTGCTAGAATTTGGTGAGGAGATGTCAGTTGAAATATGAGCAGCATATTAATGATGCCCAGTTTTACATCTTTCTCTTATATTAAACATTCTACTGACATCAGTCAGAATGCTGATGAAAGCAAATTACCTTTTCATGCCTGAAGGAGGTAAAAAGTGAAGAGGTAATAGTGGCATGTGGGTATTTTGACAGTCTTCCAAATCTAGGACATATGCCAGATATTTGGACAATTCAAAAAAAAAAAAAAAAAAAAAAATTGCAGTTTCCTTCATTTTCAGGTGTTTTGAGAAAATCTGTTGGAAACTTTCGCAAATAGAAAACATAAAATCTAAAGTTCTTCACATGAAAGACCGCGTTCTTCTCATATCTTTTCAGATATGGACCTTAGTATCATGGCCCATGCTTTTGCCACCTTTAGGCAAGACTAGTTAAATATGCTTATTGTGGGCTAGACTGAAGAGATAAATGGTGGACAAATTAGTGACCACTTGTTATTGTGAAGATTAGCCACTACAAGTCCACAATTTACATATTGAATAACATAATGTTGGCTTTGATCACTAAAAAACTAAATAATCTCTCCTATTTGGAAGAAGATGTTCTGTCTCAATTTTAATTTCTTGTCATCTTCTGCATTATAGAGTACAGGCAGGGTCCACAGTTAAAGGGATTCTTCTTTAAAATGTAAAATAATTGGCTATCAAGTAGTTTTCTCCAAATCCTTCTTAATCAAACAAATAAAGACACAAAAAAACAAACAAGAAAACCCCAATCAAACCCAGAAAAAAACCCAAACATCTTCCTAAACTTCACCTAAATTCAAGAAAATATTCCATATAGACAGGAATTTTTTTTATTGCAAATATTGAATTAAGGAATAGAGCGAGAAAATCTGGACAATCATGTCTCAAGGTCTCGCTCCTTCACAGTTCTCAAGATTCATGTAAGAATTTTTTGCCCATAAAGGAATTCATCAAAGGAATTGCCAGCTGTGTTTCACTGAGAGTAAATCCATTTGTATGAAGCAATCAGTGAAGCCTAACTAACTAGATCATTAGGATGTGGCCATACATACAGCAATAACCCAGTGAGGAGTCAGTATTAAATGCTGAAAGCCCACAGAAGACACCTACAGATAGAAATTGTGTGAAGCCTAATATTCTTTCTCCTGAACTGAAGTACCATACACAAGACAGTCCCATGAGAATATCTGCTCTAAATTCATGTTATTTCTTGGCAAAAGACACAGGCAAAAGTGAACTAAAAATGCTTAGGCACTTCTAAGACTCATAGCTGAAGAAGTAAATGACCACATTCCTGGAGTACTGAACCACAGCACTCTGACCTAGTTCATTACTAGAAAAAATAGCTTAAGTCAAATCCTGACAAACTAAAGCTGTTAAGCAATTCCATCCTGCTTCGTACTGCGGTTCAATTTTACCATAAAATCATAGCCAACACTTGCCAACATATCACACCCTATCATAACTCTGCACAGCATGAGAGAACTGCAATTTCCAGCGACAGGCTATCATCTGCTACACTCCACCAAGCACACACTACTGTAGCATGTCCCTGGCTGGCTGCCAGACCACTTCAGCACTCCAAACACACCATGTCCAGCTCATAACTCAGCCTACTAGTATCAGGACACCATAATGGACATCATTGTGTGAAGAAGGATTTAGCACAGCTGTAGAATGATGCAGCTGGCACTCTTATCATGATACATCACCTTATAAAACCAGCAATATCCACAAGAGAGGAAATAGAACTGGCTGGCCAGATGAGGGTGCAGTCAACCAGCCCCTATTGTTCTCCAAACCTCTGTATCACATTAACACATCAGATTTCAAACTGGGTTTGGAAGCTGAAAAATGTAATGCAACATTTCATATGTAAAATCATAAAATTCTTAGGTCAAAGTCTGTCCTGCCCGATACCCATGTGATACTATTGAATTTACTCTGTACGGTTAATTCCCATCAGGTGTGCTAGTTTCAGCCAAAATGTTCTGTGTCGTATTATGTAGCCCTCCATATGGACTGCAATGTCAGGCTGCATGGCACGAGACGAAATCCATGATGCACTGAAAAGTCTGTGTAGGCTCTCAATCCAACCTGACGATCCGATGAACTCAAAATAGGAGGCTCCCCAGAACAAACAAAAAACAACGAAACATGCCATTTTAAATTTTGCTCCACATGAGGAATTAAAATGGGGAGTTATCAGGTGAGGAAAGCTGAAGACCACGTGAGCAAGTGTATTGGCCAGTGTGGCTTAACTAAGCAGTTGGCACCCAAACAACTGGTTGAGGTTATACAACGCTAACGTAACTAGATTTGTCGCTTGCAGAGTTGCAGCTCAAGCCTCCCTTTGGCATAGGACCTGGTTTTACAGTCTGCTAAATCCATCACACTGGTTGAGCTTTGAAGAACAGGACTAGGGTTTTACTTTTGTCACCAGAGGAGGGTGGATTTTTCCACCTTTCTGAGAGTAGGGCTGGAACTGCCATGAAGTAGGTTGGTTCAAGTTGCAGTTTACAAGGTGATGTCTTTGTTTCACAGATACACTTGTTTCTGGGCATCCACAGATGGAAGTAGAGATATGGGAGTCATCCTCCGAAAGGGTAGGAAAAGGTGAAAGACACTATGATGAATGCATTCCTACTGGGATTAAGAAGAAACTGGTGAAGGCTATAATGTTCTTAGCTGGAATCAAAGATGAGGAACAGAATGGGGCATGCCTCTCTTCTTAGGGAAGGACTGTGCAGACATATATTCATTATATCTTTTGACAGACAAGGCATGCACATCACTGGATAGAACGAATGGGAGAAGGAGGTGGAGGGCTGTCTGCAGACTCACCTTAGGCCCCTCAGTTAATCTCTACTTGGAGCAGAAGTGGCAATCTTCTACCAACTGGAAGAAATTAATGAAGGAATAGTGAGGTGTACTGTAGGAGTTGTGTCATATTATTACCAGGTGAGTTTGAGTAAATTGTTGTCTTTAATGCCTAGCATCCCGTTTTTCTTCTCACACATTAAAGACAATTCTTACCTTTCTCTGACATTTGGTGTCTCGTGATCTTCAGCTGCTCCACACTCAGGGTGTGATTAAAAGCTAGAATCTTATTTGAATGGGCCATAGAGAGATGTATATTCATAGAATCATAGTATCATTCGGGTTGGAAAAGACCCTTGGGATCATCAAGTCCAACCATCAGCCCTACTCTACAAAGTTCTCCCCTACACCATATCCCCCAACATCACATCAAAACAACCCTTAAGCACATCCAGGTGACTCCACCACCTCCCTGGGCAGCCTATTCCACTGTCTGAACACTCTTTCTGTGAAAATTTTTTTCCTAATGTCCAGTCTAAACCTCCCCTGTTGGAGTTTAAAGCCATTCCCTCTTGTTCTGTCACTAATCACCTGTGAGAAGAGACCATCACCCACCTCTCTACAATGTCCTTTCAGGTAGTTGTAGAGAGTGATGAGGTGTCCCCTTAGCCCTCTCTTCCTCAACAGTCCCAACCTACTTCAATCGCTCCTCATAGGATTTGTTCTCCAGGCCCTTCACCAGCTTCATTGCCCTCCTCTGCACTCGCTCCAGCACCTCTCGTATTGAGGTGCCCAAAACTGGACACAATACTCCAGGTGTGGCCTCACCAGTGCAGAGTACAGGGGGACTATCACCTCCCTGCTTCTGCTGGTCACACTATTTCTAATACAAGCCAGGATGCCGTTGGCTTTCTTGGCCACCTGGGCACACTGCTGGCTCATGTTTAGCTGCTTGTCAATTAGAACCCCCAGATCCTTCTCTTCCAGACAGCTCTCCAGCCACACCTCCCCAAGCCTGTAGCAATGCATGGGGTTGTTGTGGCCCAAATGCAGGACCTGGCACTTGGCCTTGTTGAAGCTCATCCCATTGACGTTGGCCCACTGATCCAATCTATCCAAGTCTCTCTGTATAGCCTCCCTATCTTCATGCAGATCGACACTCCCGCTTAACTTGGTGTCATCTGCAAACTTACTGATGATACACTCTATGTCCTTATCAAGATCATCAATAAAGACGTTAAACAGAAATGGTCCCAACACCGAGCCCTGAGGAACACCACTTGTGACCAGCCACCAGCTGGATTTAACTCCATTGACCGCCACTCTCTGGGACCGTCCATCCAGCCAGTGCTTGACCCAGCAGACCATTCACACATCCAGGCCATGGGCAGCCAGTTTTTCTATGAGAATCCTATGGGGAACTGTGTCGAATGCTTTTCAAAAATCCAGGTAGACAATATCCACAGCTTTTCCCTCATCCAATAGTCGGGTCATAGAAGGAGATCAGGTTTGTCAGGCAGGACCTGGCTTTCATAAACCCATGCTGACTAGGCCTGATCCCCTGGTTGTCCATTATATTACTTTTAATGGCACTCGAGATGACCTGCTCCATGACCTTCCCTGGCACTGAGGTCAGACTGACAGGTCTATAGTTTCCTGGATCCTCCTTTCTGCCTTTCTTGTGGATGGGTGTTACATTTACCACCCTCCAGTCCAATGGGACCTCCCCAGTTAGCCATGACTTCAGGTAAATCATGGAAAGCAGCTTGACGAGCACATCTGCCAACTCTTTCAGCACCCTTGGGTTTAACTCATCCAGTCCCACAGACTTGTGTGCATCCAAGTGGTGTAGCAGGTCTCTGACCACTTCCTCTTTAATTGTGCTGACCTCAATCTGCTTCCCCTCCCCATCTCCTAGCTCACGAGGCTGGGTGTCCAGTGAACAGCCAGTTCCACTGCTAAAGACTGAGACAAAGTAGGCATTGAGCACCTCAGCCTTTTCCTCACCCTTAGTTACCATGTTTCCCTCTGCATCCAATAAAGGAGGGAGATTTTCCCTAATCCTCCTTTTGTTGTTAATGAATTTATAGAAACATTTTTTATTATCTTTAACAGCTGTAGCCAAGTTGAGCTCTAGCTGCGCTTTGGCTTTCCTAATGTTCTCCCTGCATAACTTCACTACATCTTTATAGTCTTCATGTGAGACCTGCCCCCTCTTCCAAAGGTCATAGATTCTCCTTTTGTTCTTGAGATCCAGCCAAAGGTCCCTGTTTAGCCAGGCCGGTCTCCTTCCCTGCCTGCTTGTTTTTCGGCACACGGGAACAGCCTGCTCCTGTGCCTTTAAGACTTCGCTCTTGAAGTATGAAGCCTTCCCGGACTCCCATATCCTTCAGGGCAGCCTCCCAAGGGATTTTGTCAATCAGTCTTTTGAACAGGTCAAAGTTTACCCTCCGGAAGTCTAAGGTGGCAGTTTTACTAACCCCTCCCTTTTTTTCTCCAAGAATCGAAAACTCAGTCATCTCATGATCACTGCACCCTAGGCAGCCTCCAGCCTTTACTTCCCCCACAAGCTCTTCCCTGTTCACAAGAAGCAGGTCGAAGAGGGCACCTTCCCTGGTCAGCTCACTCACCAGCTGTGTGAGGAAGTTATCCTCCACACATTCCAGGAACCACCTGGATTGTTCCCCCTCTGCTGTGTTGTATTCCCAGCAGATACCCAGGAGGTTAAAGTCCCCACAAGAACAACGGCAAGTGACTGTGAGATTTCTCCCAACTGTTTATAGAAAGCTTCATCCACCTCACTGCTTTGGTTGGGAGGTCTATAGCAGACTCCCACAGCAAGATCTGCTTTATTGGCCCTTAACCTAATCCAAACACTCTCAACCCCATTATCACTATACTTGATTTCTGAGCTCTCATAGCATTCTCTAACATACAGGGCCACTCCACCGCCTCTCCTTCCCTGTCTATCCCTCCTGAAGAGCTTGTAGCCATCGATTGTGGCACTCCAGTCGTGTGAGGCATCCCACCACGTTTCTGTTATAGCTACTATGTCACAGTTCTCGTGCTGCATCATGGCTTCAAGCTCCCCCTGTTTGTTGCTCATACTGCGTGCATTGGTATAGATGCACTTGAGATGAGCTAGTGAATCTAACACCTTTTTGTGAGTGTGGGCCCCATTTCCTACCAGACCCTTCTCAGATGCTTCCTTGGTTTCTAAACATCTTTCCCTTCTCTCAGATGAAATGGCAGAGGAAGAGCCCTCACCAGTCCACCATTCTTCAAGCTTTGGCATGCTTCCCTTGAGCTTATTCCTAACAGGCCCAGTTATCACCCTTCCCCCCCCTCGTATCTAGTTTAAAGCCCTGTCAATAAGCCCTGCCAACTCCTGCCCCAGAATCCTTTTCCCCCTCTGGGACAGCTGCATCCCACCTGTCTCATTTGTCACCAGCAGACCAGGTGCCTTATAAACTTCACCATGATCAAAGAACCCATAATTCCGACAGTGGCACCAGTCTCCGAGCCACGTGTTAATCAGACGTGTTTTCCACCCTCTCTCAGTGTTTTTCCCTTCCACTTGAGGGATTGATGAAAACACCACCTGAGTTCCCGAGCCTTCAACTAGCCACCCCAGTGCCTTGAAGTCCTTTTTGAGTTACTTTAGACTTCTCTCTACCACCTCATCATTACCTGCCTGGATAACCAACAAAGGGTAGTAATCAGAGGGCTGCACCAGAGCAGTGGCCTTCTTTTTAATATCTCTAACCCGAGCCCCAGGGAGGCAGCAGACCTCCCTATGGTATGGGTCTGGTCGACATATGGGCCCCATCGTATCCCTCTGTCACGTCCCGCTCAGACGAGGGGGACAAGTGACTCAGATTCGCAAATCCCCAATGGAGCGGACAACAAGTCTCCAAGTCTAAACATTTATTAACTACTCACAATGTACTAATTGAACACACGATAGTTGGCTAAGTATATAGCAAGTTGTGGCAAGCAATATAATATGCCTTGCATTTCTTAATAGGAAAGGGAAAAGAGGGAGATAGAGGGAATGGGGAAATACAGATCACCGGTCTGGGTTTCTGCACTGATCCTGCCGACGAGGGTTCCGAGAGGCACAGGAGACATCCGTCTTTTTCACTGGCATCCGTCTTCTTCGCTTCACTGCACTCTCTCTCCTCGGGGGCCCCCCCCCTCTTCCCTTCTTGATTTATACCCACTTTCCTTGGGTCCATCCCCTAGGTCGACCCCCATACCTACGTATCCCATGTACGGGGAGGGGTGAGGTGTTTCATGGGATGATGTAATTAGCATGATCATGTTAGCCCTCGTTAGCATATTGAGGGGTGTTAACTTTAATATGCATTTCGTGGATAATGAAGCAAAGGTCATTCACCGGACAGATGGCCCTTGAAGTTTTGGCCAAGTGCACCAGAGCAGAGCCGTCCTGTCTTCACAGGGCTCCCTCCTCCAGTCCCATCTTGTGTTATTCGGGCAGCCTTATCAGCTTCGACCTCCACAGAATGCACCCTGTGACTCATAGTTTTGTCTTGCGAGTGTTTGAGGCATTTCTTTGATCAGCCTCAACTTTTGCTTTCTCAGACTGTTTTTCTTAGTTTCTCACAGGCCTGGTTTCTCGTCTCTCACATCCCACCCCGTGACTCAAACACTCCAAGTTCTTCTTTGACCATTGTGATCCCAAAAGGTATAGGGAAAAGGAAGACAGAAGGTGAGAGAGCATATAGCTAATTGCTGCAAGGCATACCATTAAAAGCAAAAATTTGCATAATATCACAATACTAATATTTACAAGCCATCTTCCCCACCCCGTGAGTCCTGAGGATCCCAGTGATGTGACCCATGACCCAGGGTTCCATCCATCAAACTAGTCCATCAGTCAATAAAAAGGTTCTCACTTCCCGTTGTTGATCATCTTCATCATGGCACGGTCTCCTCTGTAGAGGTGGTGGCATTGTGGATGGTGATGCAGCATTCTCCCTCAGTTAGATTCAGCACACTGCACAGTCCATGTTCCTTCAGCAATGCTAGCCAGATTCTGCAACGTCATCTTAGATGCTTGTTGGGTCTGCACCTTTAATTCCTTAAAGGCATATCTTGTTAGTACATATAATTGCTAAGTTAAATTTTCTAAAACTATTTGAGGTTACACAATGACATTATCAGGTCTATAAGGATTTAAATGGGAATACAATTTAATATTCAGGTACAATTCATTAATGCTTAATTTGTGGGATCAGACCCCTTCAACTAGTCTTTGATGACTGCATCTTGCTGTTGATGGATGTGGTGTTGTAAGGACCACATACAGTTATATGAGCTAGCACTGTGATCTGTTTGGTATTTGCAAGCACCAGTTTGCAGTCACAGGTGGCTCACAGGCTTCCTTTATTTTGGAGGTGATTCCCAATAAGGTAACTTAAGGCACAACTCCAGGTTAACCTTCTAATAAGTGAACTCATTAAATGTACCTGTAAAATTCCCTGGATCGTTGATTGTAATTGATTGGCAATGATTTATTCCACACTCAGCAGGTATGATTCCACAAATTATATAATAATGTAAGCAGATTACAAATAATAACTAGCCAATAATGCCTACAACCATTGAAAGTGCTAAAAGTAACATAGGTCTCCTGTTGTCCAGGATCAATGCTCTGTAAAACACATATATACATGACAAAACAATGATGGTTAGAAAGAAGGGACAATCCACCTGGTATTGATGCGGTATTCTTTCCCATGGGCATCAGTAGCCACCCATGAACAAATATTGATGGGAGTTTTTAGGGTTAGGGGTACTTGCCCCACAGTGGGCAAGTCTACTAGAACAGGTTGTCCAGGATAATGGAGCGGGTTTGCAGGGTCTTTAGTCTCTTTTTTCCTGGCGAGTATGGACAGAGGCTTAGGACAGAACGCGGTAAGTCGTGGGCACCCATTAATTCCCCACCGGCTGTTTATCTTCATTACTGCGTCTGACAGCCGTTGTGGCCATCCTGGTTCGAGGGGTTTTAGGGCCTGCTTTAACAGTCCATTGGTGCGTTCCACAATTCCATTTGCTTGGGGATAGTATGGAGTATGGAAAATCCACTGAATTCCTTCATCTTGAGCCCACTCCTGAACCACCCCGGCAGTAAAGTGACTACCGTTGTCTGATTGGATCGATTTGGGCTTAGGCAAGTAGCTAAACCAACGTTTTAACCCCTTCACCGTATTTTCTGCAGTTGCTCGAGATACAGCTTCTGCTTGAGTTAGGCCTGATACTATTTCCACCCCCACCAATACATAACGTTTTCCCTCAGAGAGCCGGAAAGGGCCAATATAATCCACCTGCCAGGTGTCCCATAGTCCCTTGTTGTCCCTTAGGTGTAGGGGTTGGTCCTTAAGAGGGTTGTGCTCTCCCAGCTGAGTACGACATAGACTACACGCTGAAATAATGGTATTGCACAATTCCCTGGTTACGGACCATCCCCTGCTTATCGCTTCTTTAAACAAATCTTTGCTTCCTGAATGACCCCGCTTTACATGCAGCCATTCCAGTAAGTGTTCCCATTTCTCCTCCTCACCTTCTGTAGCAGTTCTTATCAAACGAGTCATTGAATCCACCTGGTTGTTTAGCAGGTGGGCAGGGTGATTTCCTGACTGGTGTGCAGCAACCCATCCTACTAAAAAGGACTTCCGTTTTGCAATGTTTAAGATTTCCTCCCACTTTTCACGCTGCCACACTGGTACCCGATTTACTTCCCAGTGGTTTTGTTCCCAAAATGTAAGCCATTCGGTACATCCCTTGAATACGGCATAGGAGTCTGTGTAAATAAATACTGGTTCTGTAGTCTCAGCTTCTTTAACAATCACGCTCCATACCGCTGTTAACTCTCCCACCTGAGCACTTCCCTCACCCTCTGTTATGATTCGGTCCCCCGAGTCAACATGCAGTGCTACTGCTCGGTATTTCCATACCTTTCCCTCTCTTCTAGAAGATGCATCGGTGAACCATACATTCTTTAGATGGGTTTCAAATGGGGGAGCAGGTTTTATGTATGAGGGAGGAGGTTCAGGGTGGTCAGAAGGTGGATCTTGTATTTTGAGCACTTTGGGTGCCCCCTCCTCTATCTGATATGTGTGGCAGTAATGATCTAATTGTGCATACCACTTCCTCACTGTGTCTCGCTGCGCAACCCCCACAGGAGGGGGGGTTCCGGCCAGTACTGGTTTCAGGACCTTAAAGGGTCCTCGTAGAATGATTAGTTGCTGCCTTATGATTTTTTCAGCTTCCTGCAAAGCTAGGGTAACCACAAAAAGACCCTTCTCCCAGATCGAGTAACGCTTTTCTGCATCTTTGAAACTGCGCGAATGAAACCCTATAGGGCGAGTGGTACCCTCCGGCCCACGTTGCCACATATGTATGGATAGTCCATGAATTGCAAAACCCCACTCAATTTGGAATGGATCTGTTGGATGTATCGGCCCTAAAGCCTGATATACTCCAGCCTCAAAGATTAACAGCTTTAAGGCTTCTTCATGGACAGGAGTCCAGTCCCAAGTAGCCCTTTTGCGTGTTAAATCATATAAAGGACGAGCTATGATGGAAAAATCGGGAATATGTTTCCTCCAAAATACCAGCAAGCCTAAGGCATGTTGTAGCTCCTTCTTATTTTCAGGGCTCTTTACTTCTTCCAGGGTAGTTAAAGTTTCTGGGGGAATACACACTGTTCCTCCCCGCCACCAAATACCCAGAAACTTTACCTCAGAGGATGGGAGTTGTACCTTTTCAGCTGGAATTTGGAGCCCTAAATTTTCTAGGTGGGTGATTATCTCTGTCTGGGTCTGTCCCACTGCAGCAGCATCAGAGCCACCAATCAGAACATCGTCAATATATTGATATATCCTGACCCCTTCCCTTGGAGGGATTTGAGCAAGCTCCTGTGCTAGTGCATAATGAGCGATGGTCGGCGAATGGCAGTATCCCTGGGGGAGACGTGTAAAAGTAAATTGCACGCCTTCCCATGTAAAGGCAAAGCGATCTCTGTCTGCCTCCTGTATGGGGACCATAAAGAACATATCTCTCACATCAATAGTTGCTAAGATCTGGTGGGCTTGTTCCTGTATGGTTGCAATCAGTTCAGCTATGTTAGGTACTGCAGCTGTTAGAGGACCTGTATTGGCATTTAATCGCCGATAGTCAATTGTCAGACGCCACTTTCCGTTAGGTTTACGGACTGGCCACACTGGGGAATTATAGGGTGAGTGAGTTGGAACGATTATCCCTTGCTCCCGCAGCTCTGCTATTACCGGAGTGATCCCCTCCCTTGCACCTAACGGTAAGGCGTAAGGTTTCACATTAACAGTTTTAGAAGGAGGAAGCGCAGGCGCTTGCTGTAGAAGTCTTATAGAGGCAGTTGGGGACCCAAATTTCCATTCCCTTCCTTTTGAATCCACCCAAGCTTGTCCCTTCAATAGGTCAAGTCCCAGGATATTTGTGGGGAAATTTCCCAGGATCATCATAGCCTCTGTTGCAGTTTCATTCCCAGGTAACCAGCATTTCACCCGAGCAGTCGGCTGTGGCTTAGAGTCCCCGAAAACATCTGTAACCCAGATCTGCTTTTTGTCAGCAATTATGCCATTCCGCTTGGCAACCTCAGTTTGGAGTGCTGAAATCTGAGCACCCGTATCTACTAGAAACGTAACTGGAGTTTTAAAGGGACCGAGCGGAAAGGTAATCAACAAGTCTCCTTTAGTATTCTCTGTGAGCCTCCTTAAGTGGACCCACCCGCCATCCCCCGGCTCACTTACTGGGGATGGCGCATCCAGTTTCCCGACCCTAAATCAATCAAGTCTTCTTCAGGGGCAGTTGGTGTTTGAGAAGCAATTACCACCATCTCGTTAGTTTCCAGCTCTGTCCCTCCCTTTGCTCGAAAGGTTCGCTCGGTTGGGGGGGGCAGCTTTCTTTTGTCTTTCCAGGCTCGAATGAGCTTTTCTAAAACTGTAGTACGCATACCATCCATTAACTCTCGGGGAATCCCCTGTCTAATTCCCTCAGTCCACAAGAGGTTTCTCTTTGTTCTTACAACTTGCGGAGGGGAAGGAGGCGGATTTTCCTGCTGTTCCACTCTGCGTACCGAGGGCTTAGGTTTACCCGTTCCCCTGGTAAGGCCCATTCTCCGGCCATAATTTATTAAGTCCTGAGCTATCTCTCCCCAGGTCATGGCTTCTCCCCCCGCCCGTCTCCCCCCTCGCGGGGCTAATGCATTCCGCAAACGATCTTGTAATTGTACTGCATGTGATTTCAAAGAGTCCGGCAAACCCCGAATCAGGGGAGTCATTTGATCAGGGTTAGCAATTAATAGCATTGGGGAAGGCTGCTGCGGAACCAAACGCCTGTCATGCATTAATTGGAGACAAGCAGCCTTCTGCAGACTTTCAGTCAAATGATTTACGGTTGGGGTCTCAATACATACTGGATCCCCCCTTTCCAAGGGGTCCAGACCCCCAGCCCAATAAGCAGCTCGTTGAGTTAACGACCACGGCTCTCTCTGGTCATCAGTAACTAAGAAAACCCCTGGCCCCCAGTATCCCTGGGCCTCATCTTCTGATAACAAAATTCGGTCGCCACCAGTCAAAGATACCCTCCACACGTATTCAGTCTCAGTTTCCTGAGCTAGTCTGGTATATTTCTCCTGAATTTTTGCAAGCTCAGTCGCTGGATATGGTGTAGTTCGAATGGTGACCTGCGGAGCTCTTCCACCCTGACCCTCGGTGGTCTCCGTTTTAATTAATGGTCTTAAATTTGCCCCCTCATTTTCGGGGTAAAAAATTTCTCGGCTTATCTCTAAATCCTTTGTTGGATACAAGGGTCTGGCTGCTGCTTTTGCCAGACTCGTAACTCCCTGTTCACTATCCGGAACAGAGCCGAAATCTGTCCGGTTGCAGGTTTCTTGTTCATTCCTCTCTTTTTCGGACCGTGAGATTTTTTCTCGGTCCAAGGCATCTAACAGAGCCATGTGAAATCGCTGAGAGGTGTTACGCTCATCAGCTAATTGGCTTTTCAGAACTTCAGTTTGCTCTTGCCAGAGTTTAGCTTTTTGTTCAGTAACTTTACGTTCCTCAACCAATTGATCCTGGAGAGCTTTTACCAGATCTTGTAAGGATTTGATCATTTCCCCTTCTAATTGTTTCTTAACATGTTTATCTTTTTGGGCTGCAGTCAGTGCTGCCCCTAATACAGCGCACACTACAGCTTTTCCTTTGCCTGGTCGCGACCCTTGCAGCCCCGCAAGTACACTGATATAGCTTGCCACTGCTTCTGGATTATGCCAATTATCGTGGGCCCAAACCTCTACTAAAGGAGGAGGACAAGCCTTATACTCCTTCAGTTTCTCAAAAATAGGGGAGCAGTCAAGCACCGACATTTCCTGGCCAGTCATGGCTTGCCACTGCTCGAACCTCTCCTGGCTTAGAGCTGAGAGGTCACTTCCCGATTCTCCCTGTCCTTATCGGATAGAGAATCGGTATCCCTCCGACCCTTTCCCAGCGTAGAGCTGAGGGGCCAATTCCCAGTTCTCCCTGTCCGAGTTGGTCGGATAGAGAACCAGTATCTCATAAGACTTTCCGACACCGAAGGGGATCCTGCCGACTACGCCAATTTTAATGTCACGTCCCGCTCAGACGAGGGGGACAAGTGACTCAGATTCGCAAATCCCCAATGGAGCGGACAACAAGTCTCCAAGTCTAAACATTTATTAACTACTCACAATGTACTAATTGAACACACGATAGTTGGCTAAGTATATAGCAAGTTGTGGCAAGCAATATAATATGCCTTGCATTTCTTAATAGGAAAGGGAAAAGAGGGAGATAGAGGGAATGGGGAAATACAGATCACCGGTCTGGGTTTCTGCGCTGATCCTGCCGACGAGGGTTCCGAGAGGCACAGGAGACATCCGTCTTTTTCACTGGCATCCGTCTTCTTCGCTTCACTGCACTCTCTCTCCTCGGGGGCCCCCCCCCTCTTCCCTTCTTGATTTATACCCACTTTCCTTGGGTCCATCCCCTAGGTCGACCCCCATACCTACGTATCCCATGTACGGGGAGGGGTGAGGTGTTTCATGGGATGATGTAATTAGCATGATCATGTTAGCCCTCGTTAGCATATTGAGGGGTGTTAACTTTAATATGCATTTCGTGGATAATGAAGCAAAGGTCATTCACCGGACAGATGGCCCTTGAAGTTTTGGCCAAGTGCACCAGAGCAGAGCCGTCCTGTCTTCACAGGGCTCCCTCCTCCAGTCCCATCTTGTGTTATTCGGGCAGCCTTATCAGCTTCGACCTCCACAGAATGCACCCTGTGACTCATAGTTTTGTCTTGCGAGTGTTTGAGGCATTTCTTTGATCAGCCTCAACTTTTGCTTTCTCAGACTGTTTTTCTTAGTTTCTCACAGGCCTGGTTTCTCGTCTCTCACACCCTCAGAACAGAGTCACCTACTACAATTACCCTCCTTTCCTTCTTAATTGAGGAAGTCACAAGTCATGGGGTGTCCTAATCTAATGTCGGGGGAGGTTTTGATATGATCCCAAGAGCGAGATTAAGATACAAACAAGGTCAAATACCATATACCTAAAACAGGTTTTTATTATTAAAAAAAAAAGTGAGGAGGGGTAGCGATAGGACAGAATGGAAGTAAAAGACAGAAATAAAGCAAGGATGCGGGATAAGGCTGCAAGAATAGTCACCACCATGGATCCAGCTGCGTCCCATTGGTTCTCAGTCTTCAGTTCTGCAGTGGTGGGTGCACATGGATCTGGCTTCGATGGTGGATTCACACTGAGCAAAATTTTCTGCTGCCTTTTAAAGTTCATCATATCCGCTGATTAGCATATCTGCCCACCTTTAGGTTTTTTTCTCTGGTCCCACAGGTTTTGTTGCATCCAGCTTCAGGGCAGGAACGTTTGCCTTTTGTCAGTTCATTAGCAATGCATGCATGGGGTCTGGCGTACACTACAGAGCCACAAATGGCTACATGATGGGGCCAGCTCAGTACAGGTCTGCCCCTTTAAGGCTCGTCTAAGGAGTCCAACATTGCAACTGCAAAGGAGTGGGGCATGCATCCTTCAATACACTCCCGCTTCTCTGGGAGACATTTCCCAGACCAATTCACAGGCCGCAGCAGCTTCTCTTGGACATTTTCACAGACACAAGCAATCTTTGAGACAGTCATATGACATTTCAGTCTCTCACATGGGACTGAGGGACAAGCTGTGGACGAGTCACTAGATGGGTCCTCGTTTCCATCTTCATTCGGCTGGCCGTCTAGTTCCAAAGCCTCATACCTGTTGTATAATGACAACTGGGAAGGTGAGGGGGGCTGTGAAGGTTTTTGCTTGCCTTTCCAAGGAAGGACATGACTCCATTCCCCCCTATCCCCCACATGCCCTCCTGCCTAGTGAGAGGAGGGAAAGGAGTCATGTATTTCTTGTAGAGCCTCTTCCTGCTGCCTTTGTCTCCACCAGAGTGTGGCTCCACCAGTCAATCTTGTTTTCACACTCTTTGATCATTCTCAACCTTTCTATCTCCCCGCTCAGTTCAACCACCTGCCTGAGCAGATCGTTTACTTAAGCTATTATAAAGCTTAGAGAGTACTCAGGAATCAGGTAGTCTATACAAGAGTAAAAAGCACTTTTATTAACTGAATAAGTGCTCAGTATAAAGCAAATGAGTTTGGGCTCCTGGAAACATCCACGCTATGATTCAGTGAGGTATTTAAAAGGGATACTTAAAACCTAGGCTTACGTCCCGTTAGTGAACAGTTTAAGGGAGTCTTTCACAAACAAAGAAATTCTGTTCTAAAATCTTGTCCTTTGACTAACATATATGTTAAAACTGTTTTCCTTTGAATTAGGGCACAAACTCGGTGTCCAAGAATGTTAGTAATACCTGTTGTAATAATATACTCTCCTATGAACAGAGCCCCTCCTAAATTTGCAGTGTGACTGTCCATTCTTGAACAATCTCTAAACTTGTGGTGTAGAAAGCTTTTCAGTACTCTGAATGAAGAAAATGTCCAACTAAAAATTCTAGATTTTATCTTAAAATAGTGATTTCTAAAACTACCAAAATCATCTTCTCCCTTCTGACTCTTCCCAATATTCTCTAAATTTTAACATTTTGAAAGCATAATCTCCAAATAAACATCATGCCTTATTTCATGTAAAAACTTAAAGTTAGACTAAATGGAGTAATTATAGTTGTCTCTTTATATTTTGTAAGCAGTTTAACATTTAGTTAAGATGAATGATGTTCAGTGTTGAAATCTAAAGGAATTAGGAAACCAATCATCCAGGAAATCATTGGAGGTGATACATACTTAGCCAGACTCTGCAGTACTACATTTTTGGATTTGCAAGCTGTTAAATAAAAAAAAAGGAATAAACTTCATCTCTTTTGTTGTTGCTGCTGCTTACACTTTCAAAAAGTATTTAAACAGCTAGAATAACAACAGGACATTATATTACTCTTCTTTATGGCGTCAGAGTTACTTCTGTAAAAGTAACTGCTGTAACTGCCTTTTCAGGGTGGAAAGGCCAAAACGAGAGAGTGTGTTTATACAGGATGGCTGAAAAGGATTGTTTTGAAATAAAAGCATTGTATTTGGATGGCAGTTAATCCTAACATTTCACCATACTGGCCCTGGGATATGGAAATCTGAAACTGTACAGAAAATCATTTCTCTGTTCTGTCAGGTGGCAAGGCAGTTATGATAGATGGGGAGATGACAGATCATAGAATTGTAGAATGGTTTGGGTTGGAAGGGACCTTAAAGATCACCCAGTTCCAACCCCCCTGCCATGGGCAGGGACACCTTCTACTAGACCAGGTTGCTCAAAGTTCCGTCCAACCTGGCCATGAACACTTCCAGGGAGGGGGCATCCACAACCTCTCTGGGCAACCTGTTCATGTCTCACCACCCACACAGGAAAGAATTTCTTCCTTATGTTTGATCTAGATCTACCCTCTTTTAGTTTAAAGCCATTATGCCTCGTCCTATCACTACACTCCCTGATAAAGAGTCCATCCCCATCTTTCCTGTAGGCCCCCTTTAAGTACTGGAAGGACACTATAAGGTCTCCCTGGAGCCTTCTCTCCTCCAGGCTGAACAACCCCAACTCTCTCAGCCTGTCCTCATAGGGGAGGTGCTCCAGCCCCCTGATCGTCTTCATGACCCTCCTCTGGAACCACTCGAGCAGGTCCATGTCTTATGCTGGGGGCCTCAGAGCTGAACACAGTAGTCTAGTTGGGTCTCACAAGAGAGGAGTACAGGGGGACAATCACCTCCCTCGACCTGCTGGCCACAATTCTCTTGATGCAGCCCAGGATACAGCTGGCTTTCTGGGCTGCAAGCACACATTGCTGGCTCATGCTCAGTTTTTCATCAACCAATACCCCCAAGTCCTTCTCCACAGGGCTTCTCTCAATCCACCCATCACCCAGTCTGTATTTGTGCTTGGCATTACCTCGACCTATGTGCCGGGCCTTGCACTTGGCCTTGCTGAACTTCATGAGGTTTGCACAGGCCCACCTCTCAAGTCTGTCCAGGTCCCTCTGGATGGCACATTCCTTCCCTCCAGCATGTCAACCGCACCACACAGCTTTATGTCATCAGCAAACTTGCTGAGGGTGCACTCAGTCACAGTATTCACATCACCAACAAAGATGTTAAACAGCACTGGTCCCAGTACCAACCTCTGAGAAACGCCATTCATCACTGGTGTCCACTTGGACATCGAGCCATTGAGTGCAACCATCTAGCCAATTCCTTATCCATCAAGTGGTCCATCCATCAAATCCATGTGTCTCCAATTTAGAGACAAGGATGTCGTGTGGGACAGTGTCAAATGCTTTGCACAAATCCAGGTAGATGATGCCAGTTGCTCTTCCCTTATCCACCAACACTGTAACCCCATCATAGAAGGCCACCGAATTTGCCAGGCATAATTTGCCCTTAGTAAAGCCATGCTGGCTGTCACCAATCATCTCCCTGTCTTCCGTGTGCCCTAGTATACTTTCCAGGAGGATCTGCTCCATGATCTTGCTGGGCACAGAAGTGAGAGTGACTGGCCTGTAGTACCCTGGGTCTTTGTTTCTTCCCTTTTTAAAAATGGGGGTTATGTTTCCCTTTTTCCAGTCAGTGGGAACTTCACTGGTCTGCCATGACTTCTCAGATATGATGGGTAGTGGTTTAGCCACTTCATCTGCCAGTTCCCTCAGGACCCACAGATGCATCTCATCAGGTCCCGTGGACTTGTGCACCTTCAGGTTCCTTAGATGGTTTCAAACCTGATCTTCTACACTTGGTGCTTCTTCATTCTCCCAGTCCCTGCCTTTGTCTTCTGCATCTTGGGCAGTGTGACTGGAGCACTTGCTGGAGAAAACTGAGGCAAAGAACTCACTGAGTACCTCAGCCTTCTCAATGTCCCAGGTAACCAGGTCTTCCATTTCCTTCCAGAGAGGGCCCAATATTTTCCCTCATCTTCCTTTTATCACCGATGTACCAATAGAAGCTTTTCTTGTTGCCCTTGATGTCCCTGAATGGATTTCATTCTGTCAGGGCTTTGGCCTTCCCAACCTGATCCCTGGGTGCTCAGAGAGTTTCTCTGTATTCCTCCCAGTCTACCTGTCCTGGCTTCCACACTCTGTTGGCTTCCTATTTGTGTTTGAGCTTGTGCAGGATCTCCTTGTTCATCCATGCAGGACTCCTGGCGTTTTTGCCTGACTTCCTCTTTGATGGGATACATCACTTGGATGCTTGGAGGATGTGATCCTTGAATATTAACCAGCTTTCTTGGGCCCCTCTTCTCTCCAGGGCTTTATCTCATGCTACTCTAACAAGCAGATCCCTTAAGGGGCCAAAGTCTGCTCTCCTGAGTTCCAGGGTAGTGAGCTTGCTGCATGCCCTCCTCACTGCCCTAAGGATCTTGAACTCCACTATTTCATGGTCACTGCAGCCAAGGCTGCCCTTGAGCTTCACATTCCCCACCAGCTCCTCCCTGTTGGTGAGAACAAGGTCCAGCATAACACCTCTCCTTGTTGTTGGCTCCTCTATCACTGGGAAAAGGAAGTTATCATCAACACATTCCAGGAACCTCCTGGATTGCTTATGCCCTGCTGTGTTGTCCCTCCAACAGATAACGGGTCCCCCATGAAGACCAGGGCTTGTAAACATGAGGCCGCTTATATCTGTCTATAGAGGACTTCATCCACTCAGTCTTCCTGGTCAGGTGGCCTTTAGCAGACCCCCACTATAATGTCACCTGTCCCTGCCCTCCCTTTAATCCTGACCCATAAACTCTCAGTCAGCTCCTCATCCATCCCCAAGCAGAGCTCCATGCACTCCAGCTGGTCATTGGCATAGAGGGCAACACCCCCTCCTCATCTCCCCTGCCTGTCCTTCCTACAGAGCCTGTATCCTTCCATTCCAACACTCCAGTCACAGGACCCATCCCACCACGTCTCCATGATGCCAATAAGATCACTACCCTGTCTCCAACTCCTCTTGTTTATTCATGTTTAGTTGTCACTAAACAAATGACTGTGGAAAAATCATGAACACTCCAGTTCCTTTAGGTATTTGCTGTCAAGCTGAAGTGAAAGAGATCTTGATAGCAAGAGTCATTGAACATCCAGATCGATTCCCTTCTTTGGTAAGTGCATAGGCACCTTTGTGCAAGGGAGATCTTTGTCAAGGGCAAGCAGGAGCTGAAAGATAAAATAAAACTTACAAGAAAAAATAAGTAGCAATTTTATTAAGCCCACTTTATCCTTTCAGAGATGTGGTGTCTGAGTCACAATTTATGACAATCCCTGTCATACTCATGCAACATTTAGATATCAGAACATAGGAAATACAGTGAGATAAAATTGGTCATCCTTAATACAATTGGAGAAATTATTTGATTTTCAGAAGTATAAATGGCTATTAAATATGTTAGGTTATGAATATTAGGAAAATTTAAATAGCTACTAGTCTTGCTTTTTTCATGCAGTTGGTGTGGCTTTAAGCTCCAGGAAATTCAGTTTTTAATACTGAATATGCATTTTTGTAGAAAGCATATTACGACAGTGTCTGAAAACATCCATTTAAGTTGTACACAGTATTAGGAGGAGGCAAATCTTTGGACAGAAAAACAGAAATGTTTTGCTTTCTTAATTTTTTAAATGAAAATGTGCACAAAAAGCTATCTCAATATGAATAATAATCATTATATCCACCTCTTGGTGTTTGATTTTAACAGGACAATAAAAACAAAGATTCAGTGAAATAATGATAGGTGCAAAGTGATATAAACAGAGCTGTCACCAAACATCTAGCCACAGTTATACAGTGATATGCTCTAAATTAACTTTTGCAACTCAGAAAAGTCATTATGAATAAATTTCTAAAAATATAACTCAGTGATTGGAAGTCACCAAAACCAAATTGTCATAATAAATGCCATGTATTTAGGTAGAATTTGAGAATACATAACATCATACATACGTATAGTGCATCTTTATCTTGAATACTGCACACACCTGTATATCTCTGAAAGATTTTCACATAAAAATTAACATATGATTTCACTTGAAATCATTAGTACATTTCATAAAAGATATCCTTAGCTTAGTCTGACAGTTTGAGCTGGACACAGAAAAGTCAGAGAAGTTCTGAGACCTGCCATAAACAGGGCAGTACAAAGAAAAACTACCAGGGATGTCAACAAGTATTATCAGAGATAAGGAACAGATTTTGAATGGGCAGACAGAATAGATTGTGGTTCTTCATCTTGAAAAAGAGACACAATAGTTTTCTTTAATTTATGAAAGGCAAGAAGGCAAAGCAGAAAGACTTATCTAAGTTTCTTGCAACAGAGGAATTAGGGAACATCCAAATTAAAATATCAGGCAACAGTTCTAAGTTGATCAAAGGAAAGTGCTGCTTTCATCCAGTATGTAATTTAAATTGTGTGATTAGGAGATTGGTCATATACATAAGCTGAAACAATAATTAAATTAATGGAGAATATGTCTTATGTTGGGTATTAATGATTTAGATGCAATTTGTGACTCAGGTCTTTAGTACTTATTGCTGGAAACTGAAAGGTACACCAGAAGGAAGAACACTATTCATAAGCTATTCTTACTGTGTATCTGTTCTTTTACTTAAGTCTCTATTCTTGGCAGCTCTCAGAGACAGGCTAATGGGCTAAGTGGACCTTTGATCTGACCCATTATGACAATTCGTATGCTCATCTTAGGTCAGGTCTCCTTAGAGTGGTGTGTTCCAAAGAACTTGGAAGGTGCAACCATTAATTTATGTTTCATACTCTCCATTTCCAAAATAATAACCAATTCTAGCACAGTAGAAGAACAGGTATGCATACAATAGGGTAATGAATTGTTTTATAATTACATCATGTGACTTGCTGCAGGGCTCTTAAAGATGAAAAATTTTCAATTTGCTCTTACAGCAGCAAAAATCTAATTGTTTTTCAAAGTACCCACTGGCCACTGAATTAGGTTTGCATGGCAGGGTTTTGGTAGCAGGGAGACTACAGGGGTGGCTTCTGCGAGAAGCTGTTAGAAGCTGCCCTTGTGTCTGACAGAGCCAGTGCCAACTGGCTCAAAGACAGACCTGCCACTGGCCAAGGCCGAGCCCATCAGCAACAGCGGTAGCACCTCTGAGGTAACATATTTAAGAAGGTGGGGGAAAAAACTGCACAACAGCAACTGTAGCCAAAGAGAGGAATGAGAATACGTGAGAGAGGAGGGGGAGGAGGTGCTCCAGGTGCTGGAGCAGAGATTCCCCTGCAGCCCGTGGAGGTCCACGGTGGAGCAGATCTCCACCTGCAGCCCATGGAGGACGCCACGCCAGAGCAGGTGGATGACTGAAGGAGTCTGTGACCTCGTGGGGAGCCCACACTGGAGCAGGTTTACTGGCAGGACTTGTGATCCCACAGGGGACCCACGCTGGAGCAGTCTGTTCCTGAAGGACTGCACCCTGTGGAAGGGACCGACCCACACTGGAGCAGTTCATGGAGGACTGCAGCCTGTGGGAAGGACTCGCATTGGAGAAGTTCATGGGGGACTGTCTGTCTCCCGTGGGAGGGACCCCACACTGGAGCAAGGGAAGCGTGTGAGGAGTCCTCCCCATGAGGAGGAACTGACAGCAACACCCATTCCCTGTCCCCCTGTGCTGCTGGTGGGGAGGAGGTAGAGAAATAATGAATGAAGTTGAGCCTGGGAAGAAGGGAGGGGTGGGAGGATGGTGTTTTCAGGGTTTAGTTTTATTTCTCATTATCCTACTCTGATTTCATTGATAATAAATTAAACTCCCCAAGTCAAGTCTGTTTTGCCCGTGACAGTAATTGGTGAGTGATCTCCCTGTCCTTATCTCAACCCACAAGCCTTTCATTATATTTTCTCTCCACTGTCCAGCTGAGGGGAGTGATAGACCAGCTTTGGTGGCATCCAACCAGGGTCAACCCACCCCAGCCACCATTCTGGATGGCATGTAAATGTTCAGACCCAGCATTAAAAAGCTTTTAATACAATTTGAGCTGAGTATTAGATACTTATGTTTTCATGTGGAAACTTTTGCTTCTTTAACCCTGTCTCAATTCAGTGCAAATATGCCTTGCAGTTTTATCAGAGCAAGCCATTTTCCTTCTTATAGTTTTGAAACCCTACTTTTCAAATATCTTTGCTTTAGCTGAGGACATGTGTCCTCTCAGTCAAGTGCTTACGCTCTAATTATCATCAGTCAAATTCCATCCAATCCCTTGCTAATTCAGAACATTAGAGTTTTGCAATCTCAGCCTATCAGCCTCTAATTACCAGGATGTTTGTGCTTTTTGCCTTCTGACAATTGACAGCAGTGCTTTTTGTCAGCCATTATGCTTGTTAGGAGGACCTTGGTTGCATTTCCACTGCATACACAAATGTTAAGCAAGTATAAGGACTTGGTAATCTCCAATTTTATTGATAACCTTCACATATTTGTGTGCTGGGCAGCCTGCCCATGCTGCAGCTGCTCAGTCTGCAATTCAGCCAGAGGTCTGGCAGCAAAGGATCCCTGGCCCTTGCTCTACTCCCTAGGCAAGTAGGCAAACAGGCAAGCGTATTTTGTCTTGAAAACAGTTAAATGTTGTCACTTTGTTTCCAAACCCAGACCATTATTGGACTGCCATACTTTGACAGCAAATGGAATTTGTGAGCATTTGTTCCAATGCAGGGAAATGCTGTTCTCGAGTAAGTCAGACTCCAGTTGTCACAGAAAGGAACATAAACTGGGCACTTTTCATGGGTGAGATAATAGATTTTCTTCATTAAGCGAGTTTTAACCCTCCATCTTCACCTCAGCTTGCACATCTTCTGCACACACTCATTCAGCTATGAATCCTTGACTACAATAACAATCTGTGATGCCCTGAGGGGATGTTACCACTATACTTCATATTTACCTATTTCCTTTCACCCTCTTGGAAGTTATCCAGAGTGAAAATACTTATCAACTGTCAAAGAGGAAAAAGAAGGTTTCTCAATCTGTAATTTGTTCTCCTGAAGTCACTTAAACATCTGTCTACTTTATCTTCATTCGGCATCTGGTTGGGGCAGTTAGGGGCAGTGGAGATGCTTGGAAGAGAATTATAATTTTCAAGCACAGAGATTGATGAGTATTTCCTCTTCCACCATAGCTCCTAAATCCACATTTCCCCCTCCCAGGAAATTCAATTACTTCCCCCCACCAATTAAAATGCTTGGGAATGACTCTCAAAGAACAAGTCTGACTTAACCCCCATTTGTTCTGAAAAATTCCTTTATCTATACATCAATATGGATTGAATGCATCTCACTGTTTTTGGTATCTATAACATGGATAAAACATCTAGCTTAGACATTACTTGTCATCAAGAGAGAAGAGTACTCAGTACTGAGAAAAGTACTCAGTACTGGATTTCTTTACCAGTCCCTCTGTCCTGTGTTAGTCACTGCTGTACCTCTGGGTAACATTCCTCTCACCACCTATAAGGGGTTTAGATGGCTTGGTCTGTTGTAGATCATCCACATGTTAAATGTATAAAGTTAGATGGGAAGATTTTCACCCTGACTGTCTAAATTATTTCATTCTTTGGGGTCTGGGAAGCAAAAATAAATAATTTAAGTAAACAGTGTTACTGATACAACATGGGAAATTCTACCTGTAGTAGACATACATATGATAACCCACAAAACATGCCTGAAATGGGGAAACTTCATTTACACTGCTAACATGCAAGTTTTCATTGTTACAATATTGAATTGTTGCACTAGGGGATTTGTTTGTTCTCTTAATGTCCCACACCTTAATGCTTTTTAATCAGTTTTATCATTTTGATGGTGCTGAAAGAGTTCATAATTTTTGCAATAAAATTCCCCAGAGTTTTCTTTCAAAAGAAAATACTTGTGCTCCATTAAGATCCTGTGCATATTATTTCAATACAGCACATCAGTGTATCCACATGTAATATAGATTACAGAAGTTCTGTTGTGTTTTGTTTACAGGCCCAGTATTAGATGTCTCAGCAATTCACTTTCATTTTCTGTTGCTTTGAATGTTTGTTTCTACCCATTTGTTTGATTTCACTTCCTCTTGAAGGAAATTCTGGCCCTATTAATGTTGGTAAGAATTTTGCAACTTCAGAAAATCCATGGTTTCATCTTAGATGACAGGTTTCATGTAGCTATATGACATCTCGGAATGGTACACATCTCCATAGGACTACTGGAGATGGCATAACTAGCATTTTCTAGCTGAAGATGTATACAGTGTTCACAGGTTAAAAGTTCATGGTGTGCATGTTTGCAAAAGTGTGTTGAGAATTATTTAAGTGTGGATAAAGAGAAATTTGGTTAAACACTTAAAAGTGAGCCATATAGCTTCTCAAAAGCAGATTGAGAGGTGACTTGGGAACAGAGGATTAATTTCTTCACAGAAAGAAACTACTGACTATTAAAGGTCTCTTTAGTGTGAAAAAAACCCTAATAGGAGCTCATAACTGGAAGATAGTTAAATTGAATAGGAAACTGGGCCAAAATTTGCAACAGTGAGATTAGCTAGTTGCTAGGGAAAACTACAGGAAACCGCTAGAGTCTCAGTGGCCAGATGTCTTCAGATCCAGTCTGGATTCTTTTCAAGATGATATTCTTTGGCCAAACTCAATTTGTACTTCAGTGAAACACAAATCATTGGCTTCAGCACATACTGGTATGTAACATATGAAGTGATTTATGGTCCTTTTCTTGGCAGTAAACTGAATGGAAAGGATGTGGCCACACAGTCATATTATAATTGTTTCACTATTAATTTTCTCTCCATTTGATGGAATTTGTTGGAATCATATAAAGCACTAACTTTAGATTTTATAAGCTGATACCTGTACAGAGAATATTTTTCATTTCTAACCCTTGATCAAATTCCCTTTTGCTGACTCTGCAAAGAGCATTGTATGGACTAAGACTGGTTCAACATTAGGGGCCTGTGTGTTCCATATAACCTTTCTACAAACAGTTTTCATGCTATTCTTACTGCAAATGAGAATGGAGACAGAAAGGTGATGTAGGCATGTACAATACATACCCATTTTTGAGAAAATGTACCAGTAATGTATGTCTGTACTTGGTACAGAGACCATTTCTATTGGGCTACTGTGTTCAGTTGTCACCAAACTTCCCGAAAGACATGCAAAAATTAATCAGCTTCATTGAAATGACAAAGGGACAATTAAATCAATGGAGAACATGCACAACAGAGAGAAAATGTAGGCTCTTAGTCCATTCACATCATGAAGAGGAATACTTTAATCATAGTTTGCAACAGAAATTCAAAGGAGAAATTTAATAGCAGGGAGTTTTTCAGTCCAGTAGAAAAAGTTATAACGATTACAGTCTGAGAAGTGAAGACTCACAAACAGCCGCCTGGGGTTTGGATTTTTCATTTGTTTGCTTGCTTGTGTGCTTTTGGAATATGAGGTTTGGGGGCTGGTCTGAAGTCCACCTGACACCTTGCAAACGCTAAACCAAGCCAACTCCTCAGAGGTTCTGACATCCTCACTGTCCTGAAGGAGGCACAAAGGCACAGGAGATCTAGCTTCAATCAAGACTTTCAGGTTCCAAGTTGTACAGGTGGCTATAAGTAAGGTAGTTGATAGGGAGCCCATCTGGTTTTTATTTTAACTAATTCATGTTTTCCAGATAATTTTTTGTGGACATTTTTTCAAACAGTCTATAAATTAACATTAGAATGACTTAGGAAAGTATATAGTGTATGTCTATAATTTGAAATATTGAAATGAGATTCTCATTTCAAAAAGAACATATGTATTTCAACCACAACTACTGGAAATACTAGTAATAATAGGAAGACATAATTTAAAGCAGTTCTATGGTTATATTAGGCAGGATGTAGGACTAAATGCTCACAGTTTTCTTTTTGCCTGAAATTCTTTAAACTCATCAGTAAGCAGTCTTTTTTCTTTATTTCAGTATAGTATCATTTGATTCAAAAAACAGCTATTG